>NC_088784.1:38186027-38499777 GCF_958450345.1 Calliphora vicina | reverse complement strand
GAGAGGTCCATAAATATAAGATATACACTAAATAAAAGCCTATATCAATGTTTATCTATGTTTTGAAGTATGAATTTAAAAAAATTTAGATATATTTAATTTAGTAAAATATAAAAAAAGCAGTAAAATATAAAAAAAATTAAGGAAAATATGATTCAAAATTTGTTGAACTTCTGGCGCTTCTGTCGAGAAAAGGAAATGTCCAATTGAAAAACCCATTTGTATTGGAGGAGAGCAGATTGTCAGCTTCCGAAAAAACTTAGTTGTTCCAAATTCTGAAGATACCGATTTTCATAATTTTGTCCACCTAGATTTTGATTTGGAACCACAGTGCGTCGTGAAAATGGGACTAAGTGCGGGTGGTAGGACTAGTTGAGGATTTCATTACCCTATTTTAGAAATTTTAAAAATACTACCAATATTTGGAGTTATAGTCAAAAATGTATTTATTTTTTGCAACATAAGGAATACCAACACAGTTAACATATGATTTAATTTTGACATCTTCAAGCACAAAAACTTATATTTCTCGTTGAAATGTATGCTTTTAAAAAAGCTTATAAAATATTTTCTTAAATTGCAACAAGATTTTTATACCCCTTATTGTCGTATTGCCATATTATTACCCTTTCTATAATGACAAATACTTTTGTTCTCATCATGTTCCTACTTATTTGAAAGGAGTTTTGTTTTCTTTGACTTCAGCTGCATGGAAGGTACTCTGACAGACTATACAGAGTTCCATAACCACATCCATATTGTAGCTCTTACATATTAATAACCATAATAAGTACAAATAAAGACAAGTGCAATATTCAGACAGAATATTGATAAATATCTTCTCCTTTATAAACGAATAAAGAACGAAACGAAAGAAAGAAAAAAAAACTAAAAGTTCCAGTACAGAAATAAAGTAAAGAGGCACTTGGAAAATATTTCATAACGATTGTTGCAGTATTCAGTGTGTGTGTGAGTCGTATTGGTGCCACTGCTGGAGTTGACTGCTGCAAGTGCAGCAGCACCTACTTGTAACAACCACTCAATGACACTTTAAAGTTGTTTTTTTATATTTTGCAACAAAACTTGAAAAATATATGTATATGTAGATAATAAATATATTTAAATGTCCTCAGAGAATAATAATCAAATAACAATATAACAACTACTTCAGCAAATAAACCATAATGCACCAATTTGTTGTTGAAGATTTTCCTATATACTATAGTACACATAAAAATACCCATAGATTTAATTACGGATTGTTAAAAGCAGGAAAATGTTTTGGCATTTGTAAACAAAATCTTAAAATTTTATTTTAAATAATTTGAGAGAATAACAATTAAGACTTCAAAGTGGATTAGTGTGCAAATTTTTGAAAAAGGAAAACTTGTTTTTGCTGAAGTTGCATGTGGGCCAAATGACTTTCTAAAAAGTGTAAGTGAGTGTTTAATACTCTTTAAATATTGTTGTAAACTAATTTTGCTTGCAACAAATTGCATGAAATGCATATTTTAAAAACATGTAAACACAAGGCTTAAAGACTGTAGAAGATACAAACAGGTTGTGGTAACGGAACTACTTATTAACTAATCGTTGTTGGGTGATAAATAACATACATTACACATTTAACACTTTCTCAGGGAACCCAAAGATACCAGGTAGTTGGCTTCTTAAACCAACAGAAGAAATGGAATATACATTTTAGATATTGAAGTGTCTAGTTTCGTAATACAAATTACAAAATTATGCTAGACATGTGGAACCCAATTAGCCGAATTGTACATATTTTGTAAATCTTTATCTGGCCACCTTATTACCATACAAACAAAAGTAATCTCACAGATGCATAAAATTATGCAAGTTTCTCTTTCATTATTTCTGCAAGTTTCTCATAATTTGTTTGTACCCCACAACGGGTTTTTCTTAAAATGTTTAAATGTTTGCCTGACTTGTATCTGTATCCTAGTTTTTAGTTGTTGAAGTTATTTATGTATTTAAAGCGCCAATTTACACTAAATTGCGGACGGCTACAATCCAAAGTTGTTTTGAACACTTAAAATTTAATGTATTGTTGCCAAATATTTGTTTGAAAACTTTACTGTTTTTGCATTCTTTACAAGAGGTGTAGTTGAGTTTAAATTTAAAATTTTTACCATATAGAACAATGGGATACTTCGGGTATATGAGCAATTTTTAAAGAAACCAATTATCTGATTTTAAAGATTGTACTAGTATAATCTACTAGCTGAGCTCTCCAAAAGTCCTTGTTACACCGCATTTGAAAACTAAAATTTTATTTTTTTTTATAATAGCGGTCACAAACCTTTGCGTTACTTGTTTCAAAACATCCATCAATTTGACAAGTGAAAATGATGTTTTAAGCTTCATCGGCAACCACCAGAAGCAAAAATCAGTTTGGTCCAGCATTAGGTACATTGGTGATACTACTGTAAGATAAAATTTAAACATACGATCAGTAACCAATTTGCTGTGTTAATGATGATACGAATCATTGCAAAATCACTTTAAAGTTAGTAAATCTATATACATAAAATACAAAAAATGTTTCTACCTATGTCCGTTATAGACTCTGAGACCATCCAACTGATTAGCTCCAAACTGGTATCAATGGAAAGGAAATTTTCCACATTAGGTCCATTCGGTGATTTCGTAAAGAAGATTTTCGAATTTTCTCATACAAACATTTTTCATCTATATATATAAAAATGGATGTATGTTCCGAATGAACTCAAAAACGGCTGGACCGATTTTAATGAAATTTTCAGGGAATCTTCAGAATAGCCTTGCGGGTGACACTCTAAAATCAGATTTTTGATTTTCGATCTGTGGGCGGAGGGGTGTGGCAAAATCAAATTTTTACATTATACCGCTAACCCCCAATAACACGAAGTCTGGTTATGCATTAACTTATAGTTATACTGTCGGTTAAAATTATTTTTGTATGAAAACTTTCAGTATAACTATTAGTTAAAACATAACCAGACTTTGTGTTACTGGGGGTAATGCGATCTATATATATATAAAAAACGGCTGGACCGATTTTGATGAAATTTTCAGGGAATCTTCAGAATAGCCCAGCGTGTATATTCAGATTTTTAATATTCGGTTTGTGACCAGAGGGGCGTGTAAAAATTGGATTTTTACATTATACCGCTGATGCCATATATTTCATAAAAATGGATGTGTGTATGTATGTTCCGTATGGACTCAAAAATGGCTGGACCGATTTTGATACAATTTTCACGGAATCTTCAGAAAAGCCTTTTTGATAACAGTGTATAGTCAGATTTTTGATTTTCGTGATAAACAATTTTGTTTAATCTTGCATATTAGGTGGATGAATAAGAAATTTCCATATGAAATCTACTTTTAATCAAAAAATTATGATGTTAACAAGCTCCATGATCAAATACAATTGAAAGTGCCTGGCGAAACAATAAAATACAAATCGATTGACACAGTAATGAACGAAGAACAAGTCGTCAATTGTCCTACTTAATTTTTGAATTCATTGGAACCAGCAGAAATGCAACCACATGTATTAACATTGAAGGTTGGATTACCGACTTTTTCCGACACTGTATACTAAAATCGAGATCGAGATGCAATTTAAAACAGATGTTTTCTAAAGGCCAGCAACGCGGACCGGGTTCATCTAGTCTCTTATAAAAATTAAGTATAATGGCGATCGGTCCATAATTGGTTATAGCTCCCATATAAAGGCTACAAACAAAAAGAATTGTGGTCCATATCCCGAAAGGATAGTTAAGTTAGGCGATCGATCCATAATTGGTTATAGCTCCCATATAAAGGCTACAAACAAAAAGAATTGTGGTCCATATCCCGAAAGGATAGTTAAGTTAGTTAATACCACGGCATTCAATTATTCTGGTTTCTGGTTTAATTGGTTTATCAAGCAAATAATTAATCGGGGCTTAGATTTAATTGGTTAGTTTTAAATTATTCGATTAACCGAATGATTTATATTTAAATTTTAAACTGAAAATAAAACCAGAAATTTGGTTTACTTATTTAAGTATTTTTTGTTAATAAAAAGAACAAAAACATAAAAAATAAACAAAAATAAAAATTTTCTTTAGTTTTAATAAAACTCTCTCGATGATTGTAGATGTTGAAGAAATGGAAAGTAAGGCATGATAAAGAATATCCAATATTCCAGTATTTTTTTAGTTTCTTCCATTATACCATTGGAGTCCTTTTTGGATTTTTTTAGATTTTGACAACTTTTCAGTTGTTGAGTATAACAACTAAACATATTTCTTGGATGTTCGAAAAAATATGTAATTTTACTTTTAATTGAAACGGAAAAATAAATACAAAAAAATATGTTAAAGTGCAAAAACAAAGAAATTTCTGTTAATCGACACAAATTAATCGGTTTATTTATTATTTGAAAATCGACAATTTTTAATTATTCAACAGTTAACCGACCAAAATTATTCAGTTAACCGATTAACGGTTAATCGATTGCATACCCTAGTAAATACAACATTCAACTATATTCTATGATCTAGATAAGTATGGCTGGCATATGTATGATATTGGTCCATTCCATAGTTCACAGGTATGTATGGCCGAACCAATGGAGTTTATGTTGCGATTAGCATTACTAATATGTCGGAAAGTACCCAGTCAAGCATAGTAAATAGCACCTTGAATAGCCTATTTTTACCACAATCGTCATCATTATGCACTACAATCAATCTTGGTGATCCTTTTTTGCAAAGCTTTACTCAAAATTGGAGGCCCATAGAATAGGTTTAATTACAATGCTGTACGGGTTAATTCGATAGTTATCGCCAATGCCGTCGGAACAATATTATCAGTTGCAGTGTCAGCGGATCTGTTCTGTGTAACTAATTTACTATTCAATATCAGCCCCACAGCTAAAGGATTACTCTATCGATCTTTGAATTAGGAAAATGTTTCGATGCCACAGTTTACACATATTTCCAATCGACACATTTTCCAACCGATTCTTGTAAGAAATATGGACCGATCCATAGTTAATGTCCAATTTCATCACAATATTAATTATTATAAGACAATTGTGGATGCTCAAGTCCTTGTATGCGGACTAGATACAAATGTTGCTCGATTTGTGAACAATTTTATCAGTATTGCCATATAATCAACATATTTATGGCTGCTCAAACAGTATTCCGGGGGACATTTGTATGAAGGATAGGTGAAATCATAGACCGATATTGCCCATTTTCAATACCAAACAAACCTTATCAACATAGAGAATCGTCTTTAGATCTTATGTGCACCCAGGTTGTACGACCAATATTTTGATATGTTACAAACGAAATGACAAAATCAATATACCCCTATATTTCTTGATGGTGGGTATAAAAAGTGTTTTTGTTACAGTTTTCCTTGAGAGGAAGTAGTTAATAAGTATGCGAAAAATTTAACTAAACTAAATTTTACATTGAGTGGGTTGCAATATTAAATGGACATAAATTAAGGTGGGTTGTAAGGTGGTTGGGAAATATTTCGTTTTGTTTTAGTGCAAACAATCGCCATACCAACTTTGTGTAAGACCTTTTGTTTGAGTTTTGAGCGAATGAGGAAAAATTCCAGTACTTCTTGTTTTTGGAATAGTTTACTTTAATGTTTGATCTTACTTTGATCATGAGATAACGGCTTTACTTTGTATTATAAATTAAAAATTGAAGGCCTATAAAGTGAAATTGGAATTAATTTGAATAGTATTACAATATTTTTTTTTATATTTTGATTTTTCAAATTAATTTTTATGTCTTTATTTTCTTTTCTTTTTAGGTAAGTGTCTTTGATAAATATAAGTACATTATTTAGATAACATGATGTAAGTATATGCATATTTAATTTTCCTAATTAAAATATAATTCTTTATAAGTTTTAGCGATTCACTTTATATCATTGTCATTATCTAGTTAGAGTCATATTTATCTTAAATGAGTGTTGGAAATTTAATCAACAAACTGAAAATTTTGCATATAAAGTTAGTATTTTACGTAATAATACCTTTTGCAAAATTACTTCAAATTCTCAGAAACAAGCAACAATCTAATTTGTACCAATTGTTCACACTATCCCATCTCTAATCATTGTTTGACTTAATAGCTATACGTACAATTTTGTATCTATTAATCGAGATTTCATGTTCAGTCAGACTCGCCCTTAAACAGAAATTCATACAATTTATTTTACTTACTTACATACTCGTAGATACATATTTGATTGAGCAATATAAATAAAATTTGTTGCTATTTTAAAACATACTTAAATTTACTTTGTTGTTGGGATTGGACAAAAAAGTAGGAAAACTTTACGAAAGTTTTCTTTTATTGTTTCATGAGAGTGGTGAGAGACGGAAAAAAACTTAAAGAATTATTATGATATATTGGAAAAGTTGTAAAATACATTATTGAAATTACATAAAAGAGTTTAAAGTGTGTACATTCCGCTTGATAATAAATATTTGCAACAGTACAGTGCAGGCGGAAATTGTAGCAGAAATTAAGCATGTATGTATATATGGGGGATTTCATGTCAAGTGAACCAGCTTTTGAAACCGATGTACAGAGGGTTGAAATGTACCAAAAGTGGGGTTTAATTCAAAAGCTGAACTTTATCTGTTTCAGTCATGTTTGGTATTGGGTTAAAGTGCATTAAATAATACATCACAAACTGCTAAAATTACAGAGTAACTTACTTTATTGGCAGTGAGCGGTCAAAGTCAAATATTTTTAAAAAATTTGCGTGCTGTGGTTAAAATTGAAAATTGTGATATTTCGAGAGCTTATATTTTTTATTAAATCTGCTACTTCTGGTACTTCAGGTATTTGAGAACATAAATAAATAATTTTTGTTTAGATCAATGTTTTGAAAATATTTTTTAAGATTTTTTTTAAAGTTCTCCATTATTGGGGTTTTTACGATATATAGATTGAGTTTAAAATTCCATTAAATGCTCTTAAAATATGAACTTTCAGCTTATATATACAGACAAAAAGTCGTGCGGGTTTATTGAGGTTTTTTACTTATTTAATTTATAGTGAAAGAACTCCTCTTGCTAAAAAACATATTCTGATACAAAATAGGTTAAACAAATTTTTTCTTACATTTTTTTAAAGTTGTGTTTTTATGTATTTATGATTGTTCATTACAAAAATTTATAATATTAGGTCTGTTCATTTACTTTCCCAGTAAATACTTGCAACGAGAGAATAAAATAAAAATTTACAAAATTACTCTCTTAAATTCTCAAAAATTGTAAAAAGTAGATGAACGCTTTTCCAGTAACAATTGTTTTATACACACAATTTTCTTATTTTATTCCTTTTAAAATGTATAAATACTAACATTTTCTTCAATTGTATTGAAAATTCTTTTCTTTTTGATATTTTTTCACCACAAAAATAAAATTGTAAATAAATAAACATTAACACAATACATATGATATATAAGCTGAAATATAACGAGTTCAAAATAGAACTTGTAATAGTTTGTAACGAGAGAACACTATCTAAAATGTATACGCTCTTGATTTTTTCTCTACTTGCAAGTTTTTTGAGTTAATGAACGCTTTTCCAGTAACAATTGTTACTAACTAGTAACAACTTTTAGTTATTGAACATAGCTATTGTCTTTTGTGGCTTTTTTTTTAAAAAAATTTGTACATTTATAAAATTTTGTGAAAAAAAAAATAGATTTTAAATTAAATTTATGCTAATGTAAATACATATAATAAATTTATGTTTCGAATTTTTAATAGAATATTAAGTATGCTTTTATTTCCAATTTAATTCATTAATTTATCGCTTTCCTTTCTAAAGTTACAGCATAAAATGTGAACTAAGGTATTTTTTTCCAAAAAAACAATAATGCGCTTAACGGGTTAAATTGTTTTCTTAATTTTTTTTTATTTTAAATGCTGTGTTTTTATGTATTTTATGTATTATTCATTACGAAAAAATTACAATATTCTCTTTTGTAACTTTTTTAAAAAAATTTGTACATTTATAAAATTTTGTGTAAAACAAAAATTGGATTTTAAATTAAATTTATTCTAATATACATAAATACATATAATAAATTTATAATTATAATTTTTTAGTAGCACATGAATGAAGTATGCTTTAATTTCTAATTTTATTCATTAATTTATCACTTTCCATTCCAAAGTTACAGCATAAATTGTGAAAAAGGTCTTTTTTTCAAAAAACAATAATAAGTGCATTATTGTGCGCATATTTTTTAACCTTTTTTTTCTAAAATGCTGTGTTTTTATGTGCTTATCATAACTCATCAATAAAAAAATATAATATTTTAAAACTACGGCTTCTATGAATTAATCGCCACTTTGGGTACCATTCAACCCACTTTGTGATGTCTTGAGTTACAAAACATTTATTTTGATATCCCACTAAGCTACCAAAAAGCTATTCAAGGAAAAGTCCTAAGCATTCTTTTGAGAAAAAATAAGTTACATTGATGAGAAAAAAAATTGTTTGTACAAAATGTAAAATTTTTACCCTCTCTAACAAAGAGAGTTCTTGACCGATTTTGTTAAAAAATTTTGGACCTAGAAACTATTTTTATATTTTTTTAAGTGTTTTTTTTTTGTGTGATTCTTTTTTTTGTCAAACATATTAAAATAGATAATATTGACATTCAAACAAATAAAAATTAAAAAAAAAATATTTAAATTTCTTTGATAATAAACACACTTGTTTAAAATTGATAAACTTACAAAAAGTATAATACATATGTATGAATGTACTTTCAATTGCCCAAAAATTCCCAAAAATATACACAAACATACATAAATAAATATAAATAAACAGATTTATTAAAAATAAAAACAACGGAAACATTTCAACAACAACAACAAAGTGAATAAACTCAAACTGACCTACAATGTTATTTAAAAATTTGTGTTTGCTTTTCTTGTTCAGTGATTCCCAAATAGCAAATTTTAAATATATTTAAATCGACTCCCAATCACTTTCTGAGTCATTTAAATGAAAAATATTTATAAAATATAATCCGAAGCGCAACGCAGAATCTCAGTAGCAGCGCTGTGTGATCTCAAAGTATGGCATCTCAAATATTCAATATATTCTTAAAGCCTTCGACTGAAAACACAAAAACCCTTGAAACTTTTTTTCAAGATGATTAGAAGAAAATAATAAAATATTTTGCTATGTGAAAGTATTTAGATCATATTACAATATTTTAAAGACAAAAATAATAGTTTAAACTAATTATATTTAATTTTTTAATATTTTAGGTATGTTTTAGGCTAAAATTTCGGCAAAAACTAGGCTCCCCAATAAGCTTGTAGTATAAAATGAATTTGACTCTGATTGTTTGTTTGCTATTGTCGAATTGTTTATTGAAACCGAATGTATATTTTCTATTAATTTTTTTAGTTTTTGTGTACATATATTTACAGAATATACATTGTTTTATTATAAGAGAAAAATCTGTCAAGTACGGTATCTCACGTACGATATTAAATTTTATTTATTACAAAATCATCCAAAGATTGTTTTTATTTAAATATGACGGATTGTAAAGGAAAAATATTTCGTTTAGTGTAAGAAATTAAAAGAAAACATAACGTATTTCACGATTCGAATATTTTCGCATATTTCTACATGTACCTCAAAATGAGTTCCGTTTTATGTCACGTACGATATACCCTTATTTCGCTCAATATTTTATTATTTTAAAATATTGTACCCTCTGAATGGAACATAAAGACCAAATTATTTTTCAGATACTCTTATTTTTGCAAAATCTATTCCATCTATTGCCCATATGTAAAACATGCTTACGTATGTTATTTATCTCTTATAGTTAGCGAGTTATACGCATATGAAAATTCAATTTTAAAAATTTCACCAAACCTGGTCCGCTTTTTTAAAAATATAGGCCAAATTTTTTTGTTCGTTAGACAACTGAATTACCAATAATATACAAAGAAGTACAGAGAAATATCAATTATGGGTCCAAAAATAAATGATTTTCAATTTAAAAATTCAAAAAATAGTAGATTTATGTTGTTTTTTTAGGGAAATGATGACTTAACTCTTTTTTATTAAAAAAAACTTTCTTAAGAACATATAACAGTTTTATATTTTGCTGTAAGGTATTTCTACGGAGAACATTGTCATATAAAAAATGTTCTATTTTTTGAATTTGACCTATTTTTTATTAAAATTTAAAATTTGGGCCACATGTTCTGAAATCCCAAAGCTGGGTTCAGAAAACGGAAAACAGTTTATGAAACCATGATGTGTTCCCTATTTATCCTAGCCCCAAAATAAATGTGGGCAAAGTTGTAAAAAATAAAATTTTTGGGATTTTCTCTCCAATTTTTAAGAATTGTGGGATTCCCTTTGACCTTTTGACAAGTTTTTTTACAATTCATTATTAGAATGGCAAAATTAAAAAATTTTGAAAATTTCATTGAATTTTGTTAATAAATAAAGATTTTATTACATAATAAGATTGCAAATATTAGGAACAATTTGGTCTATACTTATTCAGAACAAATTGTTTTGTTTAGATATGTTAATTTTTGGTCCTACAAAGAAAATTTCAAGTCAATATCTCAATTAGATTCAAAAAGTATGATACTTTAAAACTCCGTTCTTCAAAAATATTGCACATGTGGAAATTTTGATAAAAAATAGGTCAAATTCCGAAGGGTGTAGGGGCGACATATTCAAAAACTAGTACATGTGTTTTATACCAAAATGTTCTCAGAAAAGAAAACCTTACAGAAAAACATAAAGTTTTTTTTTTTAATAAAAAAAGAGGTAAGTCAAGTTTTCGCTCAAAAAACAGCATAAATATTATATTTTTTGAATTTTTAAATTGAAAATCGTTTATTTTTTGGATCCATTATGGACATTGTTCTGAAATCTTTTGCATATTATTGGCCATTTAGTTATAAACTAAAATTCGGTCAAAAATTATGACATTTTTTGAAATTTTAAAATTTAAATTTTGAAATGCCTATAACTCGGAAATCTTTGAAAACGGATGGTAAACAAAAAAATGGCACGTGTTTAAAAATTGTACATGTGCAAGGTACCCTACGTTAAGCCCCCATATCGCCGTCCCTGGAGCATTTGTAGGGCACATTTAAATAACATAAACTCGAATACTACTTAGCTTATCCCGATCGTACCAGCCGTTTAGAAATGCCAGATTTACATATTTCCAAACAATTTTGATTCTGCCCCACTGTGCGTTGGGGATTCCCTGCTTTTGGATTTGAGAATAAACAAACTAAATCCGAAATTTCGACATGAAATGGTCTAAATTTGATCAGATATGTGAAGTCAAACGCAATTTCTATGTTGGCATCAAATTAGTGAATTTATTAGATCGGTCCCCATACAAAATTCCTTCCGTAATATTAGTATTTCAAATATAGTTAAAGTTGAAGAGTATATAAGAGTCGGCGCAGTCATATAGCAAGCAAATTAACTTCTAAATAATATTATTAAATTTGTTTTCTTAATTTATATTCTTATGTCCATACTATTTATCATTATTTATATGAACTTATTTATCATCTACTAATTTGACACTTTGGTTGTCTGCTATTTTCATAACTTTTCAAAACCACAAATATGGAGAATTTGCTTTTGATGTTAGCACTCATATAAATAATTGTATTATTGCTGTTACAATTATTAAAATGATTAATGGACGCGAAATTCATGGAAATTGATATTATTTTTCCTTTTTTTTTTGGTTGAAATTTATTCCAAGATTTATTTCTTTTATTATTTTGTTTAAATATAACAAACTAGCTAAGAGTAAGAACAAAAAATAAAAGAAAACGATAATAACAGAAAAAGTTTGATTTAAAGTTATGTTTGCATAATGTTTAAAAACAATACAAAGAAAAAAGTTGCTTCGACAAAAAAAAAAAAAGAATGAAGTAGAAGAGAAAACCAACTTCCTTTTTCATTTTGAAATTTATTCCGAAGAAGAACAAAAAAATATTATGTATTCATCTCATGTTTTTTAGTGGTAAGAAATAATAAAATATTAACATAATGATACTTTAGCAACAACAACAGGCATTACTGACATAATAATAACAACAACAACAAATACATACAACACACTACGATATTTAACAAAGTTGCCGGATGAAGGGGTGATGAGTATAAATATATCAGTTATAGTCATGAGATCAGCGAAAGACTTAAATTTGTTCACTAAAACTTGTACGCACAAATTTACTTTCGTAAACTACCAGTTCTATATCTTAGAACATAGATATCGGTCATTAAATAGTCCACATAGTTTTTACAAAACCTGTTTTTTTCGGTTCTAGCTAAATTTTATGTATTGCATACAAATTTGTACCTCTAATCAAATCTATCGTTGTGAGTAGGTACAAACAAAAAATCATTTATCGGCGACGACTATCAGTTATGGGTCTTTCCATATTACTTATGTGATTAATCCTAACATAAATCGCGCTTGATTTATAATTATACCCTTCAGTAACTTATATACACGATTCATACATCAATATCTCCGGAATTCTTCCGGCTCTGCTGCTATTTAAAATTGAGAAAATCGGTCAACAAATGGCTGAGATAAAAGGAAAAAACCAGGACAACCTCGATTTTTGACCAATATCTGGATTACTAAGTCGTTAATATAGACAATATGGATATCTACTGATAGATATTTCAAAGACCTTTGCAATGACGTATATTAGACCATATTAAGTTGGACATACAATGGGTCAAAATCGGAAAAAATATTTTTTAACCCGAATTTTTTTTTCTCCAAAAGTTTGAAAAAATTTTAAAAACAAAAAAAATTAAAATTTAAATTTTTTTTTTTAAAAATTTAAAACAAACAATTCGAAAAAAATTTTCCCATAAAATGAAAAAAACACTTTGGAAAAAAACAAGTAAGAGTGCTATATTCGGCTGTGCCGAAACTTATATACCCTTCACCAAATTATACTTCAAAATTTTAAATATTTTTAGGTAAACAAAATTTAATTTTTTTTCCAGTTGTTTTTTGAATTTTTTGGAAAAAAAAATTTTTCGATTGTTATTTAAAATTTTTTTTTTAAAAATTTTAAAATTTTTTTTTTTTCAAATTTTAAAATTTTAAAAAATTTTTTTTGTTTTTTCAATTTTTTTTTTTAAAAAAAAAATTCGGGTTCAAAATTTTGTTCCCGATTTTGACCCATTGTAGGTCCAACTTACTATGGTCTTATATACGTCGTTTCAAATGTCTTTGAAATATCTATCATTAGATATCCATATTGTCTATATAATGTCTTAGTAATCCAGATATAGGTAAAAAAATAGGTCAAAAATCGAGGTTGTCTTGGTTTTTTCCTCATATCTCAGCCATTTGTGGACCGATTTTGCTGATTTTAAATAGCAAAATTCTCGAAAGCATGTCTGACAGAATTATTGAAGATTTGGATCCCGAAGATATCTGGGGTCTTCAGAAAACTGATTTCAACAGACAGACGGACAGACAGACAGACAGACAGACAGACAGACAGACAGACAGACAGACAGACAGACAGACAGACAGACAGACAGACAGACAGACAGACAGACAGACAGACAGACAGACAGACAGACAGACAGACAGACAGACAGACAGACAGACAGACAGACAGACAGACAGACAGACAGACAGACAGACAGACAGACAGACAGACAGACAGACAGACAGACAGACAGACAGACAGACAGACAGACAGACAGACAGACAGACAGACAGACAGACAGACAGACAGACAGACAGACAGACAGACAGACAGACGGACATGGCTTAATCGACTCCGCTATCTATAAGGATCCAGAATATATATACTTTATAGGGTCGGAAATGAAAAATGTAGAAATTACAAACGGAATGACAAACTTATATATACCCTTCTCACGAAGCTGAAGGGTATAATAATATAGCTCTCTTACTTGTTATACCCTTCACCTTCGTGAGAAGGGTATATATAAGTTTGTCATTCCGTTTGTAATTTCCACAATATAATTTTCAGACCCTATAAGTATATATATTCTGGATCCTTATATATAGCGGAGTCGATTAAGCCATGTCCGTCTGTCTGTTGAAATCAATTTTCTGAAGACCCCATATATCTTCGGGATCCAAATCTTCAATAATTCTGTCAGACATGCTTTCGGGAAGTTACCTATTTAAAATCAGAAAATCGGTAAACAAATGTCTGCGATATGAGGAAAAACCCAGGACAACCTCGATTTTTGACCCGAAATTTTTAAACCGAATTTTTTTTTCACAAAAAAAATGAATTTTTTTTTATAATTTAAAAAAAAAACAATTATAATAACAATTTTCCAAAAAATTAAAAAAACAAATTTGGAAAAAAATTAATTTTGTTTACCTAAAAATATTTAAAATTATAATTTTGAAGTATAATTTGGTGAAGGGTATATAAGATTCGACACAGCCGAATATAGTTCTCTTACTTTTTTTTTTAGTTTGTTGCGATGTTTCCTTCGGCGCGAACGATGATCGTGAGGCTTCAATTCCTGTATGAGTTGAATCTTGGAAGAACGCAAACCAAGATCCTTATGCAAAATTGTCAATGAAGTGGATGGACACAAGTTTAATTGTTGAGCACAAAGACGAATTGACACATTTAGATCATCGTCAACATTACGCTGCATACCATCAACAGCTTGACCTATATGCACGTACGTCGTTTTTCGGTATGCGTAATATCATTAAGAGTAAACGTATTGCAAAAACGATCCATAGTTTCTCGAATTAGTCACCATTGATTCGATTTTGATCACCATAAAATGGACGATTTTGATCACCATACGTAATGAGTTTGCCGAATTGAATCATTATTTTCAAAATAAATTAGAACAATCTGCCAACGTTGCTTTGGCGTGAGTTCAATTCATGATAAATTGCCCAACCAAAACAACCGATAACTGTCAAAACATCTGTCACAGAAAACAGTGCTGCCAATTTAAAGTTCTCCGCCTTTACTATAATTAGGTTTGAATAAAGACATATTGTGGTTTATCATTTTTAAATATGGAATTACTAAATAAATAACATCTGGCCACTTAGTCACTTTCAACAATTGTTTGTAGTGAGCTAAAAATAAAAGAAGAAAAAATAATAAAAAGTTTGTCGTTACTAAATATTGAAATTCTACAAAATATGGCATTGTAAGTTAAAAGATGAAATAAACAGAAGAAAAAAAAACAAAAGCTTCAACTGAACGTCATATGTACATAATAATCCTGCATGCGATGATGCTTCTTAAGGAAGGAGTTCAATAAACTCACATGTTTAAGAAAACGAAAAAAAAACGTTACAACATAAACAAGATTTTTATAGCTATTTTTGGGGGTAAATCAATTGATTGGCATTAGGGTAGTGTTAACTTAAAAAGATTTGTCTTTATAACTCTAAAAAATAAACTTTTTTACAAAATATTCTTTTTGAATGGCTTAAATATTAAGGAGGATATACATATTAGTTTTAAAATTCTGCAAACAGGTGTCACCCTATTAAAAGCACATACATACAATGGCGCCAAAGTAACGTGTCATATTTATGGCCACCACAGCGCACACTTAAATGCACTCCCTAGAAGCTGTGTGTAGCGGTGTTAGAGGGTGTTCCAAGTATTAACTCACTCACCATTTGATTAATTACTTTAAATTGCAATGCATTGCACAGACAAATCTTGATTATAATCGATAGTAACTGCCACTAATGTTGTTGTTATTGTTGCTGCTGTTACATTATAATGACACCTACCCACCTCATGCACCAATTGCAATAATTCTCAGTATGAATCGAAATCTAAAATGAGAAAAAAAAACTATTGTAGGCTTTGGTTTTTAGCCTGTAATTACGAGTCATTCAGACATTTAGCCAGTCAGCTTGTTCGTAAACTTTGACACTTGCATGTGTGTGCTATGAGCACGATATATCAAATGTGTGTAAATTTATTTCCAAAAAAAAGCGTCACAATGCAAGTGACTTGTTGTCAAGTTGTTATTATGACACTTCTAAGAAGTATGTGCTGGGTATTGGTCGAAGGGGTTAAGCGATGCCATGCAAATTGTTGCATGGAAAATAGGATTCCTAATTTCAAGGACTTTGTGCATTCTCGAGAAATAATAAACAAGTCGTGTCATTAGCGGCTATAATTTTAATACTAAATTAAACTAAAAGATTAATTAAACCAGTAAAGTTGATCGAATAAGTAGTCATCATAGACTTTTGCTTGTACACAGAGAAAACAGTTTCGTGATAGCAACCGAATTTGTTGCCAATCGAATGATTCTACCTTAGTGACCGAATTTTACAGTTGTGGCTACAAAATTTTAAAAGAGGTAACAAAAGTTTGGTTGCTTTAACCGAAATTCTTTTTTATCAACTGATTTCTGTTGATAGAACCGACACATTCTATGTGTGCAACCGAATCATTCGATTGACAACAAATTCGTTTGCTATCACGAATCTGTTTTCTCTGTGTATTTAAATAGAATTATACAATATTTTTGGTTGTAGAATAATGATCTACAACTACACACTCATAGTTTTAAACGGTACAACTTCAATATAGTTTATTAAAAGATTTAGCACCATTATCTCAATCTATGTTTATTTTTAATCGTAATTTTTTTTACTGACAGTTCTCATACAAAAACAAGTAAGAAAGTAAAGAAATACATTACAATAAGTAAATGATCAAAAAATTTCAATTATTTATATTCATGAGTGATTTTCGAAATGGGCCTTATATGGAGCTATGAACAATTATGGACCGATCACCGTGAAATTATGTGGTATGATTTAATTCTATATGAAAGTTATTTATGTTGAATTTTATGTGTATACCAACATTTTTAGGAGATTTATGCACGTTAAAGTGATTTTCGGAAGCGAGTCTTATATGGGAGCTATGACTAATTATGAACCGATCATAATAAAATTTCGTGACATGAATTCCGTATATATAAAACTAATTTGGAGCAACATTTGTGAAGATACCTATATAAATTATACATTTATGACCCATAAAAAAAGAGGGCTAGGTGAAATAAAGTACCGATTTCCGCCAGTTTCAATAGGCTGATATGTACCAAATTTTATCGAAATATCTCCAAAATTGCGACCTGTACTCTGCGCACAATGTTTACATGGACAGCCAGACGGACATCGTTTAATCGACTCAGTGATTCTGAGTCGGGCGTTACAAACATCTGCACAAACGCATAATACTTTCCCCACTATATTGGTGTAGGTTATAATTATATTAATTGGAAGTTACGTTACGAAAAACGATAACCAGAGATTGAGGAAATGGGGCTTAAGCTGTTAAATCTCTTTAAGTTAAATGTTGAAATATGTTTTACTATCGAATGATTCAGTTTTAAATTTTTTGTTGCGACTGAAAATGTTTGGTTGGGATTATAAAAATTCGATTATTTCAATTGTAGTTCTTCTTTGTTAACAGACTATCTGTTGCAATAACCGAACAAATTTATGGATATAATGGAATTATTCTACTGGCAACAAATTTGGTGATCACAGCAAAAATAATACAATAACTTTAATACAAAATGGTTTTCAGGACCATAGGCAGGCCCGACCATATGATACACTACACCGAGTATATGATTATATGATTGTGATATGAAACTTATTTGTATTGAATCATTTGAATATCAATATGTTTGAGATGTTTAAAGTGATTCTCCGAAATGGGCTTTATATGGGAACTGTGACCAATTATCGAGGGAAGAAAATAATTTTTACTCGAATGAATAAAATTTTTCAGTTTAAAATAAAGAATTATTCGATCAATTATTCTATAATAATCGAATACTCGAATAAATTCATTTTCAAGATAAAATTTTAATAAATAGTAACATTTTTTATTCTTTAAAGGAGAAAATTTAAAATATTAATCGATAACTCGAATAATAAAAAAATGGTAAACTTTTATTCGAACAAAATTAAACATGAATAATTGATAACCCTAAATACTGCATACCGTTCGCATTACATAGAAGCTGTTGATGTTTAAGATGAAAAGAAAATTCTGTCCGATTTTAAGAATTTTATTTATGATAAACATAAATGAATGGTGCAAAAGATACATATCAATTTCTTCGCAAAGTAAAATTTTTAGTTTTAAATTGTCGGACAAAAAATAACAAACCCTATAGCTGCAGTATTTTATTACTGTTTCTGTTTGAATTCACAATTTATATAATTTATTTGACTTTTCGACTTAATAGTCCTATAAAAATTATTTAATTTACATTTAAGAGGTATTGTCAGAGATTCAAATTGTTATTATAATTATGTCAGTAATTCATTTCACAAAACAAACTCTTTAGCTTCATTCAAATGCTTTATTTGAATCGGAATCATTTTCATAATTTAATTAATTCACAATAAAATTCATTCAACATTTGGAAGATTACAGTTTTTGGTAATTGAAATCGAATCCAAATTGAATTAAAATAGGTTTTCTTTGCTTTTAATTATTTTCAAAATTAATTGAGCAAAAATTTTCTAAAGCATAAATCTCTCAAAGATAAGTTTCATATAGAAATAAATCACACGGCCTAATCTCTTGGTCATATATTCCATATACTTTCGAAAATCACTCACGAACAAAAATTATTTTAAAAGAAACATGTTTTTTCTGATGTATTATTAGGGTATTATATGGTCTGGATTGAATTCTCAAAGAATCAAATTCAATACATTTGAAGTATTAAGGAATTAAGCCTACGAATTAATACGTAAAATGAATTTAATGAATTAAGGAGATACAATTTAATTTGATTTTGAAAATCAAATAAATAAATAATTATTTCGAAACTTTGAGTAGTGTTAATGAAATTGTAATTTGATTAAGGAATTAATTATATTAAAAACAAGTTCGAGCGCTTAATACTGTTTATTTGGAGAACCTCAATTTTAGATAAAATCTGGTATTTTTTTAAATCGGGAAATAACTACCGAATTTGAGCATATTGTTAAATTAAACCTTAATATATTTTCTATACACTACCTTTAACTGAATTTTCTACAAAAAGCGGGGTTAACAGATATTTTGGCCTATACTCGATCCTAATTTTTAAGTTGCGTTATAGTTTGTTCAAAAGGTTTTTGAAATACCCAAAACTATAAACTTGATTAGAGGTAAACATTTTAAAAATATATGAGAACTTTCAATGCAACCATTGTATCATATTTATGGACTGATTTAAATTGTTCTTTACAACAATTCAGAAATCATTTGAGTGTTTAAAGTTCTATGTATAGATATCTTATATACGTTATCTGAGTGTTTTCAAAAGTTAATTTTTGTATAAGAATTTCCGATAAAAAATAATCTTGAGTTCTGGCTTATATCTCTCAGTAATGTCATTTCATTACCAAGTTGATGTTTTAGCAGCTGCTAACTTTAATTAATAATGAGCAATAATAATTTATATCTACAAGTAATAGTCAATCGCACATTCGTAAAAGCCACTGCAAATATCATGAAACAGTATCAATGTTTCATGTTTCTTTTAATTTCTGCAAAAGTTTTTCAAATTTCCAAAAGGAATTTAGTTTTCTGTTTTCGAAAAAGGAAATCTCTCCATATACGAGAACGAAGAGCAATGGTGGTATGAGTTTTACTAAGACTTGGTCTTGGTTTAGCTAAACTTATGTAATTTTCGTCACCATCATCACAATCAATTCCTTTCACATGTGCAATAATAACAAAAACAACAACATCTATTCCACACATAAACCAAAAAGAGGCATCATATTCAACATGTGCCAGGCAGTTAGCCAGTCAGCCATCCAAACAGTCATATAAGAAGATAGACATCCAACTACTAGTCACTATTCGAATACGAATACGAGTACATTGTTAAATGTACGTGTTTGTGCTCAAATGAATATGCCTAGCAAACATTATTCCATAGTATTATTATGTGATACGATATCGTATCCTTTACATCAGGGGTCCTCACAAGCCGTAAATAGGCCCCCTGACCCAATTCATACAAAACACACAAAAAAATAACAATTTGTATTATTAGCCAATACAGGTACATATTATTTACAAATCTTTTAACAAATTAAGAAGTCTAGATTCCTTTTGGACTACACCATTTCAAATTGAAATTCGTGCACTAATATTGGGAAAAAACTAATTAAAAATTAACAAGTAAGAGTGCTATATTCTAGTATTCCCACCGTCAATATTATTATAAGACAATTATGAATGTTCAAATCATTTTCTGATTGTGGCCTGTATAAGGGACTAACGACAAATGTTGACCCGCCATAATTAACACCATAATTTCAGAGAAATAATTTGGCATCATCAACATATTTATGACTGCTCAAACAGTATTCCAGAAGGACATCTGTATAGGGGCTAGGTGCAATCATTCACCGATATTCAATACCAAAGAAACATTATCAACAGCGAGAATTTATGAAATCTGAAGGCTGAAAATTGCGATGAATTAGTTATAAACCTTTTAGTTAGCTTTAAAAATCTTTGATGTTATATGAGCATAAAAGTACACTACCTGCACAGTTATTTAGACATGTTTCCTGAAAATCTTGGATCGTATTGTGATGAACAAGGCAATCGTTTCATACATAGATACCAAGGTCGCTGAGATGAATATATTATGGCAGATTACTATTGGTGTATTACATGGGAGTGTCCTAAAGACCTCCACCGTAGAAAATCTTAAGAAATGGGCCACGGACTCTCATTTGAGAACTGTTGGTTAAAATAATCTGCATCTGCTTGATCTTGTTATGTGTAGGGGCGGATTTATATGCAAATACATGTTTTTCCTCGAACGTCCAAATACTATGTAGACTAATTATCTATCCGAATCGCACATTTTGCTGTCGATTTATTAAGGCATATTTTTGCATATTTTATTAATAATGCAGATTTTGTTATATTTAACTTCAAAATGCATATTATACAGATTTATGCACATATTATTATAAGTTTTTATTATTTTTGTCGTCAATGGGCTACATATTCTCTGGACAAAACGTTTTTTGTTGAATTTATTATAGAAATAACATTAAATGTAATCGACTAACTTCATTCGACATCGAGAAACTGACATTAAGTCTTCTTCATTTTCTATCAGCAATTGAAAATTATCATTTCAAAACATTTTGCTTCAAAAAAAGTTTAGTTTTTTTTTTTCTAATTATTAAAAATTCATTAAATGTATCGAAAACATTAATATTTGTTTTCATTTCAATTTCGATGTATAAAAGATTTCGTTATCGAAAGATTTAATAACTCTACATACACAGTTATCGCTCCTGACAGTCATTTCCCAGCAGTCCACATTGGGGAAGAATCGAAATTTTTTGGAAATAAATCTGCCATTCCTAAACGTCTTATCCGATCAGGATGAAATTTGACATGGCCGTAGTTAAGGAGTATTTGAAATTAAGTTATTAAACTGAAACCTACAAATGCTCTTGCGACGGCGTTATAGGGGCTCAAAGTAAGGTACCTTCGACATGTAAAATTTTTAAACACGTGCCATTTTTTTGTTTCCCATCCGATTTCAAAGATTTTTACATTTTTGGAAAGCGCTCGGCTAGGTTTTGTTATACTTGTGTGTGCTATTTCCAAGTTATAGGCATTTGAAAATTGAAATTTTTAAAATTTTGCCATACCTTGGTCCCCTTTTTTAAAAATATAGGCCGTAACTTAACCCTTTTTTATAAAAAAAAAACTTTCTTTAAGAACGTATAAAAATTTTATGTTTTTCTGTAAGGTATCTTTATGGAGAACATTTTTATATAAAAAACATTTCCTATTTTTTGAATGTGTCGTCGCCCTTTGGAATTTGATCTATTTTTTATCAAAATTTCAACTTTCAGATGTATTCCTTATTCAGATGTATTCCTTATTTATCCCCAAAGTATTTTCCCAGCCCCGAAGGAAATGTGGACTCTATGGGCAAAAATGTAAAAAATTAAATTTTTGGGATTTTCGCTCCAATTTTTAGGAATTGCAGGATTCCTTTTGACCTTTTGACATTTGTTATTTAGAATGACAAATGTAAGAACGTGGAAAATTTCATTGAGGTTTGTTAAAAAGTAAAGATTTTATTACATATTACATATTTATTGAGTTTCTAAAACGAAAATTTGCATCAAAATTTTAATAGGATTGCAATATTAGGAGCAATTTGATCCACATTTATTCCGAATTAATTTTTTTTTTGTTTAGATAAGTTAATTTTTGGCCTCACAAAAAAATTTCAAGTCAATTCAAAAACATGCCACTTTAAAACTCCGTCCTTCAAAAATATTGCACTTTTTCATATTTCAATGTAACTAACTCAGAACCATTGACTGGTTGCTAAACATATTATTGTTTACTGTACAACATTTTATCATAATATGTTGTTCTCAGATTATGATAAGCCTTAAGCCGAGAGCACCATAATATGATAAGTCCTTCATCATATGAATGGTTGTCAAAAACATATATTTGTTTACTGTAACCATATATATGGTTGATAAAATCATGTGAATCGTAAATTAACCATATTATGGTTACCACAACCATGTAAATGGTTACTCTGACTATAATATAGTTAAAAAACTTGTAAAAATATTGAAATGGTTACAGTAACCATGCCCAACTATATTTTTTCTCTGCGTATACTTGCTTAACTTCTGGGTTATTAGTAGATGAAAATTATGATTGCATGCTACTTTACAGCACGATCAAAATATATACGATTTTAAAAAAGCAATCGTAAGCAAGCGCATATTTTCTAATAATAAATGCATGAAAATCCGCCCCGTAGTTATGTGTAATATTACATTTTTACACAATTGGTCAATTCACAAGGTTTCTTATCAGTCATATTGTCGTAATGTCTTAATATATCTCGACTCGGCAGCTCGGCTTAACCGACGCTTAGGCATTCGGCGAAGGACTCTACTGGTTGGTTACGATACACAATTAACATAGCATATAGAGTACTATTATTTTAGGACACTTTTTACTTGAAAAACAATAAAAACCATTGTGAAATATTAGGACATTATGACAACATGACATGATAAGAGACCTTGTGAGATGACCAAATATTTATCGAAGAGCTGAACCGTTGCCTTAGGCAAACTGTGGGATTCTTTAAAACACCTGTTACAGACTTAATTTAAAATTTCCTATCTCTAGCCAAATTGTTTGCTGGGTTATTTGGGGCTGTGAATGTTTTTGTGTTACAAAATAAATTCTTTAACATTTCCCATATTTGGTGTGTTTTTGTCATTCTTAATGTGCAACGTGTTGTTATTGCTGTTGCTACTGTATTTATTCATTTGTGTTGTTGCTGTTGCTGTAGTTGCAGTTGTTTTTGGGTTTGTAGCAAGTTTCCTTTTAAGGATACGATTTCTCGTCTTCTGTCGGTTTGTACGTTTTTATGTAAGAGAATGCTAGCGATGATTACATGTTGTTGTTGAAATTTTCTTGTCGTTGTAGTTGTTGCCGTTGCAGTCAATCTCTTTCAATGTGGATGTTGTTATGCTGCGCTAGTTGCTGTTGTTGTTGTTGTTGTTATCATCATCATTACTGTGGTTGTTGCTACTGCACATTGGCATTCAGTGTTGCATGTGCAATTGCGTTGGACGTTCGAATAATTGTATGTGATTTACGTTCTGAAATTTCATACTCGTCCGTACACTGTATTGCACTGTTGTTTTCGAATGACTACAGTGTTATTTCAACGTTGTTTTTTTTATTTTATTTAATATTATTTTTGGTAGGATTTGTGTGGGTTGTTGTTTATAATAATGTTGTTTTCCTTTTCGATTTTTTGTGGTATGTATTTTATAAATATTGTTTTTGTTTGTTTGCTAAATTTGGTTAAAAATAAAATTTTTCATGGAATTTATTTTTACAGTAGATTAAAAACATTGGCATTAAAAAAGCTGTTTATTTTTTATTATGAATTATGCGCTACGCCCACTATACCTCAAGGAATATTCCATTTCTAAAGGATTTAGATAAAACACATGAAAATTAATATGACAATTGTAGTTGGATATTATATTATTTATTTAAGCTTGGAGAAGGGTTGTAACTAATAAACTCGGCTAATCGAACAATTCAATTTTTGTAGGAAAAAGTCAATCTCCAGAGGCGACATTGATGTTTGTAAATAGCACAAAGTAGATTTTTCGTAGAATAGAAAATTTGATGTTTTTGAAAAAAATATGGCCTACGAAAAAATACAATATACACACAATTGCAAATAAAATAATTTATCAATTTATTCATTATAACTATGTAGGTGTTTTATCACCACAGTAAGATTTAATAAATTGGAATTAAATTTTTTTTAAGGGAAT
Source organism: Calliphora vicina (assembly GCF_958450345.1). Classification (NCBI taxonomy): domain Eukaryota; kingdom Metazoa; phylum Arthropoda; class Insecta; order Diptera; family Calliphoridae; genus Calliphora; species Calliphora vicina. The sequence goes on along the minus strand of NC_088784.1, from coordinate 38,475,276 downwards.
TTCGAGGACCCTTGATATAATAATCCAACTTTGAAATTAACAAGTCAAATCGAATAAAGTCAAACCTTGTGTACAAGTGGAACATTAAATTCGCCATTTAGTTGTATCGGACTCGTACAACAGTATTTCTAAAAATATCTGAAAGAAAAAAATCATTACGTGTCCTAGGCTACTACTAGATAAAAATGCAGAAAATTTGATAATGCTAGTTTTCTTAATTTCCAAGATTTATAAAAGCTCTGGTATGAATTTCTATTTAAATAAAAATTATTTAAAAATCATACAAAATTAAAATTTTATTTTAGAAATTTGTTTTTATTATTTGTTTAAGGATATATGTATACGAGAATAAAAGCCAAAATTAAGAAAAAAAAAATTGGACAATACCTCCCATAAATTTGTCGTAACTGCGGTTTGAACTTTAAGGATTTTGGGAAAGAAAAATGTTTGATAATTAGACTGTGCTCGAAATTGACACTTTTTGTCTGTCAAGCGGGGCACCCAGCGGGTTAGCCTAATTCGGGTAAAACTAATTCGATTACGCTGAATCCAGTGGTGCTAACCGTTTTTAGGTTAGATCTTTTTTTTGGAGATATACCGTTATTTCAAAAATGGAGGAGGTTGCACTACATATGTTCGCGTAATTCAAAAACGGTTTTGCTTATTGAACAAACTAAAAAACGAAATTCCGCAATAAAATTATCTTTAAGAAAGACTGAAACGTGTTTTTAATCTGCGTTGTCGTTTTAGAAATATAAATTTGTTTGGCAAAAAAAATCCTATGTTTAGTACTGCAATAGTCGGCAATGCAGTGCAGAAAAATATATTACAAAACGGCAAGATTCTATAAATTTTCTGGTTGTTGTTGATTTTGAATCCATTAATTTGACTAGTATACATATTATATATACATATTATATATCAATGTGTGGGAAATTATGTCTTCTTTTCAAAAATATATACAATTTTTAAGAATTAAAAAATTTATAGAAAACTTTTTTTGGGCAAAGATCGAAAATAACTCGTCCATATACCAAAAAACCCAAATTGTGATTTGTATTTTTGTGATAACAATAAATCGCTGAAAATAACAGTTATAAAATGATTTTTATTTAAATGGTTTGGTATGACCTTTATTCGTTTTTATTGTTTTTTAATGGTTTGGTGTGAGATAAACAATTCATTTGTTCTTGTTGCACTGTTAAATTCTCTTTTATTTACATACAGTGCCATATTATTATTAATTGTTAACAAATTATGGAAATAATATGATAAGTATGAAGTAATGAAATGACAATTTTTTTTTAAATTGTTATTAATCTTTTGATAAATTTTATATATTTAAGCATTGATTTGAATCAAATGCATTTTTGCGAGTTATTTTTCATGTTCGCAAATAAAAGTCACAAGCTGACCTTTACGAAAAAAATAAATTATAAATCACTCATCCAGATAATTTGTGTTTGTTTCTTTTCTGTTTCTCTCAATCCCAAACCTAAAATGTTCTCGAATAAATCACTCTCTCAGTGATATATCACAAAAAATTATTTTTAAATGGCTGCGAATGAGAATTTACCATTGAAATGAAAGTGAACCCGTTATTTTCGATCTCTGATTAGGGGATATTTGTTAATAACGTAGCTGCATTTTACAATTTTTGATGCCGTTTTAGAAAAAAAAATTTCGATATTTTTATAAAAATTATTTTTTTTTCTAAAACAAATTTATATTTCTAAAATGACTGCGCAGATTAAAAACAGTCATACTTAAACGTAATTTTATTGTGGAGTTTCGTATTTTAGTTTATTCGGCAAGCTAAACCGTTTTTGAGTTACGCAAATATGTAGTAAAACCTCCTCTATTTTCGAAATAACGATAAGCTAACCTAAAAAACGGTTAGCACTAATGGATTCAGCATTCCGGAATTATTTTAACCCGTCTCGCTTGACAGAAAAAAGTGTCAAATTCGTACACAGTGTAATTAACCATTTTATATGCTTTTGTTTAAAATTGGTGAACTTTGTTTTCGTAGTATTTGTGGTCCTACGACTCTAAAGGGGCTAATTTCTATTTTTTCGATTCCAACTGCATTTCTAAATAAAATAGAAAAATATTTTTTATAAAAATGACGCTAATTTCTATTATTTCCGTAACGGTAATTGCTAGCGGTATTTTAATGAAAACGGTAATATCGGTCTGATTTAATTACACAGGGCAACGAAATCGGTAAAATTTTAGAGGCTTTTTAAACCACTACACAATTTTGATGTAGAACAAATTTTAAATTCTATGGAAAAGTTTTTTTTAAATTTGGATTTTTTTGAACATTTATCCACATAATATATGATAACTCAAAAAGTGTTAGTCCGATAATATTAAAATAAAGTTAGAAAAGTTTAGATTTAATCCGTTTATATATTACATTTTAATCGGTTCAGTAGTTTCGGAGTTATAACAACTAATTGAAGCAAAAAATATATTTTTTTTACATACAATTGAGTAGTTAATGTTCTTCTTTCGATTGATTGAATTTTGAAAATATTTTTCAAAAAAAATCGGGTCAGTAGTTTCGGACAAATAATAAGAAATTGAAGCAAAAAATATATTTTTTACGTGAAAATAGGGTGGCATAGCACAGTATCCATTGACATAATGTCCATGGACATTATGTCACTCCAAAAGATGACATTATGTCCATGGACATTATGTCATTTTGGTAGTGTCATAATGTCCATGTGTAAAGTGTCCTAAAGTCCATGAACATAATGATACTTTTGGAGTGACATAATGTCCATGATATTTAAAAAATAATTTAAGTATTTATGTTTTAATTTAACTTCTATCGAATTTACCGTTGTAAATTTAAAGTAGTAATAAGACGATAGCTACGATTTTTAGTTATCTGTTATCTGAATTTTTTCAGACGTCACAAATTTAAAGTTAAAAAAAGAAAAAGTGTTAAAATGGGTAATGTAAAATATAAATATGAATTTAGGAATAAATTTTACAAAAAAAGAGAGTTCAATAAAAAAATTTAAGAACTTTCACTTCAAAAAAATACTTTTTAATAATTTATTTACAAGAAAGGCTTTATTTAGCGAAGCCGCCTGCCGCGTTCTATGGAGAAGAAAGTCCCTAAGAGCGGCCGTAGGCCTCCACGCAGAACAACTTTATTTACAAAGACAAGTTTTTTGCACTCAGTAGCATGGCGAACAACTATTCGGTATCGCAGAAAAAGGTATTTCTTATTGGCGGCCTGCGGCCGCTTTTAGGGGCTTTCTCCTCCATGCAACGCGGCAGGCGTCTTCGCTACATGAAGTTTTCTAATATATGAAAATATAAACTGTTACTAGGATCAAAAATTGTATAAAAAATAGTTTTTCTGAACAAAATTTGGACATTATGACACTTTCAAAAGTGTCATAATATCCATAAGCAAAGTGACATAATGTCCATGGACATTATGACACTACCGAAATGACATAATGTCCATGGACATAATGTCACTTTATGGGGTGTCATAATGTCCATGGACATTATGTCAATGGACACTGTGACATGCCACCGAAAATAGCTATTTTTGTTTTAAAAAAATCATGAAAAATCGAAAACGGCAGAAATTGTTAAAATTTTTCAGATCCCAGAAACGTCAAAATTATTAGATGTCTTAACATAATTATTTTTGGCTTTTATTCTCTCATACATATATCCTTTGGAGATGAGATCTTTTGAATATGAATTTTCAAATGATATTAATGAGAATCGTAATATCTGAGATTTTAATAATTACAGGAAGGTGCAAAACGCCTTGTTTAACAATGTTTCTAAAATTATTGAAATGTTGTCTTGCGTATTCCTTTACCCCAGCCCATTCGGCATGGCTTAATATTAAACGATTTGACTAAAGGTAGGGTCACACATGGCAAATATTTCCTCAAAAAAGCGTAACCACTTTTTTTAACACAAATTTGTTTGACGTGTTTACTCTTACAAATGTTTTGTAAGATCAAACAGCATCAAATAAAATAAAACAACATTTTTTATTTTGATTCATCCAAAGTAAAATTAGTTTTTGAAATAAATAAATGACTTCAAATGTATTTTATTTAGTGGTTACGTCTTTTTTGTCAAATATTTGTCATGTGTGACCCTACCTTAAGATTGTCAAGGCAGTAGAATACCCCCGAATTCTGAACATTATGACAATGACAAAATTATAAAAAATCTGAAAAACTAACAACTTTTGTGTGGAAATTTTTCTTAAAAACTAGAGATGTGCGTTTATTTCTGATTTATCGATTAAACAATTAAATTGAATTTTCTGTTTTAAAATTTGAATATTAAAAAAAAATATAAAATAAACAAATAAAAAAACAAAAGTCACACAAAATTCAAATTATTATTCTTTTTTTAATAAAAATTATTCAATTAATTATGGATAAGAATAATTAAAGAGTTTGATTAATCAGAAATTTGATTAATCAGAATTTTAGATTAATCGATCCCTATTCATAACAATTTTATTATAATTTTGTCATTCAGAATTCGGATATCATCCAAACTATACTCCTCGAAAGTAAAAACCTTCCTAATATTTGTTGTAATATTTTCACAAAACGCTGACTCGATTGACAAAGAATACCCCTAATAAAAAAAATAAAAATTTGAACGTGTTGTGTCCTGCCATAAAATATTCCACTTAAAAAGTAAAAGCACAAAGTAGCAGCAATAAAATTACCCAAGGCAAATTGCAAACAATAAATAATTATGCGGAAAACTTTAGCAAAAAGAAAACAAAACTATCCATATCCATATTAAATTAATTTAAACATTATTTAATTAACACCTTGTGTCTTTTTTGTAATTAAATAAATTTTTGCTGGCTTTAAACTGATTTGAAATGAATCACAATTCAATGAAATTAAAAGTAGATAAAACAAACAAAAAAAAATCACACTATCTGGGATAAAGATTAATGGAAAGATTGACGAGTTGGAGAAATATATTTGATTTAATTACCGGTTATTAATCATTAATAACTACATACAAATTATTAATGAATTATTTATTGAACAAATGAATATTATATAGAAACTGTATGACAGAATGCTGGCGGTGATGTTGGTGGTGGTGTTAATTGTTAAACTCGTTTGGTAATTTGTTTGAAAAATGTCAATTGTCATTTAACGGAATGAAAAAAAAAAAAATAATGAAAATAATAATGAAATAAATGATAAAAACACAAAACAAAATACTTTTACAAATTTAATCGAATATGTATGAATGTATAAGTAATTATTTTAGTAGCTTAAATATGGTATTGTTTAATGAATTAAACGAGAAGAAAATTGATGACAATAGTGACAAATGACAGCTAGTAAATGTCAACAATGCAACACTATTTAATAATGGATACAAGCACATGACAGATCAGGGAAATTAAACATGTTTCATTAACATTGTTTTGTAAATACATAAAAGTAATGGTAGAATTATAAGAATGAAAATCGGAAACAGAATAAATATTTGTTACATACAATGCTAAGAAAAAGGATTTTAATTCCACACAATTTCTGAAAAATTTGGACTATTGAGCAAATTGTGGCCATCCATGATTCAAATAATTATTGAAATTAATTTAATTTAGCTATATTTTCTTCATTCACATAGCTTTAATAAAGATTAATAAAGCTCAAACTTGTTTATTTTATTTTAGTTTTATGTCATGAAACAATTTATTGATGATTGCTTTATACAGTTATTGTTTTTAATTAAATCATTTATCAAATGTTGCAGTAAAGGGAAGTAATGATAAATCAATAGTGACTTGTTTAGCAGAATGATTAAATTGTCCAATGGATGGTATGAACACAAATCAGACGCTTTTCTATCAATACAAGACTTTTATTAACATCTCATACATCAACAAATGATATAAAATCAAATTAAAAAAGAGTAGCAGCAGCAACAGCAGCAACAACAAAAAACCTAACTAAAGAATTGCAATAAATATTGCAGTTAATTAATTAAAATACACACACACACTCAGTAGGATGACACTTATTTTGCACATTTTGGATTTTCGATGCTCCCAATGTCTAAAATTTATGAAAGAAAAATATTCCATTCTTACGCCCATTTTTTCGATTTATCTAAAATTGGAAAACGGCTCCACCGATGTGGCTAATTATTTGTTAAATGTTCGTAGTAGTCCAATTTATGTTTTATCTGAAAGAAAAATTTACCACGCCCATTGTTACGTCCACTGTTATGCCCACATTTTTGGATTTATCTCAAATCGGTAAATGGTTGCCGATTTGGTTATTTTTTTTTTTGGAAAATTCGTAGTAATCCAAGTTTTTACTGAATGAAAAATTGACCACGCCCACTTTTTTCGATATATATAAAATCGCAGAACGCCAAGACCGATTTGTTTTTAAATGTCTCAATAGTCCACAAAAGTTATTTACAGAAAGAAAAATTGTACATGACCACTACTACGCCTACTTATCAAATACATATGCAAATATGTAACCAAAGGCAGTGACATGGCTGAGTTTGTGCTGAGAATTTCAACGATGAAGCTATGTTAGCAGTAACAAAGTAACAAGCTTCCTTTTGAGCAAAAAAGAAATTTAAAAATAAGGGCTCATTTTGAAAAAAAAAGTTCGATTCAAAAAAAAATCAAAAATTGTATATCTTGATTTACAACATATTTTTTTGATATACTCACATCCCACTAAGCATCCAAATAGGTCTTAGAGGAATAGACGTAAGCTATCCTTTTAGCAAAAAAAAATTAAAACAATTATGAGAGCTATATTCGGCTGTGCCGAATCTTATATACCCTTCACCAAATTATACTTCAAAATAAAAATTTTAAACAGTTTCAGGTAAACAACATTTATTTTTTTCCAAAGTTTTTTTTCATTTTTTGTAAAAAAAATTTTCGAATTGTTATTTTAATTTTTATACCCTTCACCTTCGTGAGAAGGGTATATATAAGTTTGTCATTTCGTTTGTAATTTCTACACTTTTCATTTCCATTCGAGTTTAAAAATATTTTTTCCGATTTTGACCCATTGTAGGTCCAACTTACTATGGTCTTATATACGTCGTTGCAAAGGTCTTTCAAATATCTAACATTGGATATCCATATTGTCTATATTAATGACTTAGTAACCCAGATATAGGTCAAAAATCGAGGTTGTCCTGGTTTTTCCTCATATCTCAGCCATTTGTGGACTGATTTTGCTGATTTTAAATAGGAAAATTCTCGAAAGCTCCGCTATCTATAAGGATCCAGAATATATATACTTTATAGGGTCGGAAAATTATATTGTGGAAATTACAAACGGAATGACAAACTTATATACCCTTCTCACAAATGTGAGGGGGTATAATAAAAAAAGTCAACAAAGTTTTTGATTTTGCATTTTTTTTATATATATCCAACTCGCATCCCACTAAGCGACCATATAGGTCTTCAAAGAAAATATGTAAGCTTTCTTTTGAGAAAAAAACACATTTTGAAAAAAAAATAAAAAAAAAGTATTTGATTTCGGAAAAAAATGTCAGCATGTTGCAAAATACATTGATAGCTTTCCCTATATATAATTTGTCATATCTATTGGAGCTGCCACGTCCACTTTTGCTAGTTTGCCCATTTTTGGCCTAAATAAGTAATTCATACAAAGATTCAATGATTTACATTTCACATACATATATACAGATAGATATGAATTTTATTATTTAATTTGTATGTGAGGTGCCACGCCCACTATTGATAGCCCGCCCATTCCTAAATATTAACATTGATGGTAGAAGTGCCACGCCCTCTGTGGCTACTACTCCCATTTTTTTGCCTCAAATATTTATACAAACGGTGGAATTGCTCATGTAAAATTTGATGACTATAGCATTTATAGTTTCCTAGATATTTGATTTTTAAAATTAACTTGAAATTTCAAAACGAAAAGTAGCCTATAATCCCTTTCAGACACAGAAGCGTACAAGCAAATCAGGTCGGCCCTTTAGCCGTCTATAGAGCTCAAAGAGTCTTCCAGGTTGTTTATTTTATTTTTTTCCAGAACATTAACGAACTAAATATTCTGGAAAAAATATACATAAAATGACCCAAAACTCAAAATAAAATGTGCAAGTTTTAAACATTATCCGATTTTGATAAAATTTTCATCGATCGGTTTTTAGGCGGAGAAGCATTTTTGACATTGAGAACATAGAAAATCCAAAAAGCATCGATATAAGGGCCACCCTAATACGCACTCATGCAAACAAGTATTTATTAGACAAACATTCATACATAAAAACATATATCTATCAACAAGAAATTTTATTAGAAAAACGAGATATAAAATAAAAGCAACCCCTTCAATTCAATTTAAATGATAAAGGAATGATGATGGTTTTGAGTTGTTGTTTCTGAAATTAAATAAATTTTATTTGAATAGCAAAATATAACAACAACAGCATCAACAGCAACTAATGAAGTAAGTAAGTGTTAAACCATAAACCACTACAATCATTCCTTTATGTAGTAAATGTATCTGTGGGTGATGCCAATACACATAACATCCTCTTTAATTCTTTCTCTATTTCTTTTTTCTAAATCAGCGAAATGCAAACTCACACCACTACAGTTTTTAGATATTGTAGTTGTATGAGTTGAGAATTATTCTCTGGCAAAAACAAAAACAAATAGCTGAAATAATGAAATAAACAAGCATAAAAGCGTAACACAACCTGCTTCTATCAATGCTCATGCGAGACTGACTGTTTTTATACAATGTGTGTGCTTGCGTACATGTGAAAATAAAAACAAGAGAGCTCATTTGAGAGCTCATTGCATTTCGCTGTTCTAAATGTACTTCAAATCATTTTTCCCTTTTACATATATTTACTTTTTTTATTTTTTTTATGTGCCACTACTGTATATGTAACCAGAACTATAGATGAACACTTTTAACTGTGGCAATAAATATCGATAGAATTCATATTTAAGTTAACTATACAGTTGAGTTGTTTGTTTGTTGTTGCTGTTGTTTTCTATACAGAAATAGAAACCTTTGAAATTGTTAATAGATTTAATAGAAATTGAAAAAATAAACTACAGCAACAAGAAATATAACAACAGTACAACCCACAACAACACAGGGAACACTTGTTGCAAATGTTGAAAAAAATATACAGAGAAAACATTAAAAAAAAACACACTCACACAAAACCAACCAGTCACCCGCAGCAATGTGATGCCTCGTTGTCGCCCCAAAGTCCCTTAACGCCAACACCAACTGTTGTAACTCTCTAACATTGAAATATTACAGTGCTACAACATTATGTTTGACGCAAATGTTGCCAACATATTTTGTGCTATTTTTTAGAGGATACCTTTAAAAAATGTTGGTATATTTTAAAAGAAAACTGTTAAAAGAAAATTGCTGTCCCTAAATTATTAAGAATTAATTGATCTTTCAAACTGCATTTATAAAGCCTTATTTACAAAATTTATGGAAAAATTTCGAAAAATTGTAATGTAGGGCACCTTAATGAGCCAATTCATTACAAAAACTAAAAAATTTTCCACACAAGAATAAAACTCGGACATTTTTCTTTTAAACTATGTCCTCAAAAGTAATGAAAATCGTGAATCTTGACAAAGTTATGAATAAAACTCAGAAAATTACTGATAAACCCGATTTTTGGCAAAAACTCGATTTGAGCTTCCTCTAAACCACTTCCGAATATTTGACAAAAATCTCAAATCGCACAACACATTACAGGGAAAATTCGTTCTTTAGCCGTACTGTCCCTCTGTGGAATAAGCTTCCTCCTGAAGTATTTCCTGTCACTTTCAATATAGGAAAATTCAAATCAAATGTCCACAAACACTACTCCCTCTATCCTCCCTCCCATAACCTATTTTCCTAGTTCCAACACAATGCTTTGCATGAGTAGGGGTCATCCCCTGAGTGCTGGTCCAAGAACAGCTGGAGCCGCAGCACAAAAGGTACTTTTTCGATTTTTTTAAAATTGATTTTTTTGATATTTTTATAATAAATTGAGGGTGAAACATGGAGTATATTTTATCCATTATTTGAAAGAAAGACGAAACAAAGAAAACGCCATAAAGCACATTAATTTGGTATGTTTTTGCAAAAAATGTCTTATTAAATATAAAATTTCTCAAAAATCACAGTCCACATGCCATTTTGAATGAAACACAGGTTTAAAACACAAATTATTGTGTTTTTAAAAACAGTCTCCTTTGAGCTCTATGCACTTTGGCCAACATTTCTGCAATTTTGTGTATCCCTTCCAAAATATAAGATTTGTCGAGGTCATCAAAAAAGGTATTGAGATGATTTCATCATTGGAGTCAAATCTTCTTCCGCCGAGACATTTATTCAGGTTTGGAAACAAGAAATAATCACTCGTGGCAAAATCCGGTCTATAGGGCGGAAGAGAGAGCATTTCGTAGTCTAATTAATAGATTTTTGCCATGAAAACTGTACATTTGTGTTCCCTTTTGTGCACACTATTGTGAATTTATTCACATTTAAGTGAATTCGATCATTTTCACAAAATTGTATGTGCTTACATTTTACATGTGTTTTGTTATTGTAATAGAAACAAAACACTTGTAAAATTTCCACTCAAAGTACACTCTTATAAGCACATAACATTTTATGAAAATGAGCGAATTCACTTAATTGAGAATAAATTCCAAAATAATACATCGATTTTTATGACCTATATGTCATTTTGTTCCTATTAAATGTGGCTTCGCGATGAAGTAATAACTCTGAACAATTTTTGCCGTTTTCGATTTTTCATGATTTTTTTAACACAAAAAAAATTGATATTTTCACATTAAAAAATATAATTTTTGCTTCAATTTGTTATTATAACTCCGAAACTACTGAGCCGATTAACACGCAATATATATGTGAAAATTTGTACATAGCATGGGGAAAATGTTTTCACAATTCAATCAATCGAAAGAAGAACAGTAACTACTCAATTTTATGTATATCAAACAAAAAAGTTAAATTTTGTGAAAATTAGCGAATTCACTTTATTGCGAATAAATTCTTACATAATCAATAGATTTTTATGATCTATATCTCATTTTTTTGCTATGATATGTAGGTTTGCAATATTGCAATAAACCTCGTTTTCGATTTTTCATGAGTTTTTTAAAAGACAAAAAAAATTATATTTTCACGTAAAAAATATATTTTTTACTTCAATTTGTTATTATAACTCCGAATCAACTGAGCCGATTGAACGCAATATATATGTGAAAATTGGTACATAGCTTGAGATTTTAAATTGTTTTAAAAATTCTATCAATCGTAAGATAAACTTTAACTTTTCAATTTTATGTATATCAATCAAAAAACTAAAATTTTGTGAAAATGAGCGAATTCACTTAATTGTTATTAAATTCGAAAAGAATTAATCGATTTTTATGGTCGATATATAATGTTGTTGCTATTATATGTGGCTTTACGATAAACCAATAAATCCGAACAATATCTGCATTTTTAGATTTTTCATTATTTTTTTTAAAAATAATGATATTTTCAGGTAAAAAATATAATTTTTGCTTCAATTTGTTATTATAACCTCTGAGCCAATTGAAACGCAATATACAAACAGATTTAAGTTTATGTAAATCTCATTTTTTCAAGATTATATTAATATCGGACTAAACGTTTTTGAGTTATCATTAATTACTAGTATATCCCGGTGCACTTCGCTACCCCTATCCTAGTAAAATTAAACTACGTACAATGGTATGAAAATAACACATGCTAAATATTGAGAATCTCTCAATTACTGTTTACTTGATATTCAAACATTAACTAATTTGGTATGGGAGATACTACTTCTCTGTTCTGATCCCACCCATTTGTATGTATTTTATGTAAAAAAAATAACTCATATTAAGCTTCACTTTAACCTTCCTTTATATGGGAGGCGTCATTCCAACTAAGCCGATCATGTTTAGCTAAACTTTGTAAAAGGATCAAGATTAAATTCGTTTTTAATATGGAAATAAATTGATTGATATACATTTTAAATACTTTTAGAATTATAGTTCTCCAGATATTCGAAATTAATTATTTACTTTGTATGAGAGGTGCCACCACTAATGCAATCCCGACCATTTTCAGCCAATCTCTGTAAAATGGTAATAACAAAGTTTGAAGAATCATGTAATTATAACCTTTTCCGACCCTCCCATTTTGGTTCCCCAGACATTCGAAATTAATATTTACTTTGTATGGGAGGTCCTCTAATCTAATTTCGCCTATTTTCAGCTAACTCCACACAGTAATAAGAAATTAATTCGTAAAAAGCTTATACACTTTTATAATAGTTCTCCAGATATTCGAAATTAAATATTTACTTTGTATAGGGTGTGCCACGCCCACTATTCCAATCCCGAAAATTTTCAGCGAAACTATGCAAAATGATAAAAGAGCCATATAGATAAAGTTTGAAAAATCTTGAAATTATAGTTCACAAAATATTTAAAAATAACTATTTACTTTGTATGGGAGGTGACTCGCCACCCATTCCGATCCATCTCATTTTTGGTTAAACTTCATGCAGTGATAATAAATTGATTCGTATAAAGTTTAAAGCCCGTCACAATTATAGCTCTGCAGATATTATAAAATAACTATTTGCTTGCAATTACATATTGAGAAAATAAAAAAATCCTTCAAAATATTTCTTTCAAGAGACTTTAAATTATTAAAATATTCTTCTTCATTTTTTTTCTATAACAACTCTCACTTAAAACAGAGCGAAATCAACTGTTTAATTGTTTTCTTATTTATTTACAACAACACGCATTGCTTTGTTTACTTTTTAGCTTGAGATTCACATGTACACGTTTTTGCATATGTGTTAGTAACATCTTTAAACGCGTATAACTCCTAAAAAACTAAACCGATTTCAATAGAATATATACTCTGCACTTCTGTGAATAAATCCCTTTAAAATGGTATATTTCTTTCCCAAATTAAATGTATAATGTGAGCGTAAAAGGGGTCTAAAGAAATCGACTTGCCTATTAATATTATGATGTGGAGAAAAATTCACAATTTTACTTAAACGTTTTTTTTAAAAAAAACCTCTCCATAGAATTTAAAATTTGGACCATGCACTGCAGCCACAATACACCAAAATTGTGTAGTGGTTTAAAAAGCCTCTAAATCTGTTTACGATTTTGTTGCCCTGTTTTATCTTTGCTATTGAGAATTGCATGGATTTGTACGAGCAATTTATTGAGTCAGTGTGTAAGTTTATTTAGATATGGATATGTATGGAAATGTATATAATGCTTGTGTTAGTATGCACATACATACATAATACTTTTATCATAAATGTTTTTAACTGAAAAACTATATAAATTTTATATAAAAATGGTCACAACAAAATCTGTACAAAATGTCCAGAGATTTAAATTACTTTAAAAATTAAATAATACCTTATAGATATATCAATTCTGTCCTCTATTTCCCATGTCCTTATAAGTATTATATCTAAATAATAATTTTATGTTTTGAATGACGAATTCCAGATTTTGTTTGAACCCTAGTTGCTTACAAAGTTTACATTTAGAGAGCGAAAGCAAAAAAAGAAATACGAACGCTTTAAAGTGAACTTATTTTTTACTTCTACAAAGACTTGTAACAACTTTGGCTTTTGACTGTTTTTTTTTTTACCTTTAATTAAAAGTGTTATAATTGTGAAGCCCTTTTTGTTGCTTACAGGGAGTGCATGGCAAAAGTGAATGGGGGTATTCGTAATGAATGAATCTATTATTTATAAAATGTATTCATATAAATTGAAGTTTATTTATTTATTTGTTTTTCGAAAATTTCTAATAAAGTTAAACTGAAGTTAACTGTGGATAAGGGAAAAGTTTAAATCGATTATTACTTAAGCAAGTAAAGAACAAAAGGCAAATATTACTTAATAGAAAAAGCAAATATTATAAGTTAAATTTATAAAAGTAAACTTGGTAGTATTTTTATAGATTATAATTACCCAACAAAAACATGGAAATGACTTGGAATTATTGAATAATATATAATTTTCATTGGCTAATACATATCGTCTGCATTACGTAGAAGTAGAATAATTATAATATATACCCTACACCACCATAGTGGGGAGGGTATAATCCGTTTGTGCAGATGTTTGTAACACCCAAAAATATTAGTCTAACACCCACCTTAAAGTATACCGATAGACTTAGAATCACTTTCTGAGTCGATTAAACGATGTCCGTCCATCCGTCCGTCTGGTCGGCTGGCTGTCTGTCCATGTAAACCTTGTGCGCAGAGTACAGGTCGCAATTTTGAAGATATTTCGATGGAATTTAGTACATATTATTTTTTCGGCCCAAGGACCAAGCCTATTGAAACTGGCTGAAATCGGTCCATTATTTCACCTAGCCCCCATACAAATGTCCTTCCGAAATTGGACTTTATCGGTCATAAATGTTTAATTTATAAATGTATCTTCACAAATTGCGCTCCAAATAAGTTTTATATATATAAAATTCATGTCACCAAATGTTGTTACGATCGGTCCATAATTAGTCATAGCTCCCATATAGACCCGCTTCCGAAAATCACTTTTACGTGCATAAATCGCTTAAAAATGTTGGTATTCTCACAAAATTCAACATAGTAAACTTTCATGTAGACATAAATCACACGACCTAATTTCATGGTGATCGGTCCATAATTGGTCATAGCCCCCATATAAGGTCAACTTCCGAAAATCACTCAAAAATATAAATTATTGAAATTTTAAAAGAAATATGTTTTTGCTCTTTTACTTAGTGTAGGGTATTATATGGTCGGGCTTGACCGACCATACTTTGTTACTTGTTTTATATATATTTGCTTACTTGCATGTACAAAGCCTTCTAGATAGAATATTGATTTCAAGAGATTTGATATTAAACAAGTAAGAAAGATCATATGATACATTACTCAGAGTATATGATTATAAAGAGTTTTCATTTTAAATAGGTGGCTTGTATTATATATATGTATCTGAAACATAAATGCGTTGAATTATTTAGATACTAACATATTTCAGATTTTTATGCTCATTAATGAGATTTTCGAGAGTGGTGCTTATATGGGAGTTATGGAAAATTGTGGACCAATCAGTACTAAAGTTGGTAGTGCGAGTTCAGCTTATATACATACAGCTATGCATAAAATTAAGCTGCTGTTGAAGGCTGGGAGAAATAATGCATCGATTATAAATAAATTCAATAGAATTAGTCCTTAGGGCAATATAAAATTTTGTGCCGAATTATTATTGTGCCGGACGGACGGATTTCGCTTAATCCACTCTGAAAGCAATCCTTAGCAGGACACTAATCCAATATCACCACTAACCCAATATACCCTCCCCACTATGGTGGTGTCGGGTATAAAACTGGGCCGCTACGGTCTTAGGTGCAAAGAGTTTTGTAAATTTTGCAAATATAAAGCGATTAAGCGATTATATGTATACTTTCAAATACCAATTCCAGCTTAGCAAAAACTTGCGTTACAAAGTAATGAGTTAAAATTATACCCACTTTATACCTTCGTATTTTAAATCATTATTTAAACATATCATTACCACAAACGCTTATAAATAGGGAGCTAAATATGCCATTACCACATGCGCTTACATGTAGCGACTTAAAAAAGGTAATTATTATTAAATCTATTACAACTTATCTTTCAAAATTATTCTTCACTTATTTTCTAAAATAACACAGGGCAACAAAATCGAAATTTTTTGTTGGAAAATGAGCGAATTCACTTAATTTTGAATAAATTCGAAAATAATCCATTGATTTTAATGATCGGTATCTCATTTTGCCCCTACTACATGTGGCTTTGCGATAAAGCAATAAATCTAAACAATGGCTGCTGTTTTCGATTTTTCATGATTTTTTTAAAACAAACAAATTTGCTATTTTTACATAAAAAATATATTTTTTGCTTCAATTTGTTATTATAACTCCGAAACTACTCAGGCGATTAAAACGCAATATATATGTGAAAATTTGTACATAGCACGGGGAAAATGTTTCCAACATTCAATTAATCGAAAAAAGAACATTAACTACTCAATTTTATATATGGGGCATTTCGATGTCTTCCGATCGGGATGAAATTTGCACCAAGGTTAGTTCTATTGGATAGTAACTCAGACACAATTTTTCAACAAGATCGGTCGAGAACTCTCTGAGTTATAGGGGGTCAAATTTTGACATTTTGGTCAAACAGGTGTTTTTTCTTATCCATGTAACTTAATACCTATTGTTCTTAGCATAATGTGTCCCAAATAGTTTAGATAGCTCTTTCTTCAATCTTTCGAAAAAAAAAATATTTAAAAAAAAAAATAAAATTTTTTTAATATTTTTTTTTTCCGAAATCAAAAACTTTTTTGACTTTTTTTTAAAATGAGCCCTTTTTTCTTAAAATAAAGCTTAGATATTTTCCTTGAACACCTATTTGGTCGCTTAGTGGGATGCGTGTGGGATATCTATCAAAATAAATATTTTGTAACTCAAAACATAAAATTTTTGACTTTTTTTGCAAAATCAAAAACTTTGTTGACTTTTTTTTTTCAAAATGGACCCTTTTTTAATCTTTTTTTTTAGGTCAAACAAAAGCTTAGATATTATCCTTGAAGACCCTTTTGGTCGCTTAGTGGGATGCGAGTGGGATATCTATCAAAATAAATATTTTTTAACTCAAGACTTACAATTTTTGACTTTTTTTTTGGCAAATACGAATTTTTTTTCAAAATGGGCCATTTTTTAAAAAAAAATTTTTTAGTCAAAAGAAAGCTTAGGTCCATTCCTTTCAGATATTTTTAGTCCCTTAGTGGGATGCGAGTGGGATATCTATCAAAATAAATATTTTATAACTCAAGAAATACAATTTTTTTGCAAAATCGAAATTTTTTTCCAATTTTTGCCCATTTTTAAATTTTTTTTTGCTCAAAAGAAAGCCTAGGTCCATTCCTTTAAGATATTTTTGCTCGCTTAGTGGGATGCGAGTGGGATATCTATCAAAATATAACTCGAAAACAATCAATCGATTTCTATCTTCGATATCTCATTTTGTTGCTATTAAATGCGGCTTTGCGGTGAAGCAATAAACCTGAACAAGTTCTGCCGTTTTCTATTTTTCTTGAGTTTTTTAATTTTTTTTATTTTCACGTAAAAAATATATTTTTGGCTAAAATTTGTTATTATAACTCCGAAACTACTGAGCCGATTAAAACATAATATATACACAGATTAAATATTATGTAAATTTGAACTTTTCTAAGTCAATAATATGGGACTAACCCGTTTTGAGTTATCAAAAATTATGTGGAGAAACATCTAAAAAAATTCACAGTTTTAGAAAAAAAAAATCTATCCATAGAATTCAAAAATTTTACCATTTTTGTACTTAGTACCATGATGCATCAAATCTATATAGTGGTTAGTGAAGCATTTTTTTGCTGTTGACCTGTGTTATCTTTCAAAATTATTCTTCACTCATTATCTGATATTTTAAATATAGTTGGATAAAATTTTAAATAACAAAAAAGTAATAAATTTTATTGTGAATTTCGTATACAAGTTCTAATATATCAGCTTTTATGTCATTACTAAACTATTTCTAAGTAATGCAGATTGTATGAAGTAGTCATTGAAAAGTAAGTTGTTCTGTAATTGCAAGTCATTACCAAGTTTTTGCTGCAATACTAACAGGAATTTCCCCCACTTTCTTTCACTTTTTTCTTTACCCATGTTCTTTAAACTAAATATCTGTCAAGCTTATATAGCAGCTGCAAGGATTTTAATCTACTGGCTTTAAGCTAAATAATTAAAAACACAAACCCATTTAACCCATTTTTATTTAGTGGCTAAACGATGAAACATTTAAATATATTTTTGTTTTTAATATTCACTCAGTCAATTAATTTTGACTACCCCATCATATTTGCTCATTCATTTAAACATTTGCTTCCCACACTATTCCAATTTAAAAGGCTGGACAATTTAACTTTAAACTTTATAATCCTGCTGCAAGCAACAACATGCAGTGACGTGTCCACTTTTGAGGGAGTGGTAAATGATGACCTCATACTACTTATACTTGCATAAATCTTGTTAATTTTTTGAATATAAATTTTATACTTGTTTATAGAAAGTTGTGTATAAATAAGTATTATCTAAACATTTATTAATTTATTGAGGGTTGTGATTTTACTGGGAATGAAATTTTATCCTTCACATCTGGATAAGTAATTAAAAAACTGTATATTTAAAGACCAATAAGGGTTTGTTTTAATACTATAGGTATCAAATTAAATATTTCGAACTCGTTATAAAATCACTAGTTCTATTAAAACACAGTGGGGCCTATTGTAAAATAAATGACGATAAGTTGGTATGATATTTTTGAAACATGGACAATTAAAATTATTTTATATATTGAAAGATATTAAGATTTGTTTATGCTGTTTTCTTTCAAAATTTAATTTATAAAGCTTCAATTATTTTATAAAAATACATTACATTACTTTTGTTTTACTTTTATTTAATGTTCTTAAAAGTAAAATATAATTATTTAACAAAACTTAATTCCCATTAAAGGAAAAAAAAACTTTATTAACAACTAACCCTAAATTTCATAAATCTCTTCGTTAACAAAACTTAATAAAAATCAAAGTTTTTCATTTGTACATTTCTATAGCATGAGCGTTCTACGTAGTCTATACTATGTAATCCATACTTTTTCTAATTATATTGCAACATAATTTTTTATTTACTACACAATCTCTAGAGAAATGCTATCATAATAGTAGAACCCTCCTCCGAAAATAAGTTTCTAATTCAATTAATTTATCTATCCTTAGTTCATGTTCTTACACTTTGTATGAAAACTTGTAATATATTCTTCCCACTAAAGTATATAAAAGAGAAGATTTGAAACCCAGTAGAAAATTGGTACAACTAGTATTAAATTGTTATAAGCAAAATGACGCAATGAATAGTAATCAAAAATAAAAAACGGAAATTTTCAGATACAAACTTTATATGTACAATAACGACATATCGCAGAGTAGAAAGTTCATCAGCTCGAATATAACCGTCCAGGAAGGAAATTTTTAATGAGCAATGAGAGGGTTTTCTGCATTTGCCAAAGCAAATAACTCTCCATCCCAGCCGAAAGCTTGCTATGCATGATAGCTATGCGTGATTTTTTTTTAAATTCTATGAATATTTTTCTTTTTTTTCTAAAATTAAAATCTTTTAGGACCATTTTTCGTTAATTTTGATATTGGGTCATTTTGCCTAGAGCGAAATTACGAACCGAGCTTGATCTCATTTAATTCATAAAAACGTTAAAAGACGTGGTGTATATTGATTTTGTCATTCCGTTTGTAAAACATCAAAATATTGTCGTAGACCAAATTATGTCAATCCGAGCACAATAGGGGGATCAAAATTTCCTATTATATTTTAATAAGTTTAAAAAATAACTGTAAATGTAATATAAAATAGACTTGGTAAGTCCACCATAGACCAGATATTCACACCTCGCCAAACCCTGGAAAAGACCAAAGAAAAACAAATCGACATCGTCGACTATAGTCCGATAAGAGAAAAGTTGTATATCACCTCTCCGACTCTTTAAAACAAAGGGAGGTTTTAGGCAGGGCGATGCTTTATCGTGTGATTTCTTCAATTTGCATATGTGAATGTTGAAATACGCAAAAGAAAGATATTAAAAGTACCTGGTACTTTCTCCATTTTTAAAAACGTTACCAGTGAATGTTGAATAAAATAAAATAACGACATTTAACAATATGTTGAAAAATATGAATGAACGATATTAAAAGTACCTGTTACTTGCTATATTCAGTAACTGTTGTTACCAGTGATTTTTCAATCACAGTGATTAAATCACAGGTATGGAAATATCGCTCATCTCTAGTCGCCACACACGAGCAGTAAGCAGAGCCTTTGCAGTCAAATAATATGGGTCTAAAAGTGAGTGAAACTAAAACCAAGTACTTTATTTCGAGTAGGAAAACGTATCGAACAGCGCAAAACTTTTGGAGACTACAACTTCATTTATTTAGGTGCCATTGTTACTAACAACAACGAAATCAGCCTAGAAATCAAACAGAGAATAACTCTTGCCAGTAGTTGTTACTTTGGGCTTAGTAGGCAATTGAGAAGTAAAGTCCTCTCTCGAAACACGAAGATAATACTGTAGAAATCGTTGATTTTGATTCTGCCCACTTTTTGGAAATAAATCTGGCATTTCTAAGCGGCTGATCCAATCGGTATAAAATTTGACAAATTTGAGGAGTATTCGATTTTAAGATATTAAAATGGGCCCTGCAAATGCTACAGGGGTGGCGCTATGGGGGCTTAATTTAGGATACCTTCGACATCTAACATTTTTAAACACGTGCCATTTTCTTTTGTTTTTATACCCTTTACATTCGTGAGAAGGAATTCTTCCGGCTCGGTTGCTATTTAAAATCGAAAAAATCGGTCCACAAATGACTGAGATATAACAAGACCTAGATTTTTGACCAATATCTGGATTAATAAGTCATTAATGTAGACAATGTGTATATCTAATGATAGATATTTCAAAGACCTTTGCAATGACGTATATAAGACCATAGGAAGTTGGACCTACAATGGTTCAAAATCGGAAAAAATATTTTTTAACCCGATTTTTTTTTCACCAAAATTTTTTTTTCGCTAAATATCAAAAAAAAATTAAAAAACAAAAAAAGTTTTTTAAAATTTAAAAAAAAAATTTAAAAAACAATTCTAAAAAATTATTTTTCCAAAAAATTAAAAAACAACTTTGGAAAAATAAATAAATTTTGTTTACCTAAAAATATTTAAAATGTTTATTTTGAAATATAATTTGGTGAAGGGTATATAAGATTCGGCACAGCCGAATATAGCTCTCTTACTTGTTTTTTTTATATTTTTGGAAAGCGCTCGCTTAGGTCTTGAAAAAACATGCTTGCGCGTGCTATTTTACTCTTATAATTTCCGAGTTATAGGCATTTCAAACTAGAAGTTCCAAAAATAAACGATTTTCAAATAAAAAATAAAAAAAATATTAATTTTTTGGACGAAAAAATTTCTTTTAGAACATGTAACAATAGGTATATAACTGATTTTGGCCAAATTTTTGGCATACTACCATGTGATGGCCAATGTTGTATAAGTAATGAAAATCATTTTTTTGGGTCATTTGGAATCAAAAACATCACGCACCAACACCAATTTCTAAAATAAACCAAACTTTTTTTTCTCTGAAAAATTATATAAATAATTTCATAATTTTTTTTGCAAGTGTGAGGGATACTTCACTTATTTAAAAATTATCTTTTGAAGTATGTTCGTAGTTATTATTAAAATAAAATATATTGTATTTCAAAATAATTGAAAATATTTCATGAAAAACTTTATTGCGTTTGGTGCGTGAACTTTTTTAACAACAGCGAAAAAATAATACAGTGGTTTTTTATATTTTTTAATGCTCTATTCGACTATGCTATGCCAATTTGCATATTTGCAAAAATTGTCAATAGTTATATCCCTAATGTAACAATTTTATATTTTTCTTTACGGAGACATTTTGGTATAAAAAACATGTCCTATTTTTCGAATATGTCACCCCTACGCATTTCGGAATTTGACCTATTTTTTATACAAATTTAAAATTTGTGCCACATGTTCTAAATTCCCATAGCTGGAATCAGAAAACGGAAAGCAGCTTTGCAAACGTTGATGTGTTCCCTATTTTTCCCCAAAGTATTTTCCCAGCCAGAAAGAAATGTGGACAAAATGTGTGACAAAATTGTAAAAAGTACCATTTTTGGGATTTTCGCTCCAATTTTTAGGAATTGCAGGATTCCCTTTGACAAGTTTTGACAAGGTTGTAATATAAAGTAAAAGTAAGTAATATAAAATACGCTAGAGAGTTCGATTATGTGCGTAGAAATTTTGTAGATTTTAAAACAATAAATAGATAATTTTTTTAATTTTCAATGAAATTTCACTATGTTGAGGTAAAAACCGAGTTTTTGGTAAAAACATAAAAATGGAAATATCTCGAAAACTCACCGTACGATTTTTTTGCTACCATATCTGTGTTCGGATGTCGAGTAGTGTAATTAAGAAAATTCACGATATTTTTCTGGGTAACGATCAAGTTAAAGATTGTGATATATTTAGTTGATAGAAACCGTGTGGATGAGTAATATGATATACACATATTTTTTCAAAGAATAAAGACATCAATATAAAAGTATTGTCCTTTAGTATTTGGAAAATGTTCGCTTTCTGTCTTAATTTTCCACTGGGTACTAGATATTTGCTCAAATAGCAATTAGTTTATGTATATGGCTTGAAATGTTTTTGTATATTTACGAGGAAGACATACAAAGGTGGGTGGTCGGTCATATTGAACTACATAGTTATTTAATCACTAGTTAATTTATAGGACTAACAAACATTTTATTATATTGTTCAAGTTATAATGTTAATTACATATTTGTCACCTAACCTGAAGTAAACACACACTAAAATATACTCAGTCATATACAATGTACAATGTATTACATCCAATAAGTATCCCAGCAGTTCTAGGAGATAGTATACTATATACTATTCGGTATACCGAACTAGTGATTTTACCCATCATTTAAGGTGGGAACTAGTTACGTAACTAGCTACGTTTAACACGAATGTCCTAAGCAGGGGGACAATTGACCCTTTTTGATAACAATGAGATTGTCTAATAGCTGGTCAAAAGCAGTCAATGCATTGGATTTGCATACTGGTTAAATAGCGTCAGTTACCAAACAGGTTACTTGATCAGTTACATAACTAGTTATTTTAACATGTACGGGAGCTAATTAACCTCAAATAGTCAGCTAAAAAGACATATTATATACAGTCTAATAAAGGATTGCTTGTAAAAAAACCTTCCTCCTATAACTCCAGAGTGGATTGCTTTCTAAAGTGCAGTACAAAATAAACGTTTAAAGTGACTTCACTATAGCTTACTAAGAGACACTAAAGTGACTATTGACTTCATGTTATGTTACATGCAATATCAGTATACTTAGCAAAAATAAACTGTATGAGAATTATATCAAAACAATTTGTAGAAAACCAGTTTGTACGAATTACTCACAAAATGTTTAAAGTGGCTACACTCAAGATTACATAGAGACACTTAAGAGGCAATTGTATTCACTCTAGATTACCTGGGATGTCTAAAGTAACCAATTGTCTTTTCTCTGCACTACAAAGAGCACATACGTGTCAAAGGACAAAAATATATAAATTGGAGTCAGCCAAGTGATAAGACATTTGTGACATCAAGGGATACATTGACTACTTGCCTAACTGCTGGGATACTTTGCTGTACTGTAAACTACATACAAAGCATTTATGATGAAGATGATTACGACGAGTACGATAATCTGTATAGATTGTATAGAAATTATGTTTGTTTTGGTCACGTTGTTCTTTGAATTTTGTTTGACATGTCCAGTGTAATATAGAGTGCGTCTCTATGTCGGCATGTCTGTCCATTTATTGGAACGTATGTGTCATGCACACACTAAACATAAGGGGAAGTTAAGTGTGTTGTAGTCTGGAATAGAGACTAATGTGCAGATAGAAATTATATTTAAAGGAAATAAGTTTAATACTATTTTGTTGATCATAATTTGTAATAATGATTGATTGGTTTCGTATGTGTTTGGATGGTTATTTGTTCGTGTACACTATACACTGTAGTGTAAAATGTATCCGCCTAATGTGCCAGCGAGTATCAGTTTCATATGATTCGTATATGTTTACAATTGTACTGCATAAAGCAAAAATGTTTTAAATTGGTTGACATTTATGACACACTAACGTACGACCTCCTACTAAGTGATGAGTTTATTTGCGCCGGGCTGACACACGAAAAAACTTGTGGTCAATTTGTGCTTTTTTATAATTTTTGTTGTTGATTGTTTTTGGTTAATGACACACACCTTTTTTTTTTTGGTTTGAACTGACAGTTATTGTTATTTTCCTGGTAGAGATAAAATAAATTTATGATGGTCATAAACTACAATACAAAAAATAAATATACTTCATAGTATTATAGAAACTAACAAAAATACCCAGAAAAAGTTAACTCTTAAGTAAATAAAGTTTCTTGCAAAATTAATGAATTTTCTTACAACTCTGGTCATAGCAACATATTTATCTATCAACTTGTATGAAAATATTCGGTACTCGCCATCATGTTTTAATTCATTTATCCATTCATTCATTTACTTAAATGGAAGTTAAATTAAAGGAATGTGACTTTATCATTTGACATTTTTGGTTGCACACTACCGAAGTCAGTTGAGGGCTGTAGGTTTTAGTTGTCATTGGCAACATTTAATGAAGTCAAGTGTATATTTCTTATTGATTTCTTAAATTTTATTAATCAAAATAAATACTTGAGCGTGGGTGCTGCATTCTTACTTACATTCTTATGCTTTTAGAAATTTTTAATAAAAATAAATAGTAACGCTTTAGTTTAATAGAGCAAAATATATGTATATCTATGGACTTTTGACAAAACAACATAAGTGGAATTTTCAAAATATTAAGGACAGCGTAAAAACTGTTGAATTGATCGATAATTATTTTATTATTTGTCCTTAAAGAGTCATATATTGAAATAATTACACAGTGCACCACGAAAAAAAACATATATGGACCAACAAATGATAAAAGACCAAAAAAAAGACCCAGTTTTACCCTAAGTCATGCACTTTTTTTATGGGCCTCCAAAGATTTGGGCCCTCAGTGTCATTTTTGCAAAAAAGTGATTATATTCTCAGGCTCATATTTTGCAAACAGTTCGGACTTTTGATTTACTCTTTGAGGCAAAGTTGTAGACCTTGTCATAAAGAACAAAAATTGTGAACATATAAAATCAAAAAAACTTCATCTTCAAGATTCTTCATTTTCCACCTTTTCAGGTCCATAGGTAGCAAACCATTCAAAATTCAAGGAAACAATCAACTACAAGAATGTACCTAAGATCTCAGTAAACAACTTTCTAGAACATATGAACTTCCTAGGAATGCACAGTGGTTTAGAAACTTTTTTTTTTGGAAATAATTCGGTATCTCGGGAACTATTGGAGATATTTAGGTTTATTTTTGCACGCATTATATGAAAAAACGTACAAATTTGTCAAAGCGGGCAAGGTTTGTGGAACTTCTGAGGAGTAAATAAAGGCTTTTTATATAAGTATTTGACACTGTTGAAAACATTATGACCTGAGGATCGATATTTTAGTAAAATTAAATCATTTTATAAAATTTTGGGACTTCATTTACCTTAAAAACTAAAAAAACTTTCATATGGTGATTTTCCACGAATAAAAATATAAAATTTGATTTAATGTAAAATTTTAACGGTTAAAGATATCATAACAAAATTGGGAACTAATTTAGATCCAAATGTCCTTAAATTAATGACATTATAATTTTTGACATTTTTTATTTTCAAATACAGAAATTCCTAAAACGGGGAAAATGTGTTCCAAAAACTGAGTTTTTTTAGAAAAGTGCCTACTGTGACGCTATTTACCGTGTGATAGTAAAACAACTTTCTAGGTATTTAAACAACATATAGGGTTATATAAATACGGAACTTTTTCGAGGATCGGTGCTTTGCCTTTTTAGAATTTTTTACTGAAACCTAAATATTTTTTTTAAAATTGTCCAAGTTTGGATAGGTCTGGGGGATACTGTGTCCGATTAAGTGAGCCCAATTTTACTTTACATGCTTTTGCATTAAGTTTTCTTTCCGGAACATATAAAAATTGTATATAGTCTCAAAGAAAATTTGTTTCTACAAAAGAAAAAATATAGGGACTTTTTTAGGAAAAATCGTAAAAAATTAGGCCCATTTTACATGTTCAAACTTTGGATGCGTGTAACTTTTTACACGGAAGAGATAACTGTTACCAAGTTTTTTTTATTTTATTTAGAATTTTATTGCCAATATAGCTGATATTTTGAAAAAAAAAATTCAACCCTCCGTAGGGCCGCCATATCTAAAAAACAAAAAAAAAATCGAGCAAAATTAAAAAAAAAAAAAAAATAAACCTAAATATCTCTTCAACTGAAGGAGATAACCTACAATGTAAGCATATTTTTTGTAGATCTTCTCAAGGACTATTTATATTTTAAATTTCAGCTCATTCGGATCATAAATTAATTTTTGGGGATTTTTTTTAAAAATTTTGAGACCCGAGGTGACCAACTTTGAGGGGGCACAAACTGGCCCGTATTACCCCTAGGAAGCTGAACAAATATAATTCAACTCAGAAACACCTCAGCTCTAACCATGTGAAATTTTGTAATAATATCTCCAATAGTTCCCGAGATACCGAATTATTTCCAAAAAAAAAAAGTTTCTAAACCACTGTGGAATGCTTCTTAATACCGTTTAGGTAGGTCAATATTAGTTAGTAAGAAACAAGTAAGAGAGCTATATTCGGCTGTGCAGAATCTTACATACCCTTCACCTTCAAAAAAAAATTCGCTATAAAAATATAGATTTTGACTCATTGTAGGTCCAAGTTACAATGGTCTTATATACGTCGTTGCAAAGGTCTTTTATCTTTAGATATCCATATTGTCTATATTAATGACTTAGTAATCCAGATATAAGTCAAAAATAGGTAAAAAATTGAGGTTGTCTTGGTTTTTTCCTCATATCTCAGCCATTTGTGGATCGATTTTGCTGATTTTTAATACGAAACTTCTCGAAAGAATGTCTGACAGAATTATTGAAGATTTGGATCCCGAAGATATCTGTGGTCTTCAGAAAATTGATTTCAACAGACAGACAGACGGATATGTCTTAATCGACTCCGCTATATATAAGGATCCAGAATATACATACTTTATAGGGCCTGAAAATTTTATTGTGGAAATTACAAACGGAATGACAATCTTATATATACCCTTCTCACGATGGTGAAGGGTATAAAAACTAAAGGAATTAAGTGTTTTGGGCCATGATACAATAATTGTAGAAGGTAGAATCACTAGGGAGAGTTTTCAATAATTAGCCCTATAACGTCAAACTTTGATTTTGATTTTTTTCATATTTTTTTATATTTTCTTTTGTTTGACGTTACAAGAATTGTATAATTGAGCATTTATTTTCTACCGAGTTTACTTCATATTGTTGTATCATGTTTTATGCCATAAACTATTAAATTATTATAAACTAAAGCATACTTTTAGGCAGTTATAATAATATTTATTTTAAAACTTATTTAGAAATTTTTAAAGTTTTTTGCGATTTTGATCTTGAAGATGACTATTTTTGATTTTATACAACTTTGCCTCAGAGTAAATCAAAATTAAGAACTGTTTGCAAGATATGAGCCTGAGAAAATGATATTTTTTTTGCAAAAATGACACCTCAAATTTTTGGGGCCCATAAAAAAAGTGCATGACTTTGGGCAAAACTGGGAGACACGGTCTTTTTTTTTTGGTCTTTTATCACGTAGTGGTGTGACTCAAACACACAGTGGTATTGATCAAGTCAAAAGTTTTTACGCTATTCACTATTCTAATAATTGTTCTAGAGCAGATTCCTTTACGGAGATTATATTGCAATTGAAATTCAATGCATTTCCTCCATGGCTTTAAGCGGAATGTTGATGTTAAGACTCCAAAGCAGTAAGAAGAATTCACCTCCATGAGCATCTACTTTGAAAATATTTAAGATGCCTAGAGAAGATTTAGTACACCAGTAGCTTAGAAGTGTTCTGACAACTGAAATGACTTCATGATCAATTTTCAAGAGAGCATCGTCTATATCTAGAAAGGAAACTAAGGGTTGTTTCTTATAAGTAGTTCAGGGATGTTTTAATATTACTAACTAATGTGTTTATTCAATGAATATCTGTCAAATCGCACCAGAAATTATGACCCTTAAACCACCTCCATTGTTTACAAGGTATTACTGTAAAATATTTTCTTGGGTAATTTGTTTAGGGTGGCGTATAATCATTATTTACCAACATAAAAGTTTATTCTTGTCTTTTCCTCTAGGCAAAAGTATGAATATTTTTGTAAAATACCCGCACACACAAGAAATGTCAACTTGCATAATAAGTATTGTTATAATTACGAGTATAGTTATTGGATTCAATCCATAAACTGTCACACTATGTATGTCCATCTGTCAAAAATAAATACGACATAAATGAAGTAAACAAGGCAACAACAATCACTTTGGCTGCAAAAATTTCTTGTGTGACTAAATGACTGACTGTCTGAGAAAAACATTTAATTATATTGAGGTTTTAAAACGGAAATAGTTTTGATTGCTTGCCATAAGTTGTTGTCTTTTAGACAAGCATCTGTACCGAAAATAACAAATGTCGAAAATTAATTTGCTACCAATATGCAGTTTCAGATAATATGAACATCAATCAATAGTTTAATTTTTGACAAATTTAAATAAAATAGCTTGAAGTTTAAAACACAACAATTAGATCTTTAACTTGGTTTGTTATTCGAACAAAAATTATTCGAATAATCGAAAAATAAAC
Organism: Calliphora vicina; assembly: GCF_958450345.1. NCBI lineage: Eukaryota > Metazoa > Arthropoda > Insecta > Diptera > Calliphoridae > Calliphora > Calliphora vicina. The sequence goes on along the minus strand of NC_088784.1, from coordinate 38,446,525 downwards.
ATCTTTTTATTCGAATAATCGAATAGTTGGATAAATTTATTTTTAAGTTAAATAAGTTTATATAAACAACAATTTGGACAAGACTATCTTCAAGTCATTTTACTCAATTTTAAACATATATTTTTTTCTGGTTAAGGTATTTATAGACGGCAATACTGAGTATTAACACTTTTCAAATTTAAAATATTATTGAAATATTTCGGTATGTCAAGAAATCGTTTCGAAAAATACATTTCTAGTTTACACGATAGTATTACAAATATTTTATTTGTTTGTTGATTAATATTTTTCTGCTAACTTTATTATTATTTTATATTATCTTTACATATTTGTTTGCCTTATTTGTTTTTATAAATACATACCCGATACATATGAAAATAAAAAGTTTTTGAATAGTTTTAAACAAATTTTCAATACCGACCGTAAATCAAAAAAATCATTTGTATTTTTTGAAAATATAATACAAATTTTGTTTAGACGATGAAATTGTATTATAATACTTGACTTTTTGACAAATATTAATACTCAGTATTGCCGTCTATAAATACCTTTAATATCATTATGTATTTTCCCAACTAACAATGACTTTCTCAAGCGTCAACTTAGTCATTTACTATATATGTATTTACTTACATTTAGTTATGACAATTTGCAAAATATTAAAGAAAATGCTTAATTTAATGGCAATAAAGTTCATTGTAATTTACACTAATTGTATATGGAACGTATTGTGTCTTATGTTATTCATGTTTGTGTTAATTTGGTCAAAATATATTATTAGTCAGCTTGCCATACATGTTGTGGCATTGTTTTCAAAATTTACTTTGCTGTTCAGTCATCCAGTCTGCCAGCCAGCCAGCCGGCATGCCATGGCACTCAGTCAATTCACATGTGGCAGGTCAACAAATATGAATGAATAGTATACGAACATACATACAAGTACATATCCATACATACTTGAATAACTTTGGGATTGTTTGCAAAATTGAAATACACACGTTTTTTATATACTCTGAAATAATTGAATAAGGAAATTTTGGACAATTATTAATAACAATATTTACACTGATGGGCAAAAGTCACCGCCATTTCCCTTTAGAATGTTTAACCTTCGCTTTACCAAAGGTTTTATGTACAAGGTTTACCAATACCCACCCGGGTGACACTACACTTCTATAAATATATGCGACGAACGAAATTTTAAAAAATTTAAAAAATCTTATAAAAAGTTTAAAATGGTTCTATTAAATTCTATTGAACTCTAGAATTTGTTCAGTGAGTACAAATTTCATTTAAATCGAAACAAAATTAAAAAAAATATTAAACCAATAAAATCGATGTGGTCACCCGGGTGGATATTGGTAAAGCGAAGGTTAAAGGACTATCACGTTATAAATATAATTGAAACACAAAATTTAATTTTTTCAACAAAAACAATAATTCATTTTAATTATACTTCAGTTAAAACAAGTTAACCTAATTTACAAAAACGTAGCGTGGTGGTCCTTTATACATCCTAAAGGGGAAAAGGCGGTGAATTTTGTCCACCAGTGTATACCCTACACCACCATAGTGGGGAAATGTATGTATCTACACAAATTTCGCTACAAATAAGTTTTATATAGATGAAATTCGTGTCACCAAATTTTGTTAAGATCGGTCCATAATTAGTCATAGCTCCCATATAAGACCCGCTTCCAAAAATCACTTAAACGTGCATAAATCTCTTAAGAATTTTTGTCTACACAAAATTCATCATAAATAACTTTCATATAGACACAAATCACACGACCTAATTTCATGATGATCGGTCCATAATTGGTCATAGCTCGAATATAAATTAATGATTTAAAAAAAAGAAGATTTTTGCTCATTTACTTAGTGTAGGGTATTATATCGATTAAACTTGATACTATATTTTTTATTTAATGAATTAATTAATTAAAAAATTTGAGCAACATTTTGAATTCGATGATTTTTCACGTCTAGGCGGATTGAGATTTTGCTAAAAAAAATTTTACGTTTTAATTTGTAGTTTAATAAATATCTATGAAGTAATATTTTTAGAAAAAAATTTTGAAAATTATTACAAATGAGATTTGCGAAAAAAAAACGTCAAGGTAAAACACGAAAATTTATACTAAAATATCTTTTAGAGAAAACTTACTGAACTAAATAGGATTTTTTTATAATCCTATTTGCTTTATAATGAAATTCAATAAAACATATCTGTCCGTATTTGTAAATGTAACGAGCTCTACAAAACTTTGCATGTATTCTAATATGGTGATTACAAATTTAATTTTCTTAACTCTTTGCGGTTTGGTGGTTACTTTACTAACATTTTCTATAGTCTTTAAAACATAGTTTATTGGCATCTGTTTTCATTTTGCTAAACAATTATATTATATTTTGAAGTCATCGTTTATGATTTTTTTGAAAAACTTTGCTGGCAGGGTGCTCTGGTTAGATAAATATATTAATTTGAAAATATTGTAAAAATTCGTTTTTTTAACAGACTTTCACTCATTCAATAAAAAAAACAGCACAGCGTGTTTATTGTTCATCGAATTACTTTGATATTTCGGTTGTTTGGTCAGAAAATTTATTCAAACATTTTCGATTTCAAAAAAATATATACGAAACAAAAATTTTTATCATAGTTATTTTTAATGCCAACCGCCACGGTGGTTAGTAAACTAACCACTTCACTCCACAAGAAACCTTGGTATTTGGTGTTTTTTTTATGTTTTGATAAATTTTTCTTATTTTTTATAATAAACTAACCTTTATTAAAGTAAAAATGCAATTGTTTTGATTTTAAACTTATACACAAAAAAGCGTGGTTGAAAGAGTTAAAGCTTATGTCGGACCAGTAGTTTATTGGAATATATAGATTTATTAATTATTTTCTTTCAATCGACGGCACTTTGCTGGATTTGAACCGAATTATCAGGGTTTATGGGACCAGGATATGTTAGGAGAATATAGTTGAAGTGTTCAAATTCACGTCAACTTCCGCTAGGGTTAACTTAGCATGTTGCTCTATTCAAATGATTCAGATAAAACACACATTTCGACGTATAACAAACGATGTGTTAATTTACATTAACATTAGCTTATATACATATTTAAATACATATGTATGGGGATATACGTTTTATGTAGTTTTATGTACATTTGTATGTATTTATATTAGAATATTTGGTTTCATATGATTTCCGTTTTCGCACAAATATTTGTTTCTTTATTTACTTTCATTTATTTTTAGCAAAATGTATTTATTATTATGCTAAAATAATAATGAGAAAATAAAAGCACATTGTGTGTTTAGCTTATTCAGTGCGTGTTTATATTAGAGTTGTAATATTTCAATACTTTTGAATACTCACAACCAGTATTCAATGTTCAATAATTTAATCGGATATTAAACTTATTAATTTTTTCTTGTTAATGCTACTACGAATTTTCCAAAGTGACGATGATTTTCCTAAACTTCAACCGATATTGCTGGGTAGTTATGATAATTTGATAAAACGTCCGTGAGAACTGCCAAGTCCACCACGTCAGTATTGAGTTAGGTGTCTGAGATGCAACCAACACAGTATTTTTGCAATGTCTTGTTTTGATCACCTCACCAAACCTGTTCTAAGAGAATATTATCTATAACTTTTAAAAGTAGTTGTTGGAGGAAGAAAGCGAGCGTAAGTTCAGCGATACGGATAATAAAGGAAAAGACCTGTAATTTCATCCATAAAATGAACTTTTAGTTGACGACGAAATTTTAAATGATGAAACGGATCAAGTACAATGTATTCAAGTCACATCGGTCTCTGAGAGACAACTTACCTCTGAATATTTTTACATCACTAGTTAGTATGTTGGTGTCGTTTGGTAATTATCATGTTATTTCACGATATTTTAGCACATTCAAATTTTTTTATTGTTTATAAATAAATGTTTTCCTTTATAAATTGCAGAAATACATTTTTCTTCATATATATGTATATTAGTCCGACTCATAGAAAAATGTGATTTTTTAAAAAATAGTCCTGCTCAAGAGCGGTTATCAAATATATGAAATCACTTCTTGCATCTAATGTATATATATCAGTTTTATAAAGGAATAAAATCTAAAATAACTGTAGATGTTTGCCCTCAGTCGAGAGCATTAATTTAACATAAGGTCCTGAATTTAATAGGATGGTAGATTGTCTCAACAAAGTCTTGCTTAAGAGTGAATTCGTATTAGTATACACTCAGAGAAAAAATATAATTGGACATGGTTACTGTAACCATTTAAATAGTGTTACAAGATTTTTACCTATTTATAGTTACAGTAACCATTTACATGATTGTGGTAACCATAATATGGTTAATTTTCGATTCACATTATTGTATCAACCATATTTATGATGAATAATTTTATCATAATATGTTGTTCTCAGATTATGATAAGCCTTAAGCCGAGAGCAACATATGTAATATGATAAGTCCTTCATCATATGAATGGTTGTCACAAACATATATTTGTTTACTGTAACCATATATATGGTTGATACAATAATGTGAATCGTAAATTAACCATATTATGGTTACCACAATCATATAAATGGTTACTGTAACTATAATATAGGTAAAAAACTTGTAACAATATTAAAATGGTTACAGTAACCATGCCCAACTATATTTTTTCTCTGCGTGTACTTCATGTGGCACCGTATAATTTAAACCACTTGCTGTTCACATCAATATCATCCAATTTATGTTATCATGTGTCGATATTGAATTACAATAGGCTTGACAAGGCTCATTTTCAAATAAGTATGATCCATTGATACCTCCAGTTCAAAATCCCCACCAAACAGTGACACGTTGTAGATGAGTTTGTTTTTCGGTAAGTCACATGTGGGTTTTCTGAACTCCAAATGAGGTAATTTTGACGATTAACAGCACTCTCAGGCAGTGCTTAGACATTGACATTTTGATGATATGTTTGATGCAAGCCTCTACCAGTGATTTATTCTTTTCCTTGTTCCTTGTTGCTTTTGAAGGGGAAAGTTCGTATGTTCAGTATTAATGAAATTCTCAATGCACCTGTTTCTGCTATCCTCCTCTAAATAGAGGGCTTTTTCAGTTTTCTAATAGCGAAAGAGAGCCTCGGCTTTGAAGTTGACGATCTACAAACGTAGCGATTGAATTGAATCAAATTACAATTTGGTTTCTTTCTTTTTTATACCTGTCGGAGAAGGATTAAACGAGCCGAATCGCTAATCTACTGTCTAAACATTTCTGAGCACTAAATTCAGATTTTGGCAATATTTAAAATATTTAAATAATTTAATAGCAATCTCTGTAAACTTAAAAAAGCGGGATTATTAACAGATGGAGTATCTCTTGAACGCTATAAAAGAAAATCATTTTAGCACCGGATTATTACTTGCGATGAAAACCCGGCCAATCAGCCGAATCGACACCCAATCAAATCTGACCAGGCCATCATAGGAAACCATTATCGAACGTAACTGATTCGTTTGAAGCGAACCGAACAGAGTATACGGTATAGGTATGATTCGAGCTTGACTTCAAAATATGAGCAGTTCTTTTGGCTCGGAATCAATATGTTGCCGAAAATATAGGAAAACGCTAAAGGCTTAAGATTGAGCATGAATAAATAAAAAAAAATAAAGCTACCCAGCGGGAAAAAGATGCAGTAATGAGGCCTTCTTAAATGCCTTATTTTTCAGACACATTTTACACGGCGTGTTATTGCGAGCCAAGGCCTTGCATACTCGCTGCTGTTAGAGGGCTGAGAGAAGGTCTACTGAAGAAGGTATATTAGAAGGTCTTTTGTTACAGGCCTGTAAGGAGACTTGCCGCGTAATCCCTCACAGAATGCCTACATATTAACATCTATTAAAAACCCCGAAAATTAATGCATAATTGAAGGTCTGCTGAAGCAAGAAAATATTCTAAATGAATTCAACATAAAACCTAAAGAATGGACTTTAAAATATTACGTGTGTAGTTTTATATATGGGGCATTTCATGTCAAGTGAGCCAACTTTTGAAATTTGCACCAAGATTAGTTCTATTGGATAGTAATTCAGACACAATTTTTCAACAAGATCGGTCGAGAACTCCCTGAGTTAGAGGGGGTCAAAATTTGGTTTTTTCTTATCCATGTAACTTATTACCTATTGTTCTTAGCAAAATGTGTCCCTAACAGTTTAGATAGCTATTTCTTCAATCTTTCGAAAAAAAAAATATTTTTTACTTTTTTTGCAAATTTCATCACTATCGAAAGACATCGATTTCAAAAGTTGATTCACTTGACATGAAATTAAATGTCCCATATATAAAAAAACTACTTTTCGCGAACTTCACAACATCACATGTTTTAAAAGTCTAATTTTTTTTAGAAAATTTTGTTCATTCTTCTGGTTTCATGTAACGATTTATAATAAAGAGAGCGAAATACAATTATTATAGAGAGACAAGATATAGGAATAATGGCAAAAGCCAGCATGTTTGATTTTGCAATGCAGTTTTGAATGTGTGTGAAGGTTTTTAGATGGAGAAGCAAAGCCCTTCTAGAACGTCTTCTGAGAGCAGGCAGAGTGGAATGTGTATCGCATCTTTTAGAATGTGTAAATAGGTCTTTTGGAAGGCCTACAAAGTGAAGACCTAGAATTTTCTTCCCGCTGGGTAACAATGGCCAACTCTTTGAATAAATTTATATTGTACAAATGTTTCAAAATAAAAGCTAAAAATGTATAATTTATTAATTCATAGTTGACATTATTTTGACATACAACTTCCGCAATAATTCCTTCCTTTAAAACTCTGCTCCATGTCAAGCTAAGCTACCAATAACCATATTTAAAGTGTTTGTACCTCAATAATAATAGTACAATTTGTATACATATCTTTCGATTATAGTGTTCAAACATTCATTCGTCCATTTGTTCATTTAGTCAGCCGGTCAGTTGATTCGTTTGGTCATTCATTAAACCATTCCATTGATAAATTAACATTTTATTCGTGTTCTCTATTGGGAAATTCTATGCATTGAATTTTAATGAATTCTGATGGATTTTCAACTTACAAATTACCAATGATTTATTTGTTGTAATATTTATAGTATCTAAGGAGTGAGATCGAAAAATTCTTAACATACATATATGTTTATAAAAAAGAAACCACTAAACTTACAGCTTTAATTTTTTTTTTATTTGATTGAAATTATTATTACAATTTACAAAAAAAATTATTTTTATAGTTTTAATCACTAGTGATGAAATTTTGAACCTTTTTCGGAAACCCTTCCATTAACGTTTTTATAGTGCTTTCTGTCACTTTGCTCGAACATGTAGTCCATCTCCGTTTAAAATCTACCACACTTTTGGACACCTTTTTTGTACTCTTCAATTCTCTTTTAACAAGAGCCCAATATCTCTCCACTGGCCTTAGCTCCGGGCAGTTTGGAGGATTTGCCTCTCTTGGTACAAATACCACATTATTGTTCTTGTACCACTCAAGGGCTTGTTTGCCATAGTGACAGGATGCCAAGTCAGGCCAAAAATAAGTGGACACATTATGAAGTCTTATGAATGGAAGCAGCCTTTTTTGTAAACATTCCTTGATGTAAATTTCGGTATTTATAGAGCCCGTTGTAACAAATGAGTGGCTTCTTTTGCCGCAACTGCATATTGCTTGCCATACCAAGAACTTTCTGGGAAATTTTGTCTGCTTTTGGGTCCTAAACTTTTCTTCAACATTCCCTCGAGCATCAGCAACATAAAATTTTTGACCTGGAAGTTGCGAAAAATCTGCCAGAACATACGTTTCGTCATCCATTATGCAGCAAGAATATTTTTTTATAAAACTTGACTTCAATTTCCGTGCTCTGTTTTTGGCCTCTAAATTTTTAGTAGCGTTCCTGTCAGGAACTTTTTGAGCCTTGTATGTTTTTAAACCTGCATTAGCTTTAACTTTTCGTACCAAATAGTCCGAGCACTGAGCTAACCGGGCTGCTTTCCTACCGGATGTGTTGGGAGCTCTTTTGAAAATGCGTTCTATTTTTTTGGCTTTAGAAACATCATGTGGACCATTCCTTCTACCTGAACCAGGTTTTCTATCAACTGACAAGTTCTCCCGGTACTGTTTAATAACATTGGAAACAGTTTGACGGCAGACCTTTGTATGCTTGGCCAACTTTTTGTAAGACCAAGTTGGGTTTTGTTGAAAATATTTAATAATTTCAGTACGCACTTTTTTCTGGTCACTCATTTTAATCAGATTAACAAAAAAATTAATATAATTGACATTACACATAATAACTGACATGTTTTTCAAAGGTAACTTGATCAAAAAAAAATTCAAATAATACTTGGGTTAAAAAATGTAATGAAAAACGTGTGTTAAGAATTTTTCGATCTCACTCCTTAGTATCAAAGTAACTGTTTATTATTATTATTGTATGTTTTTAGTTTTGTTGTTCAGTTATTGTATGACTATTTAGTAATAACAATGATAGTTGTTATTATTGGATTTCTTTTTTAATGTTTGGTTTTAAATGCAAATTGACCCAATTTACAATTTCGCATAAATATTATTGTTATTACATAAATTTTGTAAAGGATTCAACTGTATGTGTGTACAATGTGTAGATTAGCGCTATAAATGATTCAAACAGGATTATGTTCAATTAATCCTTTACAAGCACATTCGCACACATAAAAGAACAAAGCTACCAACAAGTTTTCTCTACACACATTTAGAATACTAAATACAAAATATTGAGTTTATTTTTGTATGTGCTACAATAAAAACGAAATCCACCTTTTTTATTTAGAATTGTAATTAGTTTGTTGGCTGGTAATTGCGGGTTTTTTTTTGTACAAAAAGTAATAAAATCAAATTAAATCATAATAAAAACAGAAAAAAATTGTAAAAGGGAATTTTAATTAATATTTTCTAAAAATGGTTTTAGTATTATTTGATATAAATCTGAAAACTTTTGGACATTGATATTTACATGTAGAATTTCATTCATATTATGGTTAGGAGCTTTTCATTGTCGGTTGCTATTAGGGCTATTCACAGTTTGTTTTATTTTCAAGATATTTACGTTATATAGTGGTTGACAATCACTTAAATGTAACATGGTTAGTTTTATATTGTTGCGTTTTGCCTTTTAAATACGTGGTTTATTTCCTTTAAATACGCTGGATACTTTTGATTGCAAATAAAAAACAGTTTAGTAGTTTAAAATTGTATCAACTCTTTATTTATATAAAATGTACAACAACAACAGTTTATATAGTCACTCAGAGTTTTTATACACTTTTATAAATTCGTTTAAAATACCATAGGGCTCAAACGAAAGGAGCTGGTAGGCTGAAATTTTCAACAAATACTCTCTGTTTGTTTGGTGTTGAAAATGGGTAATATCGGTCCGTGATTTCACCTAGCCCAAATACAAATGGGTGCCCCGATAGACCAGTCGATAGTGTGCTGAACTATTAATCTGAGGGTTGCGGGTTTGATTCCCGCCAGAGACTCTGGGTGTAACTGCAGACAAGCAAAACGCTTCGCTGTTTGTGTTTGTTTAAAAAAAAAAAAAAAATTTCCCCCCGGAATACTATTTGAGCATTCATAAATATGTTGATTATGTGGCAAATATGTTGATAATTTTGCACCAATTATTTCCAAATATCGGGTTTGAATCATCAGGCGAACAATTTTTCTGGTTGGATCAAAAATGAAAATAGTCAATTTCATTTTTGATAAACAAAGAATATTTTCGAAAATATTTCACCACTTAAATCCGTCTCATCATTATATATTCATTGTAGGAAGTGGATCTAATGTAGGAGCTATGGCCAATTGTGGTCCGGTGGTATAATATTTGCATACGTACAATTGATCCGCGGTAAATTTTACTTTGATATCGATATTTATAAGAGATTTTAATTTTAGTTTTTGTTATTTCTCAGGAAAAAACCAATTTTGCAAATGTTCAACATAATCGTGAAATTACTATTTTGTATTTATAATTTTCTATATTTCTTTATTGCTTCTCTGTAAGTTCTGTAAGTGGCACCAATTAAATTGGAAGCTGAGACAATAAATTAAACTAAGTATGTACTTGAAAATCAGCAATAATTTTTTTCTTGTTATACCTCCTAATAAGGTGCATAAAGTTTTAAGAAAAGTTCACAGTTCGCAAAGGTGACAGTGACAAAAACAACATACTAAACACTTATATGTAATTGAAAATCACTTAAAACAGTACCTACAATAGACAAATTTACATATAAGCAGTATAAAATTTGAATGTTTAAGTACATATTATTTAACATACATATATGAATATAAAGTAAGACATAAAATTGTTCATACAAAATGATTACAGGTGAGGTCAGACAACACTATTTGTCCACTTAATAACCTCTTTGCCAACCCATATTATCAGTATTCTTTAAATATCCTGACTAAAGTAAACTTTAATATCATAATCATTTAACTGTATCAGATTTGCAGCCTACATCAAACACACAAATACTCTGAAGAACGTTTTCGGGTTAAAGTGTTCTGTGATAAGATGTTATTTTTAAGCTAAATAAATTTGACATTTGAATACCAAATAAATAAATATATAACATCACAGTAATATATCAATAAAACCCAAATTTAAGTTTCATACATCTATTTAAAAGAAAAAAAATATGTTTAAATTAAAGCATGATTCACAAATGCACTGTGGGGCAGAATCAAAATTTTTTGGAGATATATCTGGCATTTCTAAATGGCTCATCCGATCCGATTTGACCCACCATAGCGCCGCCCCTGGATCATTTCTAATAACTTAAACTCGAATACTCCTTGGCTGTCCCACTTTGAAATGTCAGCAAAAATTGATAATAGAAATTCGCTATAAAACGATATCCATTGGTAAAATACTTATAAATATAAAATGGAAATACTAAAGTATTAAAAATCAGACAAATTTTGAATTATTAAAATATGTTTTAGTGATAAAACTGTCATTAAACACAATTTTTGACTTCAAATGGTTCGAGAATTTTTACTAATATATTCATTTGTTTCTGTTAAACATATTGGCCCATAATCATAGTCAAAAATAAAGTACATTTTAAGAGAATTAAACTCGACTTTATTTAAGAGTGGACTTTAGGTCTATCATAGACAAGTTAAAGTATACTTCTGACGCTGAAGTCGACTCTAAATATAAAACTAGCTGAAGTTGTTTTTAACTTGTTTAACAACAGCATCAGCTGTTCTTCGCCGAGAAAAAAGTTCGTCACAAAGTAAAAAATATTTAAGTTACAAGATATTGGTAGAGATTTTGCAATTATTGAACAGTTACCAATAAAATTAGTACCAAAATATCGTAATTATGATATTAATCTTATCTTTTCCACTTTTCCACAACAAACAACTTTCTTTCTTTAGTTGTCCCGGTTACTTTTATTGTTTACGTTTTTGTGATTTTTTTTTAATTTTGTATGTCAGCTGTTCAGCGTTGCCACTTGTCTGTTTTTTGTTGTATATTGTATGAAAACATTTTCTACATTTGCGGTGGCACCCAGTTAAAGTCGGTTCAATTTAAAACATAATTTAATTTAGACTATGGTTGCAAATTTATAAAAAGCAGGTTTTAATTTTAAAGTTGATTTTAAAAAGAACCGACTTTAGTGTTTGACTATGATTATGGGCCATTGAATTTATTTCCAGTGGCACAAATTTCATTATATCAATAAATTTAGATTTGGCAGGACATTGGACATGCCACTTTTTATACTCCAAAGTATTCAACTTTTCCGAATTTCGGTGCTCAAAAGGCAAACAAATTAAACATCGTTAACCCATTTTAAATTGATACCAAAAAAATCATAAAATTTCATACATAACTCAATTCCAAAAGTTTACATTTTAAAAATAGTTTTAAACGAAATTTTTAAAAAAAAATTTTCCCTCTATGTTTGTACATCTCGGATATTTTTGAGAAAAATTAGCAATGTTTAGGATCGAGTAAAATTTTAATGCGACATTCGATTTTAACAGATGTTAAGTAATTTAAATTTGATTGTTAAAACTAATCTATGTCTTCGACTAAATCGTGGCTATTAACAAAATAATATATTTTTAAATGTTTATGTACATAAAGAGTGATATTGAAAAATCTTAACATACCTAAATGTCAATAAAAAATAAACCATTAAAAATACAGTTTTGATTTGTTTTGAAAATATTATCTTTATAGTTCTAATCAGTAGTGATGAATTCCGGAAACCCTTCCATTAAGGTTTTTATAATGATTTATGTCACTTTGTTCGAACAGGTAGTCCATTTCGGTTTAAAATCTACCACACTTTTGGACACCTTTTTGTGCTCTTCAATAGTCTTTTAACAAGAGCCAAATATCTCTACACTGGCATTAGTTCAAGGCAGTTTGGAGGATTTGCCTGTTTTGGTACAAATACCACATTATTATTCTTGTACAACTCAAGACCTTGTTTACCATATTGACAGGATGCCAAAGCGGGCAAAAAATAAGTGGACACATTAAGAAGTCTCTTTTGTAAACAATCCTTGATGTAAATTTCGATATTTATAGCAACTGCATATTGCTTGCCATACTGAGAACTTTTTGGAACAATTTTCTGCTTTTGGTTTCTAAACTTTTCTACAACATTCCCTCGAGAATCAGCAACATAAAAATATTGACCCGGAAGCTGCAAACGTACGTACGTTTCGTCATCCATTATGCAGCAGATACATATATTTTTTTTTTTATAAAAGTTGACTTTAATTTCCGTGATCTGTCCTCTAAATTTATAGCAGAGTTCCTGTCAGGAACTTTTCGAGCCTGCATTGGCTTTAACTTTTCGTACCGAATAATGGATTTAAAAACATCCCATCTACCTGATCCAGGTTTTCTATCAAGGGACAAGTTCTCCCGATACTGTTTAATAACATGGGTTTGAAGGCAGACCTTTGATTTTTTGGCCCATTTTTTGAAGGACCAAGTTGAGTTTTGTTGAAAATATTCAGTAATTTTAGTACGTACTTTTTTCTCGTCCCTCATTTTAATCAGATTAACAACAAATGAACATGACTGACATATTTTTTTTGTAGGTAACTTGATTAAAAAGAAAATAATACTTGGGTTAAAAGTTTTAAGAAAAAACGAGTTTTAAGGTTTTTTTAATCTAACTCGTATTAGCAAATGAAAACCAAACACGAATGTCCAAATTTCAAATAAAATACGTTATCTGACTTTGCTCACATTTTCAGCATTTTATGTTTAGATGACAAAGAATAGTTTTAGAGCATCGGAAATTGTGTAGGTGCAAAATAAGAACCACTTTAGGTGCACATATGAACTGCAGAATCTCAGACCTGGAGAAATCATTTTTAGCCAATATATTTAGACAATAATTTATAGTATCATCATAAGTTCCGAAAATGCATTAAAATTTGAGAATATTTTACTTTCGTGTGAAGCATTTCTGGTTAAACTATTTAAAATAAAACTGTTATTGAAAATTTCTACTCATAATGCTGTTATCCATGATAATATCCTTGATGACGGTGGCGGTAACTGTAGTGGTAGTGGTAATAGTAATTGTGTTGGTGTTGTTGGTTTCAAGAGATGTTGTAAATGTGTGTAAATGAAACTGGCGCTAATAAGTTTTGTATGTGTATTAAACACTTAAGCTTATTGCAATCGTAGCATCGTATTAAAATTGTTTAACACAAACACATATTCGCACACACACGCACACACACACACATGGATATAAATAGTAGACAAACACTTGTGCAATTATAATACAAACACAAATATGAACATTAAAATTTAACCGAAATCAACATAATTTCATTTGTGCAGGAATATTTTGGCTGAGACACACGCACAAGAGCATATTGCACTGTGGGTGTTTGTTTTGGTATTTTTGTATAAGAAAATCATTAAAATTTTGAAAACATAAGTTTCCACTTTATGCCAATTTCAATTATGTCACTTACGTACACAATTGCACATTTACACAAACTCGTACAAACTCATACCGCCACCCACAAATATACATTTAATGTGGCACCAACACTCACACATCCATAAGTATAAACCAAATGTGTGACTAAAACAATTTAGTTTATGAAATGTATGAATACTATTTGCATTTCTATATGTTGCACGAATGAAACTTATTGGGGTTTGTGTATGTTTATAGATGTATGTAGATGTGTGTGAAAACATATATTTCTGAATATACTCATATACATAAATATAGCTCAAGTACTTTGAGAATATAGTTGCCAAGCATTTAAGTTTGTCTTAGTTTTTCAATTCATAGATCAATTTATTGGAGTTCGAATTCGTATGACGTCAGAGTCCCGGACTAAGCAAAGACATATTTACGGTGTATTAACCAAATATGGACACATCGAAAGTGTCAATACAAAAGTACGACATGAAGTTTCACTAACTTTCAACATGCACTTATTTACGAATAACAGCTGCCTTTACAATAATTTAAGGCAATATAAAAATGGCTTACAATTACTCGAAACAGCAGGAGAGTGGAACCTTTCGTCGTATCCCACAGACTCACATCTGGAAGCGATCTTGATGTAAATCTACTACTTTTCGGTTCCAAAATGCTTCGGCTCATCTATTAGAGTCGGTTAAATTGTTCCGTGCGAGATATTTGTGCAAAATTTTGAAACATTCTAATCCTGTGACATACGAAAAGACGACAATGTGTTATTTTTAACCTTTAACTTTCGAGGGGAAATTGTGGACATAGTTAATGACGTGGTGGTAAATTTTACCGCTCTTAATTTTACTAAAAAAATTTAATAAAAAATATTTTTTTATAATTATTTGCTTTTTAAAAATAAGCTACCACATTTTTAATTACAATAAATAAAGAAAACAGGAAATATTTTTATTTGTTTAAACAAAATAGGTACTTTACTTCACAAACCGAAATTGCTGCTAATCAAATAATTCGGTTGCACACATAGAATTTTTCGTTTCTAGCTACAGAAAATCTGTGGACAAAGAAGAATTTCGGTGTAAGCAACCAAACTTTTGTTACCACTTTTAAAATTTTTTAGCCACAACTGTAAAATTCTGTCACTAAGGCCGAATCATTCAATTGGCAACAAATTCGGTTGCTACTACGAATCTGTCTTCTCTGTGTATGAAAATATTACGTTAATGTTGATGTGGGGTAAATTTTTTCTACTAAATACTTACTCTAACGCTGAAGTGGTTGTAAAATATTTTCAAAGACAAAATTACCTAAATGCTGACGACAGGTAATTTTACACCAGGATGTCCGTAGCTCCGCTCGTGAAATGTCTAGCTCTGCTATAACACAACTGAGTAACAACGATCTCGATATGAGAATATACTAAGGAATTTAATTGATAGAGCGCAATGAAATGTAAAGAGAGGGTAAAATTTACCACCACCTCAACAGTTAAACGTTTAACAAATTTGATAAATATTAATAAAAATACATTTTTGTGACCGGTGTGTACAAATGGTATCAATTAACCCTTTCTAGGAACTTTAATATAAAATGTTAGATCTAGAACCGGTCATTACGGAACAAGGCACTGGACATTTTCCTTAACGCTGATCAACACATGAAACCAACATCGTTGACTACTAGCTACATATTCTGTTAGATGTCAAATAATATTTTTGACTTTAGAGTAATATGGGATAAATATGTCAAAATGAAAAGTATATTATTTTTGGTGTACTCACGGTTCAATACAGTACAAAAATGTATCTTAATAAATCAATTTCATCTGTATTATAATTTTTTGGAAATAAATCTGGCATTTCCAAACGACTGATCCCATCGGAATAAAATTTGACATGGGCGTAGCCAATTAGTATTCCAGTTTAAGTATTTAAAATGGATCCTACAAAAGCTCCATGAAGGCGCATTGGGCGCTCAAAGTAGGGTACCTTCAACATGCAAAATTTTTAAACACATGGTATTTTTTTCCCATCCAATTTCAAAGATTTTTTTGGACATGCCTATGCTATTTATCTCTTATAAGTTCAAGTTATAAGCATTTCAAAATTGTAATCTAAACTTTAGCCATACATTGGCTGCTTTTTTAAAAATATAAGGCTTACTTTTGGACCAAATGGACTCAGTTTTTTTTGTTAGTTAGACAACTAAATTTCCAATAATACACAAAAGATTTCCAATATGTCGCCCCTACGCCCTTGGGAATTTGACCTATTTTTTATAAAAAAATAAATTTTTGGCCAGATGTTCTAATATTCCAAAGCTGGGATCAGAAAACGGAGAGCAGCTTTGGAAACCTTGATATGTTTCCTATTTATCCCCAAAGTATTTTCCCAGCCCTGAAGGAAATGTGGACCCTATAGGCAAAATTGTGAAATATACCATTTTTGGGATTTTCGCTCCAATTTTTAGGAATTGCGGCATTCCTTTGACCTTCTGACAAGTTTTTTTTACACTTTGTTATGTAGAATGACAAATTATAAAACACGTTGAAAATTTCAATGGGATTTGTTAATAAATAAAGATTTTATTACATATTACAAATTTATTAAGTTTCTAAAACTAAAATTTGTATTAAAATGTTAATAGGATTGTAAATATTATGAACAATTAGATCCACATTAATTCCGAACTAAATTTTTTTATTTAGATAAGTTAACTTTTGGTCTTACAACAAAAATTCCAAGTCAATATCTCAATTAGAATGAAAAATATGCCACGCCGATCACCATATACCAAGATCGGCTATGGTGTTCGGCTGCTTCACACACCACAAATATTTTTTCATGCTAAATTCTACATGAACCTCTCACTCTAGAGCTATGTCCAATCATTAACGTTCCACAGAAAACATTATTTCCTTGAACTGTCTATATTTTCCCATAGCTTCACTTGTGCTGATCTCATATCCCCATCCCATAATGTAATCATATTTTGAGTTTTCTAAGTGACATTTCCAGTATTCTATACATTGCTTCGGTAACTGTAGATCTTTGTGTTCCAGTTACACTTGTCTAATCATGTCATCTTTATAGATCACCATACAATGGAGCGAGCGTACAAACAAATTAATTCGGCAATTTATCCATAGAGTAAATCCTTAAAATTTCACATTTTTGAAAAATTTCCCCATAAGTTTACTTGAAAAATGGCTACTCTAGAGGTGTGCTAATTTAAAAATGAACTAACAAATTCCTCCATCCAACATCTTACACACACTAGATACATACATAAAATTAAATGTCTTTAAATTTTGAGATAAAATACTTGTATGAATGAAATAAGAATTATTCTTCAAATATTTTTCTGATAGATGTGTGTGGTTGTATTTAAGCTATGCAGTTCTAAAGTTACAAAATTATAATTTTTTTAGAAAATTACTGAGACGTGTTTTTGCCGAACATACGAGGATGGTTGATTGTCTCTAATTTAAATGTATGCATTCCTAGAGGGTCTGATAATAAATTTAAAAAAAAAATCTGAAAAATAGAAAAGTCAAACATATTCATTAACGGAGAACTAGTTCCAAGGGCTGCAGGAAAAGTATTTTTACTTTCGTATGTAAGTGTATGTATAAATTTCATTTTGACAGTTGGCACAAAGTACCTGTCAAAATTTCTTAAATCACAAATGCATTTTATCTAATGGTCTTTTGACATTTATGTCTGTATGTTAGTAAATGTTATAATACATTTACACGCACATCCCCTTTGCACGCTCAAACACATTCATCCAATCAAAGCATGTAAATTTCATAGTAAATTTGTTATACATCTTTATATTTAAGGACTAAAGTCCTTAAACATTTCTACCTTAAGATGTGTTGTATTATTTGAGTTTGTTTTTGTTCCAATTTCACATAGAAACAAGCAAGGATATTTAAAAAGATGCATGTTTGTGTGAGTATGTAGTTTTCCTCTTCATTTGCCAGTTAGATAATAAATTTATGATTTCATAGGTAAATCGTAGGTTGTATGTAAGTGTCCTTATGTCAGTATGTTGATGTCATAAGAGTATTATTTTAATAGGGCTACTTACATAGGTGTTTGTGTGGGTGTGTGTGTGTGGGATTAAAAGGGAGTCCCTTGATTACGATACATATTTTGAATATAACTTGGAGCGAGATATTAAATCTATAAGTTAATCAGATTTTGAATGCGACATTTGTGAATTTTTTAAAGAATCTTCATCCAATATTTTTTACATATTACACTGTAAATGTTTTTGTTTATAATTTTTTAATTTCTTATAGAGCCCCCTTAATATATACGAAAGTTATACATTTCTTTTTTTGCTGTGCATAATATTTCTATGACAAATTGATTGGAGATTTCATGTCATATCAAATGCTACCATTTCTACAATTCATTTTCATTTATACTTAATAATAAAAAAAAATAACTACATCTATATAAATATATAGAAACATACATCTAAATACTCATGTCATATATTTATTCATTCACATAGTTACACTCTATTCAATCTGTGTTTGAATTGTATTAAATTATCTATATTTAAAAAAAAAACTAAATTAAAAAATAAAAAAAAACCATATGCCCACAGATTCTTTTTTAACACTTTTCATAGTGTAAACTGAATAATACCCATTTTGTACATAGTATTTCCCAATTGTATTGATATACGAAATTTGTATTTTAATTAAAATTATTGATAAAATAAAATAAAAACTCGTAAATAAATGTTGCACATTGTTATTTTTTTCAGTTGTTTCTGTGTTTTTTTGTTGTTGTTGTTGCTGTTAAATAGTAAAAATATTATTGATTACTTATTATTTATTTTTGGTTCAGAGTTTAATTAAACACTTTATTGTTGCCATACATTCATACACATAGACACACTTTATTATTGGTTAATTCTTTACAATTATTTTAAGGCAGCAGCACTTTTAGTAAAATTGTTGCCGAGTCAAATGTCCGTACAAATTGTATTGTATTTATAGGATAATTATTTTAATGTGATGTTGGTTTTAATACAGATAATCTATTATTAAATAAATAAAATAGGTTTACTCTACAAAACCCATATGGTGGAGTGAAAAAGACTTATTAAAAAATTAATTGAAAACTTATTATGGTTTTACACGTTTTAATTTAATTTTAATTTACATATAAGTGGATATGTAGTTTCTTGTAGTTTTCATTTATATGATAATACTCAGCTTTATTTGTACGTTCAAATACATTTCACTTTTAGGGTTATGATTCAGGTGTGCATTAAGAACAAAAATTTGCTGAACTAATAACTAAAAATACTAAAAATTATTAAAAACTAGTTGACCCGCCCGTCTTCTCCCGGTATCATTTACTAATGTTAGTTCTTCAAGTTTCACCAACCCACATACTGCCTGTTCTTATTTATTTGCAAATTCAATATCTAAATTTTTACTGCATACTTTAGGGGCCTTTTTTATTACAGTTGACTGGAATCAAAAAAAAAATCCGAGTATTACCCAGAATTTTTGAATTTATTTCTTTACAAACATCTCCTAAAAATTTTGAATCGAATAAAAAAAATCAACCAAATCGCTCCAGCCGCTATCACGTGATGCCATTACATACATGGACTATTTCATTTTTATATATATATATATATATATATATATATATATATATATATATATATATATATATATATATATATATATATATGTAGATAGATATAAAATATATAAAACACTTAAATTAGCAACCCTAAACAAACTGACAAGAAATGTATTTTTAAGAAATACCATTAAAATTTGTGTCCTCATTTGGAACTTATTTGAATTGAAAACAATTTTTCTAATTTTTTGAAATTTCACTTAAAAATAATTTTGAAAATGTAAAATTTTAGAGATGCATGCATTTTTTTTGGTAATAAGTTATAATGAGTTATTGATAAAAGAAAATATTTATATTTAAACATCTGTGGAATTTTTGTTTAACATTAGCGGTATTCACAATGTATAGTACTTGGTCTGGTAATATAGTAAAAGAGCACAATATCAAAAAACTAAAAATAAAATGCATTAGAAATTTAAATGTTTGTCAATAAATAGCTTTTCTGCTTTTTTACTAGGCCAAGTACTCTACATTACGAATACCGCTATTTTATTTTTAAAATTATTTTGAAAATACTGCTGCTTTGATTTTGCTTAAATTGTATAGCTTTGGTTTGTTAGCTTGAAAGTTTATTGGAAAACTATTCTTATACAATCGATAATAAATCCGTATATTTTTTTTAAATTAATAAACCTTTCAATACATGCCTGCGATCATGAATAAAGTGAGAACCAAACGAATGTGAATTTTTGAGGATTTTATTATGCAATGCAATGATCAAAATTAAATATCTTTAAATTTCGAAGTATCGGGTTAAATACTAATATATCTTATTATATTATATATATATTAGTATTTAAATGAGCCGCTACATTGACATTTGAAGATACTTTTGCTCATTTGCAGAACCTTAGTATCAATATCAGAGAATATTAGTCTAACACCCACTTCAAAGTATACCTATCGACTCAGAATCACTTTCTTAGTCGATTAAACGATGTCCGTCCTTCTGGCTGGCTGTTCATGCAAAGTTTGTGTGCAAAGTAAAGGTCGTAATTTTGAAGATATTTCGATAAAATTTGGTACATATAATTATTCCGGCTCATCGAAGACGCATATTAAAACTAGCTGAAATCGGTCCATTCTTTCACCTAGCCAGCCCCATATAAAAGTCCTCCCGAAATTGGACTTTATCCGTCATAAATGTTTGTTGTATCTACACAAATATCTAACTTTATGATGATGGGCCCATAATTGCTTCCATATAAGGCCTGCTTCCGAAAATCATTTTAACGGGCATAAATCTCTTAAAAATGTTGGTATACAATTCAACAAAAATACTGTCATACAGACATAAATAACACGACCTAATTTCATGGCGATCGGTCCATAATTAGTCAATGCTCTCTTCCAAAAATCATTTACAAAAATAAATTTTTGAAATTTTAAAGGAAAAGTTATTTTGCGTCTCTTTTACTTGTTGTATTATATAATCGGGCTTGACCGACCATACTTTCTTACTTGTTTATATTCTTTTTCTTCATTTGTTTCGATTAATGAAAATGTTGAGCAAATCGGTAATCTTAACCAATTATGTAGTATATAGTACATAATTTGTTAAAATTCTAGTTGGAAATAGTTGAAATATGTAGTTATGTCATTTAAGATTCGTCATAGCCGAATATAGTACTCTAACCTGTTTTTTAAACAGTTGTGAGTACCAGAGCTGTAAATGAATCACTCATTTTTGAATTAATTCGCGAATGATTCACACAAAAAAATGAATTGAATGAAATTTGAGTCAACTCAAATGAATTTGGTAAAAATGAATTGCAATTCGTTTCTAATTCAAATGAATTGAATTGATTTTGAATTAATTCAAATGAATTTGGTAAAAATGAATTGCAATTCGTTTCCAATTCAAATGAATTGAATTGATTTTGAATTAATTCAATTCATTTACAATTCATTTGAATTGAATTTATTTTGAATTAATTCAAATGAATTAGAAAAAAATTAGCAATTCATTTCCAACTCCGACGCGAAATTCGCAGCATATTTAGCAGATTCTTCAAAGTCATCAAGTATGCAGTATAATTAATCGATGGTTAAAAAGTCTTTCCTTAAATATAATGCGCCGTTACCATCGTCAGCTGGCGTTGAAAGATTATTTTCGTACGCCTCTATTCTAAACATCCCTAAACTTGGATCTCTTTCAGATGATAATTTTGAAAAGCTATTATTGTTTAAGGTGAATGAATGATGCATTCTAATTAAATCTAATTAGCCTTATTTATGAAACTCAATTGTGTTTTGAACTACATACATTGTTATTTTTCCTGATTTTTGATTATTTTTGGAAGATAGTTTTATTTTTTTGAAATAAATATAATATAAATATTAGCAAAAAGTTTGTCGTTGAGTGGTCGTGGGTCACAAAATTTCAAAAATTGTTAATTGCTTCTTGAATATTAAATATGTTTTGTCGTTCAGCGTATTTCAAAATAAAAATCAGTTCTTCTTGAAGAAATAAACTCCAAACGCCATGTTTTCATTGATCAGGCGCGTATACAGGACAAGGCTTTTCAATTTTTGTACTGGATATTTTCATTTTGGTAGGAGAAATCTTTCATTCCCCCTAGAGATCTGCTCTTGAATTTGATTGATTGCAACTCATTTTTGAGTCATTCATTTGAATTGCTAATTATTTTTTCTAATTCATTTGAATTAATTCAAAATCAATTCAATTCAAATGAATTGTAAATGAATTGCAACACATTTTTACAAATTCATTTGAATTAGAAATGAATTGAAATTCATTTCTGCTTAATTCGTTTGAATTGATTCAAATTTCATTCAATTCATTTTTTCAATTCAATGAATTAATTCAAAATTTAGCTAATTCATAATGAATTAAAATCAAAAAAGAATGATTCATTTACAGCTCTGGTGAGTACAAGTACAGAGTACAACACGAAAAAAATAACCATATACGAACACCACTACGCACAGTGCGGCCAAATGCACCTTTGTCCGGCCAAAAGTCGAAAAAACAAGTTTTTAGTTGGGGGTTTTTTGTCACTGGGTTGGTTAAAGAAATGCTCTAGGAGATAAAAAATTATCATAGTAAGGTCCTTTGCCTCAAATGCCCTTCATAATTTCAGTTTGAATGAGGCCTTCACACGAATGGCACACTACCGTAGGAAAGATCGACTAGTAGGAGTTTCCGTTAAACACGTGTCAAAGTTTTTGTAATCAAGCAAATCAAACGAAACAAAATGGATTCTACAGCTGACGGTAAGTATAATACGTAAAATAAAAATCGTAATGTAAATTGTAAGGACTCTTTTTTTATTTTTAATTTGTTAAACAAAATTGATGTGATTGAGTGAAATTTTTTTCCAGTTTTTTCCTGCTCTCTAAGCTACTGGAGGTGATAAGTCAAAGTATTATTTAACAAATAAAATAAAATTCAGCTGCACGTATTTGCAAGTTGCCCTACGTTCGGCAATAATTTTTTTTTTGATAACTGCCTTGCAAAAGTACTTACTAGAGGGTTTACGGCTTGTAAGGTGTTACGCTTTAATGTACATGAAATAACATAAAATACAACACCACATTTATATATATAAATAAACAGTAAACTCTCGAAAACATGAACTAAGGTAGAGCTACACAAATACTTCTGCATGTATTGTTGAATGCACTCTAACATCGCCATATTGTATTTCACCATTGTAAATTTGTTAATTTTAAATAAATTTTCAATTATATACCCTAATAATATCAAAACAAAAACTTTTAATCAATTAGCAAATTCATTTAATTTTTTTCGTATGAAATGATGCCATATAAGGTCGGCCATTTTGAATTTGCTAATTCTGATAACGGATTAGTAACCAGCGACCTCAAAAACCCCCATATACAATAGTTTATGGCCCAAAGTGTAAATCAAAATTCCGAACTGTTTGCAAGATACGAGCCTGAGAAAATTATCACTTTTTTGTAAAAATTACACCGATCAGCTATTTTGTTGTTTCTCATTTAATAATTCTTAAAAAATACCATTGAAATTCATGTTGTTAATAACAGATCATGTTCGCTCACTGTTGGGTGTGAGTGCCGACCATTGAATTAATCTCTATTTTGAGCAATATGGGTTTCTGCGGAAAATTGTGCAGTAACATTGATTTCAAAAAAAGTATTACATTTGTCAAATGCTTTAATATTTTAGAAATTCACAAAATAGAATAATTTATGGCTTCAAAATATAAAATATCATAAGTGCTTTGTTTTGTTATCTTTTAGATAATTATAATTTTGAAAATTATAACAAAACCTTAATAGCCTATTTGTTAATTCTTATAGCTTAATTTAAAAAAAAAAATATATATAAAACCAAAATGTATGTCATGCAACTAATAATAAAAACCAACTACAAAACTTCTGTTAAGCTAATGTATCTTTTGAAGTGGCTGCCAAAAAATGTTTCATTCTTTTGTTAATCTGCCTCTTTATTTTAAAGTATTGTTATCTTACCAAATTCTCCATAAACGTTCAAATACCAAAAAAAAAACATTAAAATACATACAGGGATATTTAATGTATATATGCAAGTGTTTGTATGTGTATGTGTGGGTAATCGGGATAAGTAAATATGAAAATGTAAAATACATTTAAATGCATAATCTGTAACGAAACCAAACAAAACGAAACAGATGAAGAACAGTGTTTTTGTAATGGGGTTTGTGTGGTTGGAATAATGCCTTCCTTAACTTTAGAAATCATGTCATAGATTTAGGTATTAAAACTACAACAGCTACAACAAAAAGGAAATACATTATAGATTGGCCGCAAACTACTTGCAACACACACTTAAATATGAAAGCGAATAAAATGAAAAAAAAATCGCTGGCAACAGATTCTAGTAGATATAAAAATGAAAATGGTTATTTTGTTGTCCGTCCTAGTACATGGATAATTTGGCATACACAAACAGCAACGACTACAGCAAAACCTAAACAACATGAGGGTGTTGCTAAGAGTTTTCCGTAAAAACATTTAAACTATTGTTTGTTTAGAAGTTGTTGTTGTTTTTTTTCATTTTGAAACAACAGTTTCGTCCCCCCGATATTTAAAAAAAAACATGGCCAGCAACAATGCCATAAATATGCATTAGTCTTTTCATTTTGCTGTAGCTGCCCGCCTGCCTCCCAGCTACCACTACTACCTCAGATACTTGTTCATTTTGGCTTAATGCCCATATTCAAATGTTCTTCACAAAATGCTAATAACCTAAAATGTTTGATATTTTATTAAAATAACCCAAAAAGTAAAGACGAAAACCCACTAATATTGTAAACTTTTGCTACTTCTTTTCTACTTGCAGTACAATTACTTGATGGAGTTTGATTATCTACCAAAATCAGACATCGAAACAGGCGCACTAAGAACAGAGGAACAATTTAAGGAGGCCATACGAAATCTTCAGGTAAGCAACAATGTTTTTAATGCAAATAAGAAACATACAGTAAAACTTGATTATAATGAACTCGATTCAAACGAAGTAATTTTAAAGGCTCGACATTTTGTTGGTTATTTTCATACAATAAACATCTAAATACATTTTCTTATTATACCCTAGACCACCATAGTGGGGAGAGTATATTGTGTTAAATATTGTCCCAACACCCACCTTAAAGTATACTAATCTGATCAGGATCACTTTCTGAGTCGATTAAGCGATGTCCGTCCGTCCGTCTGTCCGTCCATGTAAACCTTGTAATCAAACTACAGGTCGAAAGCCTATTGAATTTGGTCAGAATCGGTCCATTATATCTCATAGCCCCCATACGATTGCTCTATCTGAAAAGATGGACCAATCATCAAATTTTGTGATGATTGGTCCACAATTCCGATGATTGGTAACCACTTGCGAAAATCACTTTAACCGGCATATATCTCTTAAAAATGTTGGTATTCCAATAAAATTCAATACAAATAGTTTATATACATATATACAAACGGCCGGTTCATAATTAGCCATAGCTCCCATATAATGGCCACTTCCGAAAATCCATTTAATGAGTAGATTTCTTAAAAATGTTGTTATTCAAATAAAATTCAACACAAATAGGTTTCATGTATACAGAAGTCATGCCAGCTAATTTTATGGCGATTGGTCCATAATTAGATTAATGTAGGGTATCGTATGGTCTGGCTTGACCGACTATACTTTCTTAAAAACTCTGGGATGCACTTAAAAAGTACTGACAAACCAAAACTCTATATTGGGCAAATTCTTTATTATAGTTTAGTTATATGTTGGAATTTATTAGTTTTATTTTTTGCAGTTCATTATAACCGAGTTTTACTGTATTTAAATTCTCTCATACTCATTTCGTCGTCCAAAGAAAAAAAGAAATACAAATTGTATGTAAAGTATTATTTTATGCGGTTTTAATCTTTTGCAGAGTTTTGGCAATATTCCAGTGACCGGCGAAATGGATAGTGAAACGAAAAAACTTATTAAGCGACCACGCTGTGGTGTCGGCGATAATAATCATTCGTTATCATTTTCACCCGACAACCTACATCATGGTCGTATGAAACGATACGTACTACAGGGGCCCAAATGGGACAAAACTGATTTAACATGGAGGTAAGTTGATGTATTAATTCTATAAAATATTAGTTACGATTATAAAGAAAGAAATAATGTAGCCTATTAACTTAAAATATTTCTCAATTATTAGAATTAAAAGTTTTTGAAATTCAATATTCTTTTAGAGGCTTTTCTTTCAGAGATATCCACAACAGGTTATTAACCTGTTTAATAGGGAGGCAACAAGTGAAACATGCGATGTGGCATTGAATATCGATAATTTTCAGTATTGAAAGACGTTCTCTTCTAAGCTCTAACGGTTTGCTAACGGATTCGCAAATCATCTGTCGGGATATTTAGTAAAAGGCAGGAATAGTATATAGTAGTTTGTTGAACCAACACATTTATCTGAATAAATGACATTTCCAACCATCGTATCTATCAATTATCTCTTATAGCTTAGGAGATATTCTTTTTTGAAAATTAAATTTTCAACATTTTTACCAAACTTGCTACTGTCTTTTGATCCAAATATTTCCCGATTATCTCCACTTTTATTTTATTAGACCAGTATGCCAGTAGAGCATTGGTCTTCCACAAATTAAATCCCTAATTACATTTATAAAATGATATAAATAAGCAAATAAATGTGTAATTTCATCTAAATTTAATAATATTCTGATGTTTTATAAATTTTTTAATTTTGAATCACCCATCAGGAACGCTGATTTGGATTATATGTCCTACGAAAAATTATATGTCCCAGGATAAAAAGACGATTTCAGGATTTCTGAGTATGCAGAACATAATATTTTTTCCACATCTTTTAAAATATGAAAGAATTTCTACCATATATATTTTGGTTCTCAAAATAAAACTCTGTCCCGAAAGGGTTAAAAATTATTGCATATTGAATAAAACGTTTGTCGTTAACACATTTACATTTTTTTTATATTAGAAGGGCTTTTGATAAGAAATGTAAATTTGAAAAAAAATATCCGATATAGGAAAAACAAATCCGCCAATTTCCAAAAAAACAAAAAATATCAAAATTATTATACAGTTGATTTTAAATACATCATAGTACCGAAAACAGTTGGACCCAACGATAAAATGAACATATCTGTGTACGATTTGACACCATACCGTTGCACATTTGGCACCATTCGTTGTCATTTTGTCACCATACCATTGTCGATTTACCACCATCCGTTGTCAATTTAACACCGTACTGTTGTCCACTCGTTTCTGATTTGGAATTGTGTAATCTCATCCCTTTCTCTTTCTTTAATATATATTGTTTCCTGGAACTATTGTACTTCCATATAGTCATTTTAATCAGCTATCTCTTCATTGATCTTATTAGTTGTCAGTTTAACACCGTACCGAAGTCGATTTGACACCGTCCGTTGTCGATTTGAGTCCACTAATTTCTGATTTGGAATCGGAAATTTCTTCCTTTTCTCTTCTTCCAATAGCACAGGTTAGCTCGCATTTTAGCCGCAATAAAATTAGTTTTAAGTAAATATTAACATGTTTTTAATCTTTGCAATCGGTTTAGAAATATAATTTTTTTGGCTGCATTTTTGTTTCAAAAAACAAAAATATCTAAATTTTCCTAAAAAATTATTTTTGTTTGCCAAAAAAATTTATATTTCTAAAACAACTGCGCAGATTAAAAAAAGTTTTGGACTTACTTAAACGTAATTCTATTGTGGAGTTTCGTTTTTTTACTTTATTCAATAAGCTAAACCGTTTGTGAATTACGCGAATATATGTATATTGTGCAACCTCCTACATTTTCGAAAAAACGGCATATCTCGAAAATACGATTGGCACCACTGAATTCAGCGTACCCGAATTAGTTTAATCCACTGCCCCGCTTGGCAGTTTTTTCAACTAGCGCAGTGTTATCATTACGTTCCTAATGCAAAGTAATTGGCTTGTTATTCACAGTGAGATGAGTTGACGACAATACTGTGTTGTCGATAAATACCCGTTTGTTTACAATTTCGAAAAAAGTGACTCCATATGATGTCAAAATGACACCAACCGTTGTCGATTTCGCAACGTCGTTTTTCCTACATTCCCTTATATAATCCCTATTTTGGTATTTTTAAATTAAAAATTTCGGCCTGAAAAACAAAATGGAGAAGCCCTATTACTAAATTTCAGAAGTTCTCTATTTAAGAAATATCCCTTAAGGATGATTCATTTCATAAAAAAACACTTAAAACGTTATTGGATGTCAGAATCTTTATTATGACCCGAAAGAAAAATCTCTGACATTTACTGTTAGGGTACCCCGATAGACTAGACGATATTGTGATGGGCTATCAATCTGAGGGTTGTGGGTTAGATTCCTGACAGAGACACTGGGTGCATATGCAGACAAGCAAAAAGCTTCGCAGTTTGCGTTTGTTTTAAAAAATAAAACAAAATATAATATAATGTTTACCGCGACTACGCTGTAGGTGGTCCATTCTGATTCCATTAATTCCTGCATTGCTACCTGTATCTCGAGAATTACTCGAGTAATGTCGGCTTCCAAATCTTGAGTCATAGCTGGCTTATAGACGAAGACTTTTGACATCGCATAATCCCAAAGAAAAAAATCCAGAGGTGTGATATAACAGAATCTGGACGGACATATTGTAAAACAATTCTGAACAAAAATAGGATGACGATACGACACAAGTCTGTAAAAAACAAGTAAAAAAGTATGGTCGGTCAAGCCCGACCATATAATACTCTACACAATTACATGTAATTGTAATTGGTCCTTAAGAATTGAGTACTAAATCCTCGGAAATTTTACATTTTTGAATTCTTTATGCAATTATTTTATATCTTTGACGAAATAATATTTTTAAAAATAGTATCAAAGTTTTTCGAGTTTACAAAGATGAAAAAACCAATAAACGGGTTTAATATTTAGAAATGTAATTTATTTTAAAGTAATTAAATTACTTTTTATTAAATTACATATGCTTTTTCTATTAATTACAATTACAATTACTTGTAATTGTAATTCCCATTTTTCAATTACAATTATGTAATCGAATTTTTCAAATTAAAATTACATGTAATTGTAATCATAACTCTTCAATTACATGTAATTGTAATTTGAAATTATCAATTGCAATTACACCTAAAGTAATTTAATGGAAAAAGTAATTGGCATCCCCCAAGCCTGCCAGAAACTGATTCTAAGTCGATCCGCATACTTTAAGGTGGGTGTTCGACTAATAATTTTGGCAGTTACAAACATCTGCACAAAAGCATTATACCCTCCCCACTATGGTGGCATAGGGTATAAAAACTAAATGAATGACAATTGTTTCATGAAAAAATCTGTTGTAAAATGTGCAGATTTATTACCAAATTATTTCGATTGTGCCCCACTGTGCAATATTTCATTAAATATGGAATTTTATTTATATTCAAAAAAATAAGCATATTCATTTTTGTTAAATTTTAACAAACAATTAAATTATATGTAATTTGTTTTACATTTTATTTTTGCTTGATTAAAACATGTAAATTTAAATATTAATTAAAAAATATCATAAAAAGCCAAATTGCATTTCTGATGCACAGGAGTCACGGTATATTAATGATAGAAAAATCTTTTCGTCTAGAAATTTTTAATGATTTTCTTGTGATGCAGTTTTTTTTCTCTGTTTGCTTTGTGTTTCTTAACAACTGCACTATAAATTAAAGTTATTCCTCCCTCAAATAAATATATAAAAATTTTGAAATCAAAGTAAACTGAAGGTTGGTTGATAACAACTTAGGTAAACGCTATAACAACTATGCTGTGGCAATTCCGCAGAGACAGCACGAAAACAAATTTAAATATTCTTAGCATACAAATGCTGTCAATTTCTTCATGTTGGGATAATACCTTGTGTCGTTCCTATTGTATTCCAGAAGTTTCTAATTGTATTTCAGAATTTTCCAATTGCATTTCATAAATTTCCATTTGTATTTCAACTTTTTAATTTGTAATTAAAAAGTTTCTAAATGTAATTCAGAATTTTCCAATTGTTTTTCAGGAATTTTTAATTGTATTTCAGAAATTGCTTTTGGAATTTTCTGAAATACAATTAGAAACTTCTGAAATACAATAGGAAATGGTGCAGAATCGATCCCAATCCCTGACAAAACAAACGCTTGACTAGATCCGCGTCACTTTCCTTTCATTGAGGGTACATGAATAATCAATAAATATGTCGAACATAAGTCAACATGAAAATTACGTCTTTATCACAACCTGTGTCTCGTGCCTGTAACCTGATAATAATTTTGAACTGAATATGGTTAATGATTGCAGTCTTTAACCAGACTAACCATGTATAGGGTATATTACTGAAATATTCAAAAGTAAAACAACATACCGTTTAATGCACTCACTCACACAACACCAAATACATCCTGTCATCCTTGTTATCCATTCTCGTTCGTCTTTCCATCTCGTACATTCAGTACTCAGTCACTCCTTACTTCAATTCAATCCTCCTGCTTGTTTTGTATGTTTACAATATTTTCAATTAATTCAAATGTCAAACGGAGCGTAACGTGTTAATTGTAATTTTTATTGCACAATTTTATGAAAATCTGAATTAATTTTCATCACTGAGCAAAAAAATGGTAATGAGAAATCACATGAAAACTATCATGGGGAATGCGTTAAATTCAAACAAGATGGACGTTTTATACATTTTATGAGAAAAATGCAAAAAAAAATAATAAAAAATAAAGAGTTTTACGGCGTGGGGGTGTAATGTAAAGTACTGTAGAACGATAAAAGAATAAAATAAAAATAAATTGATGCATATCGTCTACATTTGTCCTGCATGACATTCAAAGTTTCTTCATTCGTGCATTTTTGTTTAATATTTTTTTATTTTCATCATTCTTATATTTTTATACAATTCTTAAATTAAACGTAAAATGTTTAAATGCTCAAACGAGTCGAGTAACAAGAAATTGCATTGTCAAACAGTGTTGTCATCTTTTTGATTGTTTAAGGAATTGTTAACATTCTTTTAAGTATATTAAATTAGTAAACTGTGATTTTATAGTTTAAAATGATATGTGCTCTTAACAATCCACTGAGTAACCAATTCAAACCAAGTACATACTATATATTGCCCAATTATGGCATATAAATATTATCAATTAATTCAAATAAGAAATAAATTCAAAACAAAATCGTTTGAGTTAATTTTGTGATCTGTCTTAATGCTAACAATTTATCCTTTTGCTTAAACACTTTTCATTAATTTTAGCTTCTTCAGATTTCGATTGATTTTGTTAAGTCACAAACTATTCAATGATTCTGTTTTTCTGATTTTGACGATGTTTTGGACGTAGCTAACACTGGTCAGCACGCCAAAATTTTCCAGACTTCTGTCCATTGTTTTTGGTTAAATTGAGAGTGCAGATTGAGGTTAGCAGCTCTAGTTTAAAGATATAGGACATTTAATATTTGCATGATATACTTGCTTAATATTTAATGAATGACCCTCCAAACCTTTAAATATTATGGATTATTAATCTACATAATAATCTCTTTATTTGAGTATAGTCATATTGGTGCAAGGATACTCAAGGACTTTGAAAACTTAAATTTTTTCCAAAAATTGTTCAATGTATGCACAAACTAAACATTCCAACAAACTATTGTATTTTTTGTAAACAATTTTAAATCCATTGAAAGGATTGAAAGGAAATATTTAGAAAGCAACTTCACATTTTAGTTAATTTTCTACTTGTTTAAATAGTACCAAAAATGTTTATCTTCACATAAAAATTAAATATTTTTACAAAATTTATTTTACAGAGTCAATGTGAATACGTATAAAATGTTCTCTTATATGATTTTCTTGAATAAAAAGCCTGTATAAGATCCCGATTCCAGCTGTAATCTGCCATCATATGGTGGCCCATCTTTCTTGATATCGTTCCTCTATTACTCGTGTAACTTGGTAAAATCTTTCACATTGCTCTAATAACTAATAACGTATTTTCTTCATAGTCTTATGTTATTAATGATAAATTTGACATAAAAACCAAATTATTTTAGATGGACTTAAAAAGGGAAATTAAAGATATTTTTTAAATGAATGCACAATATCTCTAAAAGAAGAAGCGGTAGAAAAAACTACTTTTATATTCGTAATCAACGGACAAAAATACATAAGGATCGGTTATTTTGATTTCAGAAAATTTGCAACAAAAAAGTTTTAATAACTAAACCAAAAACACAAGAATTTCAATATACATGCAATAAGATATCATATGTTCAATAATGTGACTCTACTCAATTGAAAGAGATTTTTGAGGAGATTCATATCCTGAAAGTATTTTATGGTTTGGCTCGCCAAATAATAAATGTCACTATACCTTTAAAACTATAGGTTAGGTTAGGTTTAGAAGGGTGTACACTAAATGTACTTCCACCCAGAGACCTTGAGGTCCATTGTGATTCCCTTCAATAGAGATAGATAAAGATGATAGCATTAGAATAAGCAAAAAAGAAGTCCAAAATTCCGTCTGATAAAAAGAGGAAGAAAGAAAGGAAAGATAAGTCTTTTTACGGATTTGGACCTGCCGTAGAACGTCCCTTAAATAGCCACCCTATTCCCTTAATGAAACCTAGTATGTTGCTTAGTTTGCAGCCAGCAACACTACCAAGTTCGTCCAGAAATCTATTTCCTAGCCATTTAGTCTGTGACCCTGTAGCATAGGGCAGTTGCACATAATGTGCTCTACTGTCTCTATCTCCTCTGCATCCCCACATACTCTACAGAAGTCCTGTGTGCCAATATCCCATTTTCCCTTAAAGGCTCCAATTGAGCAATGACCGGTTATCACTCCTACTAGAATCCTGAGATTGTACCTATCCAACTCTAGCAGTGTCCCAGTCGCGTTCGCATTCAGTCTTGGCCATAAGGCCCTGGACACTTTGCAATCTGTTCTACTGCACCAGGATCGATTCGTGCAGTCCCGGAATCTTTCGTAGATTACCCTGTAGTAGTGATAAATGGGTGGTCTAACAGCCCGTTCGCTAGTGTCATGGTCCAGATCAGAACCATGTCTAGCAAGTTCATCTGCTACCTCGTTACCCTGTATATCACAGTGCCCTGGCACCCAACACAATCTCACTGAGTAGTGTACCAATAGCTCCTCCAGAGCTCTCCTACAGTCCTCTACTAGGTTGGAGTGTACTAAATGACATTCCAAGGCCTTCAGTGCCGCCTGACTGTCTACATATATTGTCACTGCAGCCCCCCTATTGATGTGTGTCCCTATCAACTCTATGGCTTTCCAGATCGCGAAGATCTCTGCCTGGAAGACGCTACACTCGTTAGAGAGTCTATATGAGCGCTTGATGTCTTGGTCGACCAAATAAACCCCGGCCCCCGTACCAGAATCCATTTTGGAACCGTCTGTGAAAACTGCGCACCCATCAAACAGTTGATCGGATCCAGCCCACTTATCCCTAGTGGGGAATTCTACTGGGGGTGAAGCACCAAAGCTGAAGGTTGCGACCTTATAGTCAGAGATTCCAGATAGAGTAATGCCCTGACTAACAAGACCTGCTTCATACAGTATCATAGTGTGTCCTATCCGCAAGGATTTCACCAAGGAAGACTCAGATAGTCTGAGTAAGTTCCTTGCTGCCACACTTTCAACATATATCAAATGGGTTTAAAACTATAGCTGGTAGAGAAAACCTAATGACGTCATCGTCATCAGCAGAGGAAAATACGTAAGATTCACCAATTTTTATTTAATACAATTTAAAAACCTCAATTTTGTTGACCTGTAATTATACATAGAGACGAGAAACACCCTTTTGTCAAACAAAACTAAAGCATGTATTCTTTTATTGCAGACTTAGGTTTTTGACAATTACATCTCTACCCAAGTTTTTCGTTTTTCTTTTTCTGAAGAAGAAATATAGAAAATTAATTCCACTTTTGATAGGAATGGAATTCTGTGAATAGACATTTTTAAATTTCTTAAGGAAATACATGAATATAACACCTTTATAATAAGTAGTTTTTGTGTCTAGGATTTCATAAAAAATCCAACAATTGTTAATGGTCTACTTGTCCTAGATTTATTAAATTTCGTAAATGATAATAAGAATAATATAATATCGGCAATTAATAAACAAAAGTAGGATTTGGCCAGTCTCAACCCCCAGTTTGGTGAACATTGGTAAAAAAATTATCAGCAAGCCTTTTGAAGTTTTGTGATGCATTTACATTTTTTCAGTTATTGTAAAAATTTTGCCATTAGATAATTACTTTTCCAATTTAGTTTAAAAGAATCTAAATCTGTACGTAAGTTTCATTCTAATAAGATATAAAACACAAAAATCGGTTAAAAAATGTTAAAGTTATTAAAAAATCGCCAGGCCATTAACGTGTCTCAGGCCACTAGAACAAGAAATGTAGGAACAAAATTAACATATTTTGAGAAATATTAAAATAAAAGTTTAGTTATATTTAAAATATATCCATATTTACTTGTATATGAGTTTTTGTCTTCTTAGGATACCGTTAACCTATTCACAGGTATAGCCAAAAAAATTAATTTTTAACGGCAGTTTTAAAGGCTTCATTAGTCTTTACTTTCCGTTGCTGTTGCGTTCTGTTCCGTTCTGGATTTTACTTATGGCAGTTAGTTGTTCTGTGACAAAATATATAATTTTTCTTCTCTTTTAACACATACATAATTCATTTTTAAAACGCATTAGCTTGCCTGGCATTTCCATTTCCTTTGATATTTTCGAACAAACGGCTTGTTTTTTCCAAATTTCTATTAAATTTCACAAAATCAATAACAAATAATTTTTTTCTTTATTTGAAAAGCCGCTGTCACTTACAATTACGTAGACAATTTTTGTTTTTAACAGGTTCGTCCGGAATAGAACGGAACAGCACACAAAAACTTATACTTATACATGTTTTTCATGTACAAAAGAGAAACAGCTGATTCGGAACGTAACAGAAAGTAAAGACTAATTCTGCCTTAACAATGAATAAATTCTATTCAAATAAAAACCTTTGAATAAAAGTAAAGAATTTTTTATGTTCGGAGCAAAATTTTACTTCAAATTTTAAATGTAACTACTTTACGAGTCAAGTCGAATATAAATCTAAATATGAGATCGCGAGTTCAACTCACCACTACACAGAATCAAAATTTTTTGGAAATAAATCTGGCATTTCTTAACGGCTCATCCGATCGGGATAAACATAGACGTAGCCAAGGAGTATTCGAGTTTATCTTATTAAAATGGGACCTACATATGATCCAGGGGCGGCGCTATGGGGTCTCAAATTAGGATACCTTCGACATGAAAAAATTTTAGTGAATCGAAGCTTTCGCTTCAATTTTATTACTATAAACTTAAGAACCATTTTTTTGTGTGCTCCTTTTTGAAAACTTTAAAGTCGTTTTTCCAGTATTTTAATTGTCTGGCATATCATGTTACTGCAACAAGCCCTTCAATTATACCATATTATTCTAAACTATTTCGTTTGATTCATTAAAAACTCGCCAAATTAACATGACTTTTGAGGGTGGCCCATTTTAGCATTTGACTTACTTTTTCTTTAAAATAAAAGGTTTTCTTTCTCAAACATCCTTTAGTTTTTGTAGCGTGAATTTCTTGAAGCGTACAATAAGTGGCATTTTATGTAAAATATAAAAAAACATTTTTTTTGCGCTCTAAATTCATTTAGTGCTGCTATGGAGGTACCAGTCTTTGTATTATTTAGTTGCAAAAAAAAGTACTAAAATTAAATATTATTTTAAATATTTCTTAAAAATTTCACAAGCTACTAATAGATCATTTAAACTAGATCCGTTGAAATCACTGACTAAGAGGTAATTGTGTAATCGAGAAAAAAAATCAAACTGTGGATTAGTTTGGAATTAGTTGCTAACTAGATAATAAACAATCAACTTTCAAGATAACTATTGTCTCGCAATGTTGAGGACCTCAAGTTAAGCAATTTTCCAAATGTTTATTTTTCTACAAATGTCTCTATTGCGTTTAAAGTACTTTATTCTTTTTTATTTTGATTAGGTAAAATAGTACCAGTGCGTAAGTCAAAAGTACCTTTTAGCTAAATCACTTCTTTAAGCAAATTTTACTCGAAGATGAGTTTTGTATCATAATTGTTTTTATTTTATCGTTGATGTCTTGTTCAGTTAAGTTTATCATAAAACTAAATGAAATATTTATGTGTAAAATGTTTTTGTATTTTGTACTCATCTCCCTTGCAACTTTTGCAGCGTTTTTATTTTTGCAATTGTTGTTGGCAGGGGGATATTTTTCTTATTTATTTATTTTTTTTGTTCTGTTTAATTATAACAAGGATTCAACTATTTTGTATGAATGTTTTTGTGTAAGGATCTGTAGTGATTTTCATTTAGTTCAGTTCAAATGTTAGTGATACTGATTGTTATTCGCTTGTTTTAAACAGAGTACAGTCAGGTCACGATTTATGAGGTTAAAGTTTTTCACAAAAATTATAGTTTATATTAAAATAAAAGCTGTATTGCTTTAAAAAAATATTTATTAATAAAACAATACAAAACGTGTAAACTGATCCTGTGAAAATTTGATTTAAACAAGAAAAGTTAAAAGCAGTAGAGAGAAATCCAATAGATATTAAGATGATCGTGCAAGATTTTGCTGCTACACAGAGAAAACAGTTTAGTTGTGTCAACCGTATTAGATGTCGATCAGTCTGAATTAAATTTCAAACTGCAAAATTTTAGATGAGATGTCAAAAATGTGGTTGTTTGAACCGAAAAAATCTAAGCATACAATAAAATCATTCTATTGACAACTAAATCAGTTGCCACAACAAATCTATATTATGGTCTGCATAATTTCCGACATCGTTATATCGAGTTCCCTGTATAGGGTAGCAAATTAATGGCAGAATGACAATTTTATGTACAACTTATGATACAGGCATGAAAAGTTGGAAATCGTAAATATTTAAATCCCCATAAAACGAGACCTAAGTGTAGCATTACTTTTTTTCAATTTACAGTTTTATCGTTTAATTGTAGATGTTTTGTAGTTGCTGTTAGTATATTTGTATATTTTTTTTTTTAATAATGATGTCCATGTCGACAACCATGTTTCAAAGTTCATTAAACACTTTGCGCCAAATTGAATTTAATGTTTGAGTGTTAAATAAAATTGCTATTTCTTTTGTAGCCCTTGGGGCAGATACAACAACAACAAAAACAAAAATACTAAGAGAAACCTTCCGTTGGAATGATAAACAGAGGTCGGATGTTGGTGTAAACTATAGACTAAAATTAGTATTTTATGCAAATTGCATAATTAAGCATAAAAACACTGTCGAGTTGTTTATTTTTTTTTGTTTTTTGTTGCTGTGATTTTTTTCTGCTTTCTTGTATTTTAATTTCCATTGAAATCCATCGAAGAAGAAGTGTCAACAAATAGCAAAAACAGAATTGAACAAAATATGGGGATGATACTGTATTTTAGTTGTTGTTTTTTTTACTGAGAAACAATTATAATTGTTGTATTTTTGTTTCAGTTAAATAAATAAATATACAATGCTAACATTTTCATGCTTCATTTAATGTGCAACATTAAATTGCACTCATACTGTGCCAGAAATTACAGCAACATTTTGCAAATTGCCAATATCCTGTTAATACAAATTCTCGCAAACAAAGTCATAATAAATGTACAACATATGTATGCATGCATTTGGGATGTATGTACTTTTTTAGGTGGAAATACTTATGTTTCAAATGAATAACTATTAAGAGTTTTGTGGTAAAATTTCAATTGTTAAATGATTTTCGACTGGGTTTAAATTCAATCGTGGAAAGTTTAAATTGTTTTCTGTAATTTTCGTAATATGATTCATCAAATTTCAACAACTTTGCGCTTATTTATAAATGTTTAATATTTTAAATAAATAAACTTCATTAATTACACTGTGGTTCAAAATTTAACATCTTCATATACATATATGTATATGAGGAGCCGCAGAACACAAGGTACTTTTTCTAATCTTTTCAAAAATTGGTTTTTTGGTATTTTTATAATATTTGGGTTGAAATCTTCTAGAAACAATCAAGTCAGCAAATTTTTTTTAATTTTTTTACTAAATAAATGGGTTCTTAAAAAATGTGTGCTTAACAAAACGTACAACACTAGTATAAATCGAAAAAAAATTATTTAATTTCAAGGTGTAATTTGTTTATATATTAGATCAGGATTAAAAACATTCATT
The DNA here is from genome assembly GCF_958450345.1 of Calliphora vicina. Classification (NCBI taxonomy): domain Eukaryota; kingdom Metazoa; phylum Arthropoda; class Insecta; order Diptera; family Calliphoridae; genus Calliphora; species Calliphora vicina. Next base: position 38,407,944 of record NC_088784.1, on the reverse strand, counting down.
TAAAATATTATCGTTAAAAAATGCATAAAAAACATACTTTTTAATTTTGTTTTTAACAAAATGTACTTTTTTTTCTTTATTTTTTAACAAAATGTTCTTTTCCGATATTAAAATGGTTTTACATCATCCTTAACATTTAATGTGGTGACTTATGGCAGTTAGATGTATCTATTGATAAGTAAGAAACTTGTTACCATCTCCAGGTTCATGCTGTTTTTTAAAGGGGCGAAATAAATAAAACTCATTTTCCCAAAAATTTTAAATTTGCGAAAAAGTACCTTTTGTTCTGCGGCTCCTCATATGTACTTGTACTTTTGTGGATTGTAAACCTTGATCATATAATAGTTATTTTAAAAGTTGGCATGTTTTTTGGCAATCTAACATATTTAAAATATTTTATTTGAATGAATAAATCATGATTTCTTGAAATCGGTTGAAAATTTGAGGGAAGTTATATGACACATACACATGTTGGATATACGGTATGTTGTGGCCATTTTTATAAGCTTAGAAACCAAAGTCCTTAGTACATAGTTTCTTAGTACATAATTTCCAATTTTAAATTCTAAGATATTTCAAGTTTGACATGTTGCCATATAAATCCGACAACTACATATAACTATATCATAAAAATGGTTTTCACAAACATATACTTGCTTACTGTAACCATATACATGGTTGATACAATCATGTAAACTAACCATATTATGGTTACCATAATCATGCAAATAGTTACCGTGACTATAATATTGATAAAAACTTGTAACAATGTTGAAATTGTTACAGTAAACATGCACAACTATATTTTTTCTCTGCGTGTAGTAACTTAACCTTCTGGTAGGATATTTGTAATCTTTTGCTGTTTGGTTGCACGGTCATTTCTTAGCCATTCTCCTGTTATCATAAATTCAGTTGGTGCTGGTGTTTCTTTATATGGATGTGTCAGAAGCTAAAAGGCCTAACAAAATAAAATGTAAAGTATATTAGTAAAGTTTGAAAAATGGATTTCCCAAATTTATGATAATGATAAAACGGAAAATATGGTCATAAATTAAATAGTTGAAGAATTCAGAACTAATTAGATAGTAACAATAATTGAGAAATTTTTGAAAAGTGGAGTTAGGCGTTTTAGCTTCTGGTACATACATATATTACCTGTATTTCGATTAGTAGTATTGGTATCGGTGTTCCTTCTTTATGGATGTCCCTGTTAAGATATGCTGAGAACTTCATTCATTTCATCGATATCGCGAAGTCATCTGCATAACATTCGGGTTTCAAACCTTCATCTTATAGAATTCTTAGTAAACTAATGCCTGTAATTTCAACAAATAGATATCTATCAGGGATTAGTTACTTATGGTGTAAAAATATTTGGTAATTTTTACCCGTAGATGTTGATTTGAAATTAATGCCAAGTTACCTTTTAAGTAAATTTATCTGCTGGGTATTTAACACCGTAGATATCTATTTGTTGAAGTTACGGACATAAGTATTGTAGTTAACCACAGCACATAGGTCTGGAGTATAGTTTTTTTGGCCAAAACCATATACATGCTTTCTTTTTTACGTTGAAAATTAATTGAATACTAATAAGTGAGAGGTTGAAATAAAAATATTGAAAAAACATTTTTTTATTAAATAACACTATACAACAAAATCAAATTTTTTCCAAAATTACAAGGTCCGACCAATAAATTTTCATAGAGGAGACAAAAAAAGACACGTGTATCGGCGTTTTGAAAGTTTACATCTGAATTTAATTTGAGGGCGGGTTAAAATTTCCCAACTCTGGCACATTCTTATTGTTAATCTTCATAAGAAACCTTATGATCCTTACATTTTAGGTATAAAATATGTTCCGCATTGTTATGTAAAATGTTACGGAGAATATTTTTGTAAAATATGTTAACCCTCTAAATTCTCAAATGTGTGTTTTTTGTCCTTATTTTTAAAAAGAGCAAAAACCTAAAAAATTATACGTGAAATTTTAATACAAGTCCCTGAATACATAAAAACGGAAAATTCAACCAGAAAGTCAGAAAAAAGACATAACAAAAGAAAGCAGTTAATAAGAAAAGGGTTAATTTCGTATTTATTAAGAATTTTATTTTAAAGAACATTTTATGTATAAAATGTATTCAGCAAATTTATGTAAAATGTTACGAAGAACATTTTTGTATAATATGTTAACCCTCTAAATCCCCAAGGCATGGGTCTTTTTTGTCCTTCTTTTAAAAAAGAACAACAAACACCATTAAAACAGGGATTTAAAGGGTTAAAATGTTCCGCAAAAATATTATCCGTAAAATTTTACTATAAGTCCCTGAATACACCAAAACGGAAAATTCAACCAGAAAGACAGAAATAAGACACAACAAAAGAGAGCTTACGGTTAATTTCGTATTTATTATATTTATATGTAAATTTTCTGTACTTACTCCATTTAGTTAAACTCCACTCTTAAAACTGCTTAAAAAAACACATGGATTTTTGTGAAGACTTAAAAGTGCAAATTTTGATGGATAATATATGTTTTCTAAAAAAAAATAAAAATTTCCCACCAAAATCTTTGGCTGAATCCTGTCCTAAAAACTTCATTATTTTCACCAAACTATAAATATTGTATTAACCAAGAATTGTTTAGTTTCAATTATCTTCAATGAAGATTAAGAGTATAACAAACCCCCGACCCTTACTCGAATTGCCAGTAAATCAATTAACACCTAATCATATTAAGAACTTGCAACTAATTGAAAACTTTATTTTGTTAATAAACCAAACGCCTTATTGTCGTGACCCTTTTTTTTGACCAAACAAATAAAAATTTATGTCCATACTCTATTCTATATGGTTGTGTCATTGTTTTAATAAAAACTAATTTTGGTAGCAAATACATATAGTAAATTGTCTCACAGTCGACTATATTGGCATTAATTTAATTACCACCAAAAGCTTTTTGCCAATTAAAGAAGCAAACAAAAAAAAAACATAAACGAATTCCCGTTAATACCACAATATTTTCAGTTTTGGTTATTTCTTTAACACTTCTTGGTCATATGATTTCAAGCAATTATCTAATTGAGATTTTATATACAAATGGTTTTTATTATAATAGAAATATAAGATAAGAGGATTTAAAATAATATACATATTAGGGTGCAATGAAAATGCTGCATTGATTATTCAGCTACTTGATATAAAACTCACATGCTGAAAATTTCAGTTTAATCTAAGTTGTGCCCCCATGAGGTCAAAATTCAAATTTTGGGAAATTCTGTTTATTTGACTAAAATTAACTTAACTTTTTCATCTGTATGATGATTAATTGTTAAGAATAATCTTAATTGTTTCTCAGAAAGTATTTTCAACTATTATCAGCATTTTTATTATTAAGGTCAAAGTTCCAATTTTAGAATAATTATTTGTTTATTAGAATTGTTTAAATTATATACATATAATGTTATATTCTGTGCCCCAATTAATGGGTCTTTACCATATACGAATCATTCGACAATTGCTTAAAACTCTTTTGGAGCATATTTTCTATATTTCAAATGCATTCGATTTGTATTGCTCAAAAAAACACGTTTTTTTTCAATTTAAGTAACAAGTATTTTTCATTGACCTGGTTTGTACATAAATAATGTAGAGTGTATAAATTCAAATAATAATAAGAATAATAATGCATATAATATTATTATGCATGTAAATATTTACTTATAACTATAAGTATACATGCATATGTACTAGTTAAAGTTATATACAATAAAAAGGATATATATGTTAGTGTGTGTGTGTTTGTATTTTCTCCTTAATATGGTCACATAATTTACCACATGCTATGTTGTTACAATTTTGTCGCATAATTTTCTTTCAATTTAGTTATTTAACGCTATAAAAAGAAATATAAAATAAGTGACTGAGTTGAGCGAAATGGCTGGATGAAGAAAGTGCGGAGCAAGTAAAGAACTTATTGTTTACTATATTATGCGTCATTGAAATTGCATTATGGCGCCTGTGAGGCGACAGGATATGGCTATAGCAACAAGAGAGAACGCAGAAATGGAAAAGAAAAACGTTTTAGAATAACAACAGAAGCAGCAGCAGCAACAACTACTACTAAAATAACATCCATCCCACTGTAATCTAACTATGTTTCTAATGGAAGAAAAATTAACTTTGTAATATGTTTAAGTAGAGAAGTATACCCTTAACGAATGTTTAGAGTTTACTACAAAGTAACAATGCATTGGCAAAGGATGACTGACATTGAATTGATTGAAAAATTAAATTTATGGAAGAGACATTTGATTAAAAAATTTGAAGTACATGTTGTATATAATATATAATTCTTTTAGAATGCGAGAATTTGAACCGATCTACGATTAATTAAATATTGGAATGAAATAGAAATTTTTATTCTAGGTATTTTCGAATTTCTATTGAAAGGGGGTCCTAGGAACCGTGTGCTAAATTTGATTTTGAATTTGTTGAAATCAAAACCTTTTGTTTTTATATTATAAAGTTTTGCCGTTTGTAGGTTCTGAAGCATTGAAAGTATTAATACAATTCTCAACGACATATTTATGTGAAACTGGGTTTGCTGGGTTCGGAACTAAATTTTGATTATTTTTTTTTTCTTTTTTAATTAATGTCCTATTTTAAACCCATACCCATTCCGCGAACTGATATAAGATTTACAATTTTTTGTAAATCTTATATCAGTTATTTTCTTTTTCTTTTTTAATTAATGTCCTATTTTAAACCCATACCCATTCCGTGAACTGATATAAGATTTAAAATTTTTTGTAAATCTTATATCAGTTCATATTTTAGACATTTATGAGTGTGTTTTGCATTTGTGTGCCTAATATAAGAACAAATCCTCACCATATTATGTTATATGATTTTTAAATACACCAAACTTATCTGCTAATTAGAGAGTCTGTTTACATGAGGCATCGATTCATATTAATTTTTTAGGCTTCTTTTTTAGATCAAAATAATTCAAATTTTATTAATTTTTCTACAAAGACGTTCAAAATGGTTAATAAGGGGACGTATTAAAAATATTTATAATAATAAAAATTATTTTTCTTATTTACTAATGACCAAATGATTAACTCTTTGTGGTTTGGTGGTTAGTTTACTAACCACATTTTCTATATTCTTTAAAACATAGTTTATTCATCTATTGCTATTTTGCTAAACAATTATATTTTTTGAAGTCATCGTTTATGATACTTTGCAAAACTTTGCCGTCAGGGTGCTCTGGTTAGATAAATATATTAATTTGTAAATATTGTAAAAATCAGTTTTTTTAAGAGACTTTCACTCATTCAATAAAAAAAGCACAGAGTGTTTATTGTTCATCGAATTCAGTGTTATTTTGATATTTCGGTTGTTTGGTCAGAAAATTTACTCAAAAATATTTGATTTAAAAAAAAATTTTACGAAACAAACATTTTTATCATAGTTATTTTTAATGCCAACCGACACGGTGGTTAGTAAACTAACCACTTCACTCCACAAAAAACCTTGGAATGGTGTGGTTTTTTCATGTTTTGATTTATTTTTTCTTACTTTTTATAATAAACTAACCTTGATTAAAGTAAAAATGCAATTGTTTTGATTTTAAACTTATACACAAAAAAGAGTATCTGAAAGAGTTAACATGTTTTTGGTCGCTTAGTGGGATGCAAGTGGGATATACAGTCACACAGATAATAGTACGTACCCCTTAAAAATTATTTAATTTCACAAAAATTGGTGATATTTAAAAAAAGTAAATACACCAAACAATTTTAAATGAACACAAATTGATTTCAAGATTTAAATTTAAAATTAAAAACTTCAATTCATCCCATAAATGCTATATGGGATTCAGGTGATTGGGGTGGTGAATGGTGTTGTTTCGGGACGTTATCGAGCAGCCATTATTTGACAACATGCGAAGTGTGCTTTGGGTCGTTGTCCTGCTGGCAATACAAGGCACCACTAAGACCCAAAACACATGCGGAATATTTCAAACTGCTTTTCAAAATTTCTAAATTACTGTATATCAAAATAAATGTTTTGTAGCTCAAGACATACAAGTCTTGACTTTTTGTGGAATATGTATCACAATAAATGTTTTAACTCAAAAATTGTATGTCTTGAGTTAGACCTAAGCTTTCTTTAGAGCAAAAAAAGAAAAATTAAAAAAACGGCCCATTTTGAAAAAAGTCAATAAAGTTTTTGATTTGCCAAAAATAATCAAAAATTGTATATCTTGAGTTACAAACAAATTATTTTGATATATATCCCACTCGCATCACACTAAGGGACTAAACCCTCTTAAAGGAATGAACCTAAGCTTTCTATTGAGCAAAAACATTTTGGAAAAAAGTCAAAAATTGTATGTCTTGAGCTACAAAATATTTACTTTGATAGATATCCTACTGGGGAACTAAAAAGGCATTCAAGGAAAAGTCTCAATCTTTCTTTTGAGCAAAAAATAAATTAAAAAATTTTTTTTTTTTTTAAAAATTCAAAATTTTTTTTTTTTATTTTTTTTCTAAATATTGAAGAAATAGCTATCTAAACTATTTGGGGCATATTTTGCTAAGAACAATAGGTAATAAGTTACATCTAACTCAGTGAGTTCTGCACCTTGGTAAAAATTTAATCCCGGAAGACATCGATTTCAAAAGCTCACTTGACATGAAATCCCCCATATACATACATAATCCGCTCCATTCGAAACTACATATAACTAAACATATTATTATTATTATTATTATTATTAATAATATTTATTTAAAGCAAATTTAATTTACAAAAAATATAGAGAAAAAAAGGACTGGCTGCCACGGCCTTCGCCTTAAATGTATTATAATTCTTACAAAAGATCTTCGAAATTTCAACTTAAAATTAGATTGTATATTATATACTGATCCACTATAATTTTTGCTTTTTAAAAATAATACTTGTATTCCTAAAATGTAAATGTTCATGTTTTCTTTCTCTTCCAGGTAAGACGTTTTATTATTTTTTTTAAATTCAACCATGAGTAAGTAGAATTTTAAACAAATATGTTTATTTATTAGAGAACTTCTTTAGCTCCATTTTATTTTTACTTTTCTCTCGGAATACCTTCTTAGCAGAAAGTTTACGATTACAAGGTAGTTTTATGTTTTATTATGACAAAGCATTTATTCCATTTAAATTTATACACGTACCAGACCTTTTATAGGAAGAACGCGAAAAAAAACCCCATTGACTTAGTAGTGGGTTAATTGAGTGTTTTTCTGCTTTTTAGAGTAAATTATTTTGTTTTATACAATAATTTAAACTAAAGTACATTTAACAAGATTAACTTCATTACATGAAATGGATAAGTGTAAAGTTACTACCAGTCTGTAAATATTTTATGAAATAAGGTTAACCACTATTTCCAGCTACATATTGGATTTCTGTTGATTTACAACTAGGGGGGGATAGAAGTCGTTTACATTAGTATTAATTAATATTTAAATCATTTAGCTGTTAGCCAAAAAAGAACACCATATCTAGTAGTCGGTTTAAAGCACTTTCTATATAGAAACTTGAAAATGAGAGCCATTACATGTGTCAGCGATTAAAGTTTCACAAGTTGACATGATCAACATATAATAGTTTGCAACAATTTCATCTCCCTATTGTGCTTTCAACAGCCAGACTAGCGGACATACATAAATCGACTTAGAATTTTTTAAGGGTCCACAATATTTCGATGTATTACAAATGGTATCACAAAATCAAAATCTTTATGTTGGATGTATACACATTATTTAACTGATATCCAATATAAACTCATTTGTTTTTTTAAGTTTCCTTCAGAGACAAAAAGCTTGCCAAATTTAAATTTTGTTCCATTTAATGTACTGCAAATATAGAAATTCGTATTAATATATAAAGAAATCTACAAGGTCAGCCAAACAATGTTACAGATGAAGGATGTCAAAGGCATGAGCAAAGAATGCGAAATATACGTTTAATACAACAGAGAATTTTATGCGTTTCCGTTTATTTTTTAGAAATTGTCGAAGCATTAAGTAACTGAGACCGCCGACTGTGTTTACAAGAGTCTGTCACAACAACATAAAATATACAATAAATATACAACAACAAAACCAGCAAAAGAAAGTACGTAAAATAACTTAATAATCAGCTTTATAAGCAAATATGTAGTATTAAGTTTGTGCGACTGCATGTCTATGGGGGTGAGAGTAGTAAAAGGACCGACCAATACCTCCATAAGGACATCGATGCTATAATTAACGCCAATGTTTCTATTACAACAACTATTACAACTACAGCAACGGCTACAGCTACAATAAGCAATACCACTGTGTGTTTATTCTTAATAGGCAATTAAGTGTACACGTTACAAAAGTAATTGAATTCCCTACATTTTTAATGGCTTACAAAACATACTCATACTGCTTCCTTTACATCTTGGTCCCCCTCTATCCATCTCTCTCGCTCTATCTCTCTCTTTCACCCACTGATTTCACCTCTCTTACTTCAAGTCATTCAGTTACTTTATTCGTATAAACACACAATGTACAGGATAAATCAATATTAATTTAAGGAAATTGAATCCTGTAATTATATTTTGATAAGAAAATTATATTGTATGCATTTGTTTCTTTCTCATTTTCTTGAATTTTTTTCACAAACAACAACAACCAACAACCGGGGCTAAATATTGTGAAATGTTTGTCATGTATTTATTCACATTTAATGAGGGTGTGTTTCACTTAAATTTATCGCATTCACCCATTGTGTTTGCTCAGTGTGTAGTATAAAATTATTCTTGCTATTTTGTAATTAATATTTAAAAGCTTTTGACTTGTTTAATGTTCAAATATGTTAATTTAATGATAATTATAAATTTAGCTTGAATTTGGTATTTTAATTAAGGACGCAGGATTTATATCATGTGTTTTTAGTGATGTTGTATCAGATATGCCAGTAATGTAATAATTCGAAATAAATTTAAGTATTTCAATTAGAAATTGAGAGAATTCTAAATGAAATTAAGAATTTTTATTTTAAATTGAGATAATTCCCAATAAAATTGCGAATTTCAAATAAAATAACGTAACTGAACCTGTTAAAGATAGAATTTTCTTACGATTTTAAGTGACATCTGCTAAAAGTGATGATTTTTAAAAGAAATTAAATTAATAAAAAATATTTTTTTTGATGAAACTTTAGACAGCTATAATGTTATATGTTTACACTTGTTAACGCCCGTTGAAAATGTTACTTGATTGAAATGCTTAACTTCATTTGAAAAATTAAAATTTTAGTTTCATTTTCTTTATAGACCTAATTTCGATAGTACAAATTAAATTAACATTTCTTCAACTAATAAAAAAATGTATAAATAAATTTAGTAAAGCAACTAAAATTTTGCAATTTTATTTGTCATACAACATGTACGATAAATTTTTAATTGTTTAGGGTAATAAGTTCCCACAAGTCATTGGCAATATAAATTAAATAAAATAAATTCAGAATGTGGTAACATTGTTGTGAGGCAGGACGCCAAAAAATAACAAAGAAGACATCTCATTCATTTGAGGAATATGACAGGAATATGTGTTATAACAAACGAGCCACCGGAGACCAACAACCAACACTAAGAAAAAGGTTATGCAGAAACAAATAAACCGAGAAAATAATAATAAAATAAAAACTAGTAACTTGAATAACAAAAAAAAAAAAAATACAAAAATAATAATAAAACATAAAAATGAAAAGAAAACTTAAAACGAAAACACAAGTATCAATTCTCATTTTACTAACTGACTGTATGGAACTAAAGTTATGCATTTATAAGTAGAAGAGAGAATACACACATACATACTTATCTAACAAATACTAATGTTTTTATGTATGTGTTTGTGTTTTGGTGGGTGTTAGTGTTTGTGTTGGAGTTTAAGTTGAACATTTCTGCATAATGTTTGTCATTTGGCAACATTAAATGTAAAAAGTTGTGTCGAGTTACACAGAAGCACTGAAGGAAGTGCATTAAACTTAATGACATCCGCTGCCAAGGACTTTTGCAATAACAACAACTACTTCTGTTCACTAACACTGTTACAATTGCAAATAACTTACTTACAGGCATTTGCATATACATAAATAGTAGGTTGGCTCTTATATTGGTCTTTGTCGAATTTAAGTGCTCCCAAGGTCTGAAAACAAAAGCTGAAAATTTGAGCAGAATCGGATAATGTTTACAATAGGAGCTCTCACAAGCTTTTGCTTCACCGCCCCACAGTGGGACAGAATCAAGATTTTTTGGAAATAAATCTGGCATTTCGAATACTCCTTGGCTAGTTAGACAATTAACCCTTAAATGCATGATTTTTACTTTTATTTTTCTATAAAGTATCAAATATTTAGTTGGATTTTTATTTATTATATTACATTTAGCTTTAATTTGATTTAGAATTTCTTTAGCTGAAACTTTTCGTACTCCATTTAATTTTCCTGAATTAGAATCTGAATTAGTATCAAGCTTATATTCGTCTAAAATCAAGTGGAACTGGAATGTAGACAATTGGCAACAATATGCATTAAAGGGTTAAATTTCCATTAATATACAAATGATTTCAGAGCAAAAATAAACGGTTTTCAATATAAAGATTAAAAAATAGTAGATTTTTGCAGTTTTTTGGGCGAAAAGGTAACTTCAATCTATGTTTATTAAAAAAAAACTTTCTTTAAGAACATATAATAATTTTGTGTTTTTCTGTAAGTTATCTTTACGGAGAACATTTTGGTTTAAAAGATATGTCTTATTTTTTGAATATGTCGCCCCTAAGCCCTTCAGAATTTGACCTATTTTGACCTAAAATCCCAAAGCTGGAATCTAAAAACGGAAAACAGCTTTAGAAACCTTTGTGTGTTCCCTATTTATCCATAAAGGATTCTCCCAGCCCCGAAAAATTGTAAAAAATATATAATTTGTGATTTTCTCTAAAATTTTTAGGAATTGTTTGATTCCCTCTGACCTTTTGACAAGTTTTTTTACCTTTTGTTCTTTACAATGACAAATTTAAAAAAAAAAACGTTGAACATTTCGTTGAGTTGTTAATAAATAATGATTTTATCACATATTTACTGAGTTTCTAAAACTAAAATTTGTATCCACCTTTTTATATCCTTCGCCATGAGTGGCAAGGGTATATATTCCGTTTGTAAGTTCTACATTTTTCATTTGCGACCCCTCTAAGTATATATATTCTGGATCGTTAAAACGGAGTCGATATATCCATGTCCGTCTGTATGTTGAAATCAACTTTCCGAAGCCCCCAAATAACTTACATTCATGATTCATACATCAATATATCGAGAATTCTTCCTTGCTATTTCGGCTATAAATGGCTAAGATATTATATAAATATACAAGGCCTGACTTATTCATTCACTCACTCATGATGGATGAGTCAGTGAGTGAGTGAATGAATGAGTTAGGACTTGTATTTTTAAATATATATATTTTTAAAAAAGGTCCAAAAAGTCGATCGTACGTATACTTTAGTAACTGTGTGTATATAAGGCTATAGTAAGCTGGACCAACAGGTCAAAATCGGGAAAAATATTTTTTATCCCGAATTTCTTTTTCATCAAAAATTGTTTTGTCATAAATTCTTTTTTTAATATTTTTTTTTTAAAATTAAAAAAAATTTAAAAGAAAACTTTTTTTGAAACAATTTGGAAAAAAAATTTTAAAAACAATTTAAAAAATTGTAATTTTGTTTAAATAAAAATATTTTTAAGTATAATTTGGTGAAGGGTATATAAGATTTTCTTAGTATTTTATTCAACAACAAGACAATGGTTCTGACTTTTACTTTAACATTTTATTAAAAAAAATATCCATATTTTATCCCGAACGGACCAGCCAGATTTATTTCCAAAAAAATTTGATTCTGCTCCACTGTGCACCCCTGACGCAGTTCATTGAATCACGTCACAGTTTTTAAAAATTTTCTTCTACATAACCTGAACTTACCTCTGACATCAACAAACACAAGAGACTTGCGCTACTAAATTGCCTAATGTAAAAGGGGTCTTACTTTGCAAATCGAAACTTCAAATAAAATTTGCAATCACTAACTAGTGATTGGTAAATCGATTACGATTATGGTCGAACATCGATATTCGACCATATTCATCGATATTTACGGAGGACATCAATTTTTAAACCGAAATTTTTATAAAAAGTGTTACGAAATGTTTTCCATAAAATGTTTGTTAATTGCTTGCCGTTACGGTTTAAAATGAGCACCTCAATATGAAGGAGTTATAATACTCTTCCAAAGTATCAAAGGGTCATTTGCTATAGTTCCCAAAAATGCATATCGATTATTAAAAAATCGATTATTGGGTTCGATTAATCGACTGTAAAAATCGAAATGAAAATGGTTAATCGAAAAGTCGAAAATCGATTATTAGCTTTTTAATCTAAAATTTTTGCTAAAATTTTCACCATTTGGTTTCTGGAGGACAAAACCCCCATTTTAGATCTTGCCAGCATTTATAATGCAAAAAGTACCATATAAGGACCACCCTTATAAACAAGTTATGCTTACAAACATATGAATAATAATGTTACACTTAAAAATATTTTAATAAGAACCAGCGAAAATCTTTATGATTTCCTTCTATTCGAATTTAAATTAGTTGTAATCTTGGTAGTTATTAATTATGGCAGTCTGCTAATTTGGTTCTTGAATATTAGATATATTCCTGCTACGAAATCTTGATTGTCAATTATATTGAAAATTTAATAAATATTTGAAGCATTTAAAACTAAGCATTTAAAATGTTTCTCCAAGTGTAACAAAGTGGAAAAATGTTTATTTGTATGTATAGATAAACGAAGAAAAAGATAAAATAGTTAGTTAGTATTTTTGGTGGCAATTCAATTTAAACAAAAAAATTTAAAAAGTGCTACTTCCGGTTTAAATGCAACAATACGATCAAACAAACCAAACAATTCGCCAATAGACACTGACTATACGTTTTCGCACACACACAGGCAATCTCATCCTCACACAGCCACCTACAAACAATAAAGAAAAGGAGAATAAAAAATAAAAAAGTTGGTAATATGGAAAAATAATGGCTAAATTGTATGAAACAACGAAGCAAAAGCAATTTTATTAAATGCCATCGTTTTACAACAAAATACTATGAATAAAAATAAAAAACTAGCAACTACAATTGCAATTTCAAAGTAATTGTCAGAAAACTAAATCTACAATGACCTGTTACACATATACTACCATACATTCCAACACACAAGTACTTTAAACTAAGAGAGAGACAGAGTGAGAGAAGTATATAAAAAACAGGATTAAAGTAACAGTATGTTTGCATAAATGTTATTGGATTGTCTATGAGTGTTTGTGTGTTTATAAGTATGAGTTTGTTATGAACTGTAACAGGAAACGGAAATAACTACTGTGTTTTTTGTTTGTTTGCTGGTAAGCATTGTATTTTGTTGGAAAAATTATAAAACTCTAATAAAAAAGAAAACAATCGCAAAAAAAATCAAACCAAATAAAGACGTAGCTAAAAAAAAGCGTAGTGTCAATTTCCGTTTTGTCGTGCAAAATTTGCATGAATAATAAATGAAGTAAGTATGAAAGAACAAGCAATCCCTTGGAAAATATTTTCAACGAGTTAAGAACTGTATTAAAGCCATAATAAAACAGTGTTTGAAAGAAAACAGGGGAGTGAGTATTTTTTTTTTTTCATTTTGTGCCATAATAATATCGCCATTTTAGCTATGAATTGAATTGAACTGAACTCAAGAGCAGCCAATCAATGTCAAATTCATACTTTTTAACAATGACCTTTAAAAACGAAATTTTTGTATTTGTGGGAAAAATGCGAGAAACCATAATACTACTCATTCTTCATACCCTACTTTTAAATGGGAAAATAATTTTTTATTTAAGGCCTATTTCATAGAGAAATACATTTTGATAGGAAACTAGAAAAAACATTCAAAATAAAAAAAATGATTTAATTTATTTTGATATTTCACACTTAAGCTGGGTTTCCGCATACATCGTAATCTGCGCCTATAACGAAAACTAAAACACGTTGGTGTTCGTCACCGTCTCGTTTCTGAATTGTTTTCGTTTCAGTTGGTTGCGTTGCGGCATAAAACAGAAACGAAATTATTTTTTAATTTTGGATGTCGCACATTAAATAGAATTTCATTATTTTTGACAAAATCTATTATTTTTTCCTCTTCCAATAAAGAAAATTTATTTTTTTTATTCATTTTGATTTTCTTTAAATTTGAAATAATTAAAATAATTTCGTTCCTACAGCACCGAAAAAACCTACTTGAAGTTGTTTTCGTTACGGCCCCAAATTACAGGTTTTTTGTTACAGATCGGTTCCTGTTTCGATCCCAATTTTCGTTGCCGATTTCTGAAACGAACTTTATTTTGGTGCAAATGTATGGAATTTCATTTTCGGTGCCGATTACGGTGTATGCGGAAACGTATCTGTAGTGAACACTAATATATTCTTATCAATTAGGATTTGCCAAAAGTCTTAGGTTTTTCACAGCAAAGTTTCTGGTCTATGTGTTTCTCTTCACCTATTCATTGAGATGTGCAAAACGTTTGCCTGTACAATTTGTATAAAAACTCTCAAAATTACTTCTTCAAAGTTTTTCATTTGAAATTTGCAAATATATTTTTATTTTTGTTGCTAAAGTGATTCTTTAGAATTGGTTTCCAGGGTGATAGTTTCAATGAAAAATTAGTGATGAATTAATTTCTGTTGCAATATAATTTATTTTTTACTCCAACTTAGAATAAATTCAAAACCCTCTATCTTTGATTTTCACGAAAATAACTTTTTGATAGAAAAATGTTCAGTTAAACAGACCTCATCTATGGTGTGAATTTCATAACAAACATGTTTTTTTTGCTGATTTATTTGCATTTATATTATTTCTCTATCCTTTCAAATAATTAATTTTAAAATATTATTTTGGAATAATTTCTTCTTGCAATTCAAGTTTTCTTACTAATTTTTGCATGCTGAACATGAATTTTATATTTTTCAATTATTTATGCAAATAGCGAATGCCGATTCTGAATTAAATTATCATGAAAATATGGCATAAAAATAAATGGTTAAAGTTGGAGTTTGCTTAAAAAGGTGTCATCTATTATTTTACGATAATTTACACCAATCAAACTTGAAAAAAAACTTAAAAATGCAATAAAAAAATATTTTTTGTTTAATATTGTTTATTGTTATTTTTTTTGATATCATGTTTTATTATTAGCCGATATCTTATAAAAATAACGTTAAAAACTGACTGATGTCATAAATGAAATCAAAACAATTAAAATGCAAAATCCTCTATTTTATAATTTTCATACATACACATTGAATATTTTGAGAAGAGAATAAAGGGTTTCTCATAAACTCCCCAACAATGCAAAATTTTGAAAACCAATTATATGTGAGATTCAGTAGTTGCTTTAAAAAAAATATTGTAGAATACCGAATTTTAAGAACTCAAGTAATACGCAAAAAAAACCGTTTTTGACTCTCCTGAACAGTTGTGTTTTTTAAGATAGAGGGTTTTGAATATAGTCCCTCCATATGTTATAAGTGATTAATATCATTTAAGTTTATACCATTTTAAAACCTAAATATTAAGCTACAGCCTACTTTATTACCTCCAAGTAGTAAACTTTTTTATATATAATTTTCAATAATGTCCTTACTAGAGTATTAGGATAAAAGTAGTGGTAAAACTATTCAATATTGACCCAATGAATAAATTATTCATTCCCCTCAGCTACTTCTATGATGGTCAAATAAAAGAAAGTAGAAAAAAAACTAAGGAAGAAACATTTTTAAAAGCAAAAGTTACGAGTTCCATTTGTGTTACAGTCAACAAAAGGAATTATCGTTGAAAAACCAGCCGGCAATCATCTGCATTATCAAGAATTAATGAGTTAGAGCTTTTGAAAGGACATCAAGCGATTAAAGCAAGTTTTCTTCAGTTGGGGTTTTTTTTTTGTTCTCTTTTGTTAAAAAAACTTTTCTTTCTTAGCAAAGAAAGTGGACTTATTACTGGATTATTAGTTAAAGTGTCAATGAAATGGACTGTTTTCAGCTTTTATTATACATACATAGGTTTTTTCTTTTCTTAGAATCCTTTTTTTAAAGCAAAAAGTTGTTAAAGCATTTGTTGTTGTGATTGGTTTGCAAAAAAAAAAGGAATCAAGAAGAGTGGAAAAGTTTCTTTTTTAAGTTTATAGAAAAGTTTTGTTGATTTCTTTTGCATAATCGTGTGGTGTTAATAATGTCATCCCTAAAGTATGCAATATATTGGTGTTTGTATTGAAGAGAATTATAAAATGCTGAATTTGCAAAACAATTGCATATTTTAGGGGGTAACTATAAATTTTGTGTAGAGTGGCCAGTTTTTCTTTTTTAATTAAAAACAAACAATTTCTAACGAAATGTAATCAATATTTATGAAAATTTTTGTTTCCGCCTGATGTTTATTCGTAAGTTTATTAGTATATGTATAAGTGTTGCAAATTTAAACCAACATACGGCGGTTGAATTTGATAAAATTGATCAATCTTTTAATGGAAATATTTTATTAAATCGATAGTTAAATTAATATTACATTAAATTTGTCAAAATTGTCGAAATCTCTTATTTAAAAATGTATAATAAATGTCAGCGTTTGCTTTATCAGCCCACTCTAATAAATTCAATGTTAAACAAAAGCATTCTGACGCCTACTGGAATTATTTGGTAAAAAAAGGTCATGCAAATGCTGGCTTATTTTATTCTATTTCCAAATAAATACATATTTAGATATTTTAGTTGATTTCAACAGTCATAATACACGAACAGATAAATAAATAAGTTCATTGTGGATATTTACCACATTATGATTGTTAACGTCATCATCACAAAAATCATCATTAATAGTCCTTAATATTCTGATCCTATTTTTGTTTTATTTATTTGTCGTTGTTTTTATTTATTTGCTGCCGAGTGTGAGAGCTTTTGCGTTTCCTAGGAAAAATAAACCAATTCATCTTAGCTTTTTTGTGTTGGGGGCATACTGCCATTGATGCCAGACTTAAAAAGTCAAATACAAGATGAAAACAGAGAAGTTTGGTTAAAATAACTGAAATAGTAGCAAAAACGTACAATTACGAACAATTCGGATTCTAAAACTAATCCTTTTTAGTGGTAATAAAACTGGTTATCTGAATTTTTACGGTAAAGATCAAAAATCTACAATCACTTAATCATTCCAGAATATTATGTAAATATGTGTGTATTTGTTGCCAACTCTAATACAATGTTTTCATCGCTATGGCATATTTGTAGTCCTAGAGGTTTGGCAACTTTGTCTCTAAAAATTTTACTAAGGACACGTACACAAACAAGTGTTTGTTAAGTATCTGTGTGTTTGAACACAGCCAAATGTGTTGGAACATACGTTCAACTATTACAATGGTGACATTTTTAACTTCACGATAGGTAGCGGGCGGCATTTGTTGTTGTACGCATTCTACATTATTTCATGTCCAACTGTATTGTTGTTGTTTGGTATCCTTGTGTCCAGTCATTCATCTGGTGGTCAGATAACAAGTGTGATGGGTTAAACTTACAAACAAGTGTTTCTGATAGAATATTGTTTTTGTGTATTGCTGGGTGTGTGGATGTGTTGTTGACATGACACTGGCGATGGTAGTAGTAGAAGTCTGATAGTCTCGAATATCCTTTAATTTATTTACGTTATTCAAGGATTATATTTCTGTGATGATGAAAAAGAAAAAAAATATTCATAAAAAATAGATGTATAAACATTCACGGTGATGTAGACAAATGAAATTCCTGATGGACGATAGGAAAAATGTATAAAAATTTAAGTAAAGCGTATATTTACTCAAACTTTTGGGAATTTTCAAATTCCTTCTATATATTCTAGTGATCTTATTTTGTGTTTATTATAAGTTTTTTAAATTATTAGTCAGCAGTCGTAGAGGTAAACAAGTCAGAAAACCAAATATCCTACAATTTTTCTGTAGAGCAAATTTACGAGTTCCATTTATGTTACAGTCAACAAAAGGAATTATCGTTAAAAAACCTGCCGGGAATCACCTGTATTATCAACAAGTAAGAGAGCTATATTCGGTTGTGCCGAATCTTATATACCCTTCACCAAATTATACTTCAAAATACAATTTTTAAATATTTTTAGGTAAACAAAATTTTTTCCAAAGTTTTCTTTTTAATTTTTTGAATTTTTTTTTTTCGAATTTTTATTTTAAATTTTTTTTTTATTTTTTTAAATTTTAAAAACAATTGTTTTGTTTTAAAATTTTTTTTATTTTGGTGAAAAAAAATTCGGGTTAAAAAATATTTTTTCCGATATTGATCCATTGTAGGTCCAACTTACTATTGTCTTATATACGTCGTTATAATGGTCTTTGAAATACCTATCATTAGATATCCATATTGTCTATATTAATGACATACATAGGTTAAAAATCGAGGTTGTCCTGGATTTTTCCTCATATCTCAGCCATTTGTGGACCGATTTTGCTGATTTTAAATAGGGCCTCGGTGTCATTTTTGCAAAAAAGTAATAATTTTCTCAGATTCATATCTTGCAAACAGTTCAGAATTTTGTTTTACTCTCTGAGGCAAAGTTGTTGTCCTTGTCATAAAGAACAAAAAAAAAACTTCATCTTCAAGATCAAAATCGAAAAAACTTTAAAAAAGTTCGAAATTATCAATTTTTTCAAAAATGACACCGAGGCCCATAAAAGACTTTGGGCAAAACTGGACGACACGGGTCTTTTTTTTTGGTCTTTTATCATGTAGTGGTGTCCGTAAATGGTTATATTTCCATATGGTTATGTGTAGTTGGGGTAATTTCAAATCGGAATATTCTGAAAGTTCAACTCGTTTTCACTTGAAGTTCCATGAAATCTGAACATGTCATCAATCGAAATGCGCTTCAATAGTGTCACAATATTAGGTCAAGTACAATGACCTGTAACACTTAATCCACCATTTTTATTGAAATCGAATCGAGATTCTAAATAGTTTCTTACATTTATATACAACGTTATGCATGGTGAAATCCAACCTGGGTCGAAATAGAAACGAATTTCACAAAGTTTTAGCAATTTCCAATGGGTCTGCTTAACTCATGTATCTGTGTACAAATACATGCATCCAACTAAGTCGAACGGCCAATCAGGCTTACCATAATTCGGCATATTTCAACAAATATGGAGAATTTTAAATGATTTTGGGTAGATTTGTAAATATGTTTGGGGATTTTATGGGGATTGAGAGCTTTCTGACTGCAACTATCTTCAAGATATTTTGATTACAAATAGAGATTTTTAACGGCATTGAAATTACATTGCGCTATATGAATATTTCTATAACAAATAAAGCAGAATTGGCACTGAGGTCATTCCGAAGCAAACATTTGTATATCCTGAATTCCTTTTGAGGAAATCGATTGAATATAGGTGGCAATCCTGCAGCAAACAAACTAACTTATAGACTGACTGACTAGTTGACATAGCTTTAAACATAGTTTTGGGAATTGTATTTTTATTTTGTTGATAATTGAAAATTTGATTTTATTTTCTTGTTGTCCACATAGTATGTATGCATATGAACGTATGTATGTATACATTTTGAGTGAGTGAGTGTGTATGATACAAGTCTCCTCTTGGGAAGGGAGTTTCCCATATACGTATATGTATGTATGAAAATATATTTTGCAGACATTGTATTAAGATAGTCGGAGAATAGACCCATATGTTTGCTGTTAAATAAGCAATTGTGTGTCAGTATAAATAAGAATTCATAAAATACTTAAGCATCTATGCTTGGCTGATATACTACAGACCCAAAAAAGAAGCAAATAAAATTAAAAAGATTTTTGTATTACAATATTTTTTCTCAATGTTTTTTAAACTTTTAAATTTAATCATTAAAATAATACCTTTATTAAAAAAAAGAAACTTTTTTTAATAGAAAAGATGATGGTCCTTTTGTCACTTTAATATTTTTGCATTTTTTTCATTCATAATTAAATTTCATCATAATCCTTTTGAAATTAAGTAGAATTTTCTTTTCGGTTTATATTTTTTTCCCAATGAGCAAAACGTTTGGGAAGAAAACTTTTTAATTATCTTGCAATTCATTTTTCTACTTAATTTCCACTAAATTCCCATCAAATATTCGAGGCCAGAAGCTGAGAGAACAAAAAACCCCAAATGAAACCAAACTCATAAACCTTTGGACTTCATTTTTAAAACTCTTTTCCTCTAATAACTAAACTACAGCATTGTTGTTGTTTTATTTCTACTTTTTGTTTAAATCCCGCTTTACCCCCCCCAAAAAAAAGACAAGAAGAAAAGAGTTTTTGTTTTTAACCACAATATGTGGTAAACGTCACTTTGATGTCATATCATTTGGTAAAACTGCTGCTGCTCAGAGAACAATGTTCATAATGAAGCTGATGATGATGATAATTTTCCAGCTCAAAGTCAAAATTTAAAATAAAAAACCACTAGACCAAATACTTTCTGACCAACACACTACAGTAACCCATTTTGCATGCCTGCCCTTTTTTTCTACTGTCTTTGCTTAATATTTCTAAACTTTTTTTTTACCATTTCTTAGTTTTGTGTTGTATATATTACAGAGTTCTTTTTGCTACAAATTATTACCGGTTGAAGGTTTTTCTATGTATTTTTTTCTCTCCTTGTCATGTCTATATCTTTGTTTAAAATCTTGTTCTTTTTTTGTTGTCTTTTGTATTATTTATCTGTGTTTTATTCTCATTTAGTTTAATTACATACAATTTTAAAAGTTGGCATTGAATTACACAATAATTGTCTGACAAAAACAAAAAAACGAAAAGAAAAGTAGAAATCATTTAATAAACTTTATTTCCTAAAACAAACACAAAAGAGTGGAAGAAAAAAGCTTTTTAATTTTAACAATTAAAGTTCATTTCAAAGTATTTGTAACTATACACTGACACAATAGAAATTCAACAATCGACGAACAGGGATGAGAACTAAATCGGAACAATGGCTACACAAATTTGACTAGACTTATAAATGAATTTGTAACAAAGGTTATTGCAAAGGATTTATAAAGAAACTAATTTGAATCTGATTGGTTACTAGTTATTCTTTTTTTAATGCATAAATACAAAATTTAGAGTTGACAGTTTTAATACAGATTTTGAATGCTAGAATATTTTATTTCAGTTATTAGGTAGCCCAGGGACATTTTTAGAACTTGTTCCAAAATCACAAGTTCTACAACTACTACAACCAGAACTAAATCATGGAAAACTTACATAAAACTAGTGATATCGCAAGAACTGTGAAACATTGCACTGTGGCGCAGAATAAAAATTTTCTGGCATTTCTAAACGGCTGGATCGATCGGGATAAAATTTGACATGGGAGTAGAGTATTTGAGTTAAGTTATTCAAATGGATTCTATATATGCTCCAGGGGCGGCGCTATGGGAGCTCAAAGTAGGGTACCTTCAACATGTATAATTTTTATACACGTGCCAATTTTTGTTTCCCACAATTTATCTCTTATTATTTCCGAGTTATAGGCATTTAAAAATTTAAATTTTAAAATTTAGACATTCATTGGTGGACTCAAATTTTTTTGTTAGTTAAATTTTCAATAATATACAAAAGATTTCTGAGCAATATCGATTATAAATCCAAAAATAAATGATTTTCAATTTAAAAATTCAAAAATGGTAGATTTTTGCTGTTTTTTGGGCGAAAAGGTGACTTAACTCTTTATTTAGTAAAAAAAACTTTCTTTAAGAATATATAACAATTTTATGTTTTTATGTAAGGTATCTTTAATGAGAACATTTTGCCATAAAACAGATGTCCTATTTTTCGAATGTGTCGCCCCTATGTCTTTCGGAATTTGACCAATTTGTTTTTATCAAAATTTAAAATTTTGGCCACATGTTCTAAAATCTCAAAGCTGGGGTCAGAAAATGAAAAGCTGCTTTAGAAACCCTGATGTGTTCCCTATTTATTCCTAAACCATTTTTAAAAACCGTTGAAAATTTCATTGAATTTTTTTGATAAATAAAGACTTTATTACATATTTATTGAGTCGCTAAAACAAAAATTTGTATAAAAATTTTACTAGGATATGAAATATTAGGAACAATTTGATTCACATTTATTCCGAACTAATTTTTATACCCTTCATCATGAGTGGCAAGGGTATATATATTCTACATTTTTCATTTGCGACCCCATAAATTATATATATTCTGGATCGTTATAGATTGCGAAGTCGATATAGCCATGTCCATCTGTCCGTGTGTGTGTTGAAATCAACTTTCCGAAGCCCCCAAATAACTTACGTACACGATTCATACATCAATATTTCCGAAATTCTTCCGGCTCGATTTAAAATCGAGAAAATCGGTCCACAAATGGCTGAGATATAAGGAAAAAACTAGGACAACCTCGATTTTTTTACCTATTTTTGACATGTATCTGGATTACTAAGTCATTAATATAGACAATATGGATATCTAATGATAGATATTTCAAAGACCTTTGCAACTACGTATATAAGATCATAGTAAGTTGGACCTACAATGGGTCAAAATCGGAAAAAATATTTTTTAACCCAATTTTTTTTTCACCAAAAAAATTTTTTCACTAGATATAAAAACAAAAATTTAAATTTAAAAAACAATTTGGAAAAAAACTATGTACTTGGAAAAAATTTAATTTTGTTTACCTAAAAATATTTAAAATTTTTATGTTAAAGTATAATTTGGTGAAGGGTATATAAGATTCGGCACAGCAGAATATATCTCTCTTACTTGTTTTTGTTAAGATATATTAATTTTTGGTCTTACAAAAGAAATTTCAAGTCAAAATCTCAATTAGATTCCAAAATATGCCACTTTAAAATTCCGTCTTTCACAAATATTACACTTTTTCATACTAAAAACAAATGTGTATAACTTTCTTAATATTTTATTCAACAACAAGTCAACGGTTCTGACTTAAGGCCATTATTACAACTTGCCGTTATAGTTAAAGTTAACTTTAAGGGTACCTTTTTCTATTGCTTAAAGTTACCTTTAACTATAACGGCAAGTTGTAATAATGGCCCTTAGTCATATTAAAATATGTTTAAAATTATTTTCAAATAGTTTTGAAATTTTTTTTGTAAGGCCAAAAATTAACTTACTATCTTTACAAAATATAAATTAGATCGGAGTTAATATTGATCCACATTGTTCCAAATAGTTGATATCCTAGTAAAATTTTGATAAAAATTTCAGATCGGAACAGCCGATTTTGAAATGCCAGATTTATTTCCAAAAAAAATCGTTTTTCTCGAGGATGTACTTGGAAGTTAGAGTGCACTCCTATAGGTTTTTTTGTCTTATTTAAAAATTCAATGGAACATTACGCCTTTTAAATAAAATAATTTTAGACGGTTGATATTCAAAACCATTTTTGTTATAGTGTAATGTAAGTTTAAAACAGATCTAGTTACATTTTCGGCTTTGTTTTAAAATTATCTCAAAACTCATTTTTTTCATTCAGCTTATTTTTGATTAACAATTTAAATTTGAGAATAACGAGTTCAATGTATAAAGCTTTTAGATAATTTGATTCAATGGAATTATGTAACCCATACTGGTATTTGTTTTTTTTTTTATACAAAAATGAATCCTTTTCTTAAAAACAATCTGCTTTAAATGTAAAATAAGTAACAATAACAACAAAAAAAATTAAATGACATTTTATGATGACAAAACGCAAACAATTCCACAAAATTTTACAACTTGCATGTAATGGACCTCAACAGGAACTTGCGAATTGAGTTGAGTGCTGCTACAAGAAAAACAAATGCCACAATCTCACATACCGTAGATACGAGTACGCGTATCTATATATTGAATGCATATTAATACATGATGCTGTACTATATGAAACATGGCTGTGACAAGCTAACATTTTTCGTCTGTCCGTCCGGGTTATTGGTATTAAAGACGTGCTTGTGTTAAGTGCGTACCAGCAGAAGGACGATGACGATGTTCTGAAGAGTATTTTGTTTTGCGTTTAGAATTATTTTTTTTTGCTTTTGGAGTTTTATGACTGCTGTTTCGGTTGCTGATATTGGTGATATGCTTACGAAGATGGTGTTAAAAGTTTGATTATATAAGGGAAATATTTAAATTTTTTACATCTTTTAAACTATACCATATATGATCTAGTGATTTATCTAATTTTTAAATTAAATTTTACATTTCTTTGTATTCACTTAGACATGGAAGTACCATTACTAAAGGATAAAAGTAAGAAAATCCGCGAAAAAGATGTAAGTATTTAAGATTGAAATACTTATTGCTAGACCTAAGGATATTAGTCTACTTTTACACAGGGCAAGTTTTCTTGCCGCAAGTCTGTGTTTATAGGAGAGAGAGGCAAGAAGAAAGAAGAGGGGTACACACTTGCTTGTACTGGCAAGTCTCTTCAATTCTCTTTTGTTTTCTCATTTTCACTATGGCGTCTATTATGTTTTGACATACAAAATTGCACAGAGACTTGCTGTGTGTAAACAGACGAACAAGTTTAAAAGGGAATCGAAGAGACTTGCTTCAAGTAAACTTGTCCTGTGTATATTTTTGCATATTTTTGCATATTTGACTCATAACTGCATATTTTCTTTTTTTATACCCTACACTACCATAGTGGGGAGTGTATAATGCGTTTGTGCAGATGTTTGTAACGCCAAAAAATATTGGTCGAACACCCACCTTAAAGTATACCGATAGACTTAGAATCACTTTCTGAGTCGATTAAACGATGTCCGTCCGTCTGGCTGGCTGGTTGGCTGTCCATATAAACCTTGTGCGCAGAGTACAGGTCGCAATTTTGAAGATATTTCGATAAAATTTGGTACATATAATTTTCGGCCCAAGGACGAAGCCTATTGAAACTGGCTGAAATCGGTCCATTATTTCACCTAGCCCCCATACAAATCTCGAAATTGGACTTTATGGGTCATAAATGTTTAATTTTTATATTTATCTACACAAATTTCCCTCCAAATAAGTTGTATATATACAAAATTCATGTCACCAAATTTTGTTACGATCGTTCCATAATTAGTAATAGCTACCATATAGACCCGCTTCCGAAAATCACTTTAACGTGTTTAAATCACTTAAAAATGTTGGCATATACACAAAATTCAACATAAATAACTTTCACATAGACATAAATCACACGACCTAATTTCATGGTGATCGGTCCATAATTGGTCATAGCTCCCATATAAGTCCCACTTCAGTCACGAATATAAATTATTGATATTTTAAAAGAAAAATATTTTTACTCACTTACTAGGTGTAGGGTATTATATGGTCGGGCTTAACCGACCATACTTTCTTAATTGTTTTTCATTAGTTTGTTTTTTTAATACAATTTTATTGTTTGTATTGTAATTTTTTATTTCTATATTTTACTATTTTGTTAAGGTCCAATGATAATTGGCCTAGGGTACTTAAAGAAAAAATGAGAGTATCCATAATCGACTTATCTTAAATGAATTTTCGGTGACTTAAATGAGCTTAGTTTCACACAATTTTTAAAATCATTCCACTATTGTAAGGTTTTTTTATAATTCTATTTAAATTTTGGAAGCCGAATTAAAAAAAAAATCGATTGCAATTTTTACCAACAACTTACACACGTTCTCCATTGAGTTTTTGAATCATATTCAAATGATATAAAAGTGATTTTTAAAGCTTTATGTAGAATATAAATATTTCGAGAAATTTATCCGGAACAGGGGGCACATGGATTGAGCAAGTAAAATATTATGCCACTACTTACAAAAACAAAGTTTGAAGTATAAGGCAGTTTAAAAGATGCGACAAATCAACTACTGTCTAAGGAAACAGACAGTAATTTATTGTTAAATATAATAAAATTAATTGAATCAAAATATTTTTATGTAGTGCAAAACACAGTACAATCGAAATTTAATCCTATAATAAACAATTTTAATTAATCAGCTCAATATTTTATTTACTTCTTATATATTTTATAATAAAACGTTGAAGTCAAACAGTAACCAACTATTTTTAAGTGCATATTTTTTATATTTTAAGAGCATATTTTTCGTTTATAAGTGCATATTTTATGCGCATAAAACACTTTTTTTAGAGCATATTTTTGGTTGCCCTGCTGATAACTGATAAATACCACAATGAGAATATGAAATAATTCACCGTTATTCTGGGTAAGCGAGTTTGGCAATAGGCAAAAAAAATATATTATTCCAAAGATAATAGAGTACTTCAAATTACTTTTGGGCAAAAAGGGTTAAAATATGTTTTGTTTTCATTTTGTAAGCTTATTATTGTTATATTGTCGGTCGACAAAGGGTTAAAGCAAAAACCTGTATTTTGGTACTATTTTTCCATCCTGCATATATTTTAAACTAATAAATGTAGAAATTTTAAATTGTGTTCTTTAGATATCAAAAAATACATTTTGAAAATTCGAATATAATGGTGTAAAATTTTTATTTTTTTATAGTACTTTTTTCATAAAATAATGTTTTCTTTAAATTGACACAAACAGGAAAACACATTTTATTGACAATTATTTTGCCAGTCATACAAAAATGACCTAACATGGTGTTATTTGGAACTCGAGTGCGAATGTATGGATTGGTCAAATCCGGGTAAATAATTTTGTACTTTTTGAATCGTTTGTCTCCAAAATAGAGTATTTTGAAATTTCAAATGTAATGGGTGTTTAAGAGTGTTACTGTTACTTTTCTTCTAATGGTACTTTGATACTACGTAATTTTTGATTCCATTTTAAAGCCAAAGGTATTGTCCTTAAAATGGTGTGTTTACTTCCAAAAGGTTAAAGGTAAAATTTTGAAGTATATATCTCAATGTAAAAAATATGAAAGATCGTATTAAAAATTAAAGAAGGACATTTTATGAGGACACCTTAACTATCTACAATATTTGTGGAAAAAATTTTCTATGGAGACTCGTTTAGTTCAGGAGTTATAGAGAAAAACGTTATTAAAATAACGTTTTTTAAAAAAAAATTATATAAAAATGTACAGAAATAATTTAGAAATTACAGATTTAGTTACATTTTCTCTTCGAAATTTCCCCACAGTACTGTGTTAGTTTTTATAGGAAATTTTAGTTGGGAGTGTCTCAATCAACCTCATGTTAACTCAAAAATTGCATCTTACTTCTCCGACTAGCCTCGCACCTTTAAAATGGACAATGATACTGTGAGTAAGGCGTCGCTAATAAAAATCCTTTTAAGATTAAGATTCCTATTAAACCAAAGCAAAATAATATTAAAACCAACAAAATAAATAAAGACAAAAAATAAAAAATATATAAAAACACGGAAAAAGGAAATGAATGCAAGCACGTAGAGCAGCGATGTTTATCAAAATGTTGTTGTATGATTTTCTGCTTTATTTTTCGTCTCCCATTAATTTTCATTTGATTTGGTTTTGGCGTGCGTTCGTGTGTGGGAGAGTTGTTTTATATGAATTGGATGTGAAAACATGTTAAGGT
Source organism: Calliphora vicina (assembly GCF_958450345.1). Taxonomy (NCBI): domain Eukaryota; kingdom Metazoa; phylum Arthropoda; class Insecta; order Diptera; family Calliphoridae; genus Calliphora; species Calliphora vicina. Next base: position 38,380,191 of record NC_088784.1, on the reverse strand, counting down.
GACATTGAAACTTAATGTTTCTGTCGATGTTGTTGATACTGCTGCTGGTTGTAAGTATGTCCGTCGATTTTGTGGTCATCATAAATATAAAAAGAAATCGAGATATTTTTATTTTGTTATTTTCGTTTTCTAAATTCCAAAAAAAAAAAATAAAAAAAAGCTTCAAGTGAATGAATTTTTACAGCCACTTCTCACTCCCAGTATTTGAAATTTTATGACTCTATACTTAATGGCTGTGTTCCTTTGAATAGACGTGCGTATGTAAGTATTTGTATATGTGTGAGTTTGAGTATCTGTGTTTATCTACTAAACATGAAAGTGTATTAGGTACAGAGTATGTGTGTATTTAGTAATCTTAAGTGCTTGTTTCCTTTTTCCATATACATATATACATTTCTGTAGCATACCACTATAATACCCTGTACAAGTCCATACATACATACATTCAATACATAGGTCCTAGTACAAGTGAGTTTGTTTTTGTGCAACGTAAACAAATTTAATTGCTTGTATCCGTTGCACATTTTATGATCGAATACATTTAATAGCTAAACACACACACACTCACTTTGCTATAATACCCATATGATACTTAAGCACAATCTATATATATAAAATAGTAACGTTACTGAGTGCCTGACTGATTCAACATCGACCAGCCTAAATATCAAAAGGTAGATACATGGAATTGGGACGAAAGGTTCCTGTCTCCCTATGTAGATCCAATAACAAGGAAGTTTTGATTTGAAACGGTTAAATTCGCTTACCTTATATCTTCTAAACTAATACAGATACAAAAATTATTGTCTTGGAAATCCGAACATTTAACATATCGAGGGACTATATTCAAAACCCTCTATCTTGAAAAACACAACTTTTCAGGAGAGCCAAAAGTTCGGTATTCTACAAAATTTTTTAAAAGCAACTACTGAATCTCACATATAATTGGTTTTTAAAAATTTGCATTATTGTGGACTCTATAATAGATAGAGGGTTTTGCTTTTCAAAAATATTCAATGTGTACGTATGAATATGATCAAATAGAGGGTTTTGCATTTTAATAAAAATTAATTATTTTAAAAGGTTATTCGGGAATACAAAATTAGTATTTTAGTAAAATTGTTTTATGCTAAATTCCCAATTTTTAATTTGCTAAGTTCACTGAAATTTATTGTTGGGGATAAGCGCATTTTACTGGTTGCTTAGGCCAGATCATCAGGAAACCTTTTCCCAAAAGCCTTTAGAAAAACTAAAGATATTATACAAATAAAACTATAGAGTGTTTGAGAATTACAGACACTCAATTAATCATTTTGATTTCATTTATGCCATATGTCCTTTTTTAACGTAATTTATTTAAGAAAACGGCTAATTTAATATTAGTAGTTAGTTTGTCGAACATTTTATGCTAATAATTACATAAGATAAAGAAATAAACAATATTAAACATAAAGTTATAGAATTTTTTTTTAAGTATATTGGTGTAAATTATCATAAAAATAATGGTATGTCGGTTATATTACGCTCTTCAAATCTTGCAAAGAATATAGTGGTTTTGGTTCAATCTGTCTTGTATAAGGTTGAATACGAACAGGCAGATCAATGTGATTTGTATCAAAATTAAATTTATATTTTATATTCTGGAACATATCGCACACCCAGCTCAAAAGTGACACAACTCAAAATTTAAAATTTTCAGAAATCGAAAATAAGTACATATATACCAATTGAAACAAAATGAAAGACATTCGTGTTTTTTCGCCACAGTTAACAACAACTGAATACACTGATATCTTTTGTATAGATAATCAAGTGCATTGTGCATAGTTTAAGCGTAAAATTTTTATATAACCCGACAAATTATTTGGCTTTTCTAGTAATTATAACTTAATCGATTGGCAATTGCACAGAATGATTTTACAATTTAATCTCTATTTTCTCTAAGAACTTCTGTTCAACAAGTTTATTATTATCCGCAGCTAAATTGGATAGAGCTGTAGATAAATAATGGTTGTGGTTTTCGTAACCACAACCATGATGATGATACTTTAAAAGTAGACACTTTTTTTAAGCAAATTCCAACTTAAACCATTTTTTATTCAAACAATTTTCCAAAAAACAAAAAGGTAAAATATGTTCATTGTAATTCAATTCAGAATCGTCTTTCGCTATTTTGATAAATGATTGAAAAATGTAAAATTCATATTCAGCAGCTAAAATTAATAAGAAAGCTTGTATTGCAAGAAGAAATTATTTTATAAAAATTTTTGAAAATTAATTACTTGAAAAGCTAGAGGGTTTTGCACATAAAGAAAACACATAGAGCGGAAACTCTCCTGTCAAAGACCTAACTCAGTTGTCAAAAACCTAAGTGGTGAGAATGTATTAGTAAAAAAACTATGTGAAAACAAAAACAACACTCGTATGTGTAACTTTTTTGAGTAATTTTTTTGTTTGAGTTTTTTTCGAGTTTCCGCTCTATGTTCTCTATGGTTTTGCATTCGGAAAAAAATAATTGTATAAGATAGAGAAATAACAAAAATTCGAAATAAACAGTAAAAAAAAATATATTTGTTATGAATTTCACACCATTTTTCTATAAATTTAATATTTTGAATTTGTATTTTGTTATGAATTTGCACTACGATACTTAAAATTATTTCAATAAAATTTGTGTCATATCACTGCCCAATAAACCAAACGATATTATAATGATAGCGCAACGATATCATCTAGATCATATATGATAACATATTTCGCTTAATAACACAATAAACTGGAATGGAAAAATAACATATCGAGGGCCTATATTCAAAATCCTCTATCTTTGATTTTCACGAAAATTACTTTTTAAAGGTAAAATGTTCAGTATGATGTGAATTTCATAACAAATATATTTTTTTTTAGGTTTTATTTGCATTTTTGTTATTTCTTTATCTTATACAATTCATTTGTTCCTGAATATAGGCCCTCGATATCGTCATTTTATTGAAAAATTGTATGTAATTTTTCAAATTAGAGTAGTTTTTATTGATATATTTACATTTTAAACATTTTTAAAGAAATTGGAGATTTTCAGTTGCTTTTTTTGCAAATTATTTTTTAAAATAACAGCTCAATCAAGTAGATCAGGTTCCGTATCTGAAAATTCCATTTGCTCCTCATTACTTTCCACATGAAATTCTTCTTGAATCCAGTTGTTTATGTCAGCATTCGTGAAAAGATGTTCCGTACCAATTTGAGCAACAATTGTACCAATAGTTGAAAAATCTTCGTTTTCTTCTTGAATTATGTTTTGTAAATTATTTTTTATTATTTCTTCACTTCATTCAGGACACTGATATTTTATCCTAGCTAGAATCTGAACTGTATTTTAGAGATTGAAGTTTTTTAGTTTGAGCTCCAAATTTGTTCCCTTTTTGCCAAGCAAGAGGGTGAGCAGTTGTTTTTTATACATTAATTAAAAAAGTTGATAACGTTTTGATCCAACGGTTGAATAGCGCAATGCAATTGGGAGTTTTACTTATGAACAACTTACTTTTAATTAGTAAAAGTGAAATGTGAAAATTAACTTACGTGGGGAACAAATTCGTGATGGAACCAGTCCTTGAATGTAAATGAAGTTATTACTGGAGTTGTATATTACAGGATTATTGAAAAAGCATTTAAAGGCGCATGGGTTTTTTAATTTTCCAACAACCAACAATTTCAGTTTGTCTGTGCCATTCGCATTTTCTTCGTTCTTTACATATTTTTCTTCCGGGAGCCGTTTATTCATTACATGTGACAAGAGTGTGATTTGGATGCATCCTATATACCGGATTCGTCGGTATTGTAGATTTGGTGAAGAGTCATTCATAAACGTAATCCTTAAACTCTTTCTCAAATGCATCAATAAGATGAGGTTTCGAAGACAATTTCTCGCCCGTAATTTTTAAAAATCTAATTCCATGTCGACGCTCAGATTTCTTCAACCATCCTTCACTGGCATTGAAACCTGAATTGGTTTGATAATTTTTTTTAATATTTCTAATTTTTGAGAACCGTTGTCTCTAAAATATGTTGAACTTTTCCCATATTAAGAGTTGTATTTGCACAACAAATGACAAGAATAAACTGCCAAAATTGAGGATCAAAATCATCGAAAAAGGTTAATAACCAAAAGTCGGGGATTCCCATTTATGGTTATATATATTGTAATCATATTTAAAAATATATATAAAAGTCGCGAAAATAAATCCTGTTTTTCGTAAACTGTCTCTATTATAGAACTTGCAATTTTAACATATAGTCGCGAATATCGAGCTTGCACTCTACTAAAAATATCGCGCGAAATCCTGTCAAACTACATATAAAATATTCGCTCTCTATTAAATCTAAAATTAGGGATACCGACTTTTATATATAACAATATAACTGTTTATAGTTCACACAATATCTCATTGCTTTATGGCTATTTAAGAAACATATTTACTTTAAATATAACCGCCGCAAATCTTAAGTGACTTCACCGGCATATCTTAAGGTTCGTATTGGTGTAACGTCTCATACAATGATATATGTAAAATATCAAGATTTTTTTAAATCGTAGGCATAGCATGGTATATTCTTTAGAACTAGATACAATTTCCTTTATTAAACAATGTTTTATTTAATTACTATTGGAGTGCCGAAGTGAACCTGGTCAGTTAGTCACATAAAAAAACACACATTCATTTGTTTCTCCATTCATTCAGTATTTCATTCATTGCATTGTGCAAAGTGTCCCTTCGACACAATGCTGCTGATGATGATATGTTCCTGTTCATCTTGTTGTTGCTTCGTAAGGAGCTCTTGTGTTACCGCATTTTTCCACCCGCAACTTCTCTGGAATAATAAGCCACTAACTGCTTTTTACTAGATTCCTCTACTTTATTTTGCACTGTGTGTGTTGTAGTTGTTGGTGCAGAAGTTTGTATGAGTTTTGTATTTACTTTATTATTTTTTTTTCAGCTTTTGTCCTTTTACATGTTTTTGAACTGTATGAGTATCTTCCGTTTATTCACTTGTTTTAACCACCATTTCTGAATGTTTGTTTGTAATGAAGTCATTTTGTTATACCACGTTGTTGCAAATGTGTTTATTTTTACGAATATGAATAATAGATATGGTAGCTTCCATTTAATTTCTTGAAATTTTAACTAATTAAGTTTGTAAGAGATAGTTTGACACTTTCTACAGATTTAAATTTGGACATTTAGATGGTCAAAATGCCTGAAAAGGGCACAGAAAATTACAATTTTCCCTATACGATACATACTAATTTCAAATCGATATACATACATTGATTCCTATACTTAACGAAACGCTGGGACACGTATAACTTCTTTTTTACCGATATAACTTTTTCCCATGGGCATAACCCCACCCGTTCACTGACCCCTACAATTTGTTGCATAGTGTAATTATTTCTGAAGTTTTTTCTTTTGAAATAAGAATTAAAAAAATATTGAAACAAAAGCAAACCAAAACAGTTAAACCACCCCAGGAGGAAAGATCGTTTTAACTTGATTAGAGGATATTCATCAAAATTATGGTCACTGCAACCAAACTGCAGCAATCATAAATATGGTTGTAGTAATGATTGTGGCAAACATGCTTTGCCAAGCAGGCGTCTTTAATTTAAAAAAAAGTGCCACTGAAGCACACCGATTGCTCACTAAATTTTATGGTGAATGTGGCCCATCGGTTTCAAATAGATATGGTTTGTGCGGTTCAGAAGTAGTGATTTTGACATGGAAGAATTGGAGGTATTACTCCATGACGATTGTTGTGAAACTCAACAAGAGCTTGAAAAATATTTGGGAGCTACTCAAGCAGTAATGTGAAAACGTTTGCGTTTAGCAGCATTCATCCAAAGGCTGCGACAATGGGTACCATACGAATTTAAGTCGAGAGACCTTAAAAGACGAGTTTGCATGTCCAAAATGCAGCTTGAACGCTATAAAAGAAAGTAATTTTGGAAACTAATCATTACTTGCGATTAAAAATGGATCCATTACGATAACCCGATAACCAGACTATTCGAAATAAGACATCGTATATGAAGCCCGGCGAAACAGCTGAATTGAAACCAAAGCAAAATATCCTTGGCGCTAATATAAACATCTGTATTTAGTGGGAGCAAAAGGGTTATATTTATTATGAGCTGCTGAAGTCTGGCCATACCATCACAGAAAACCTGTCCTTGTCTAGACCGTGCCCTACCCGATTATTATTTGTTTCGATCAATGCAGAACGCTTTCTCTGAGATACGTTCCACTTTAGAACAGTGTATCCGAAATTGGCTTGATTCGTGCTTGGCCTCAAAATATGAGCAGTTCTTTTGTCTTGGAATCCATATGTTCCCAGAAAAATGGCAAAATTTCAAGCTAACAATGGCCAATACTTTGAATAAATTTAAATTCTACAAATGTTTAAAAATAAAAGTTAAAAATTTAAAAAAAAACTGATCTTTTAAATCATACACCCAATTCACAGCAGACAATATTTATTTTAAAACTGTCCCTATTGAGATGCATTTTTATAAAATATGAACAAGAAATTCCTTACGAAACGTTTTGTATTTAAAATTATTTGAGAAATAATGGACCGATTCTAACCAAATTCAATAGGCCCAATAGTTTGTGCCAAATTTTGTCGAATTATCTTTGAAATTACGAACTGTAGTTTGATTACAATGTTTACATTGACGGACGAAGATTCAGTCGGACGGATAGAAGGACATCGCCTAACTGACTCAGAGTGTGATCCTAAGCATATTGGTAGCACTTTGCACACATCAGCACTAACCCAATATAGACTCCCTACTATGGTGGTGTAAAATTACCCAGAAGTGTAATTTTATGTCAATCCTATCAGACGGTTAGAAATTGCAGATTGATTTCAAAAATATTTTGATTCTGCGCCACTATTTGTTCGATCAGACAACTATTTATTCGATCAACAGACCAAATATAGTACCAACCCCGAATTTTGATTTAACGATTAGGAATGGAATTCCGACAAGATTGTCCGATTCCTGTATCGTTTTCCAGATGGAATTTTAAACCATTGATGCAGTGTAAAATCTCAAGACTCCGAACATTTATATTTACGATAACATCTCTGCATCAATCAAGGCACTCAACTCCAACGTAATAAAGTCGAAAATTGCATTGGTGATTATCACGTGTAGAATATCAAAAATGTTCTGGGTCTTAGAAGGACCAGTATTCGCTTGGTAGGAACATAATTAGTCTTTATGTGGGTATACTGACATATACTAACCAGTAAATATGATTGTATAAATCGAGGGCCTATATTCAAAACCATCTATCTTTGATTTTCACGAAAATGTCTTTTTGATGGCAAAATGTTTTGTTTTTGTAAAACAGTCCTCATCTATTGTGTGAATTTCATAACAAACGTTTTTTTTTTGCTGTTTTATTTGCATTTTTGTTATTTCTGTATCTTACACTATTTTTCTGAATGCAAAATCCTCTATCCTTTCAAATAATTAATTTTCAAATATTTCGTCTTGAAATATATGTTCTCTTAGTACTATAGGGGTATTCACACGGTCTACTATATTATGAGTTTAAACAAATTTAGTTTGTGGTTCAAACAAATAAGTTCTAAACTAATAAAACTATTTGAACTATGTTTATTGTTTTGTCATAAAAAATATTTTTTTTTGTTTAAAAGACAACAACAACTATTAAATATATTAGGACATTATGACAATATGATTAATAGCAGACCGTGTGAATACCCCGTATATTTTTCATGCTGAACTTGAATTTGACATTTTTTAATCGTTTATCAAAATAACGAAGCCAATAGAGATTAAATTGAAAAATCAATTTATAAACTTGCCAATCGATTACTTAAGAATTACTACAGAAGCCAGAGAGACTGTTAAAATTAACAATGAGTTCGTAAAAAAACCGTTGATGCAGATTATTTATGTTTAATCAAAGGTCTCATTTATATCTTCCAGATGGTCACATAAAATAAAAATTAATTTTTGATACAGATCACATTGATCTACCTGTTCGTGTTCAACCTTATACAGGACATATTGAACCAAAACTTCTATATTCTGGGCCACTATCAATTCAGTTAAATAAGTGAAGGAATTTGCATGATTTGAAGAGCGTAGAATACCGAGTTTTAATAACTCAAGTAATACACGAAAAAACAGTTTTTTAACTGTTTTGAAAAGTTGTGTTTTTTAAGATAGAGGATTTTGAATATAGACCCTCGATGTGTGCGAACGGATGGATAACAACTTTTAAAAAAATTTCCTAATTATCTGTGCCTGCAACGAGAAATGAACTCACCCATACACTTGTTCAAGAAACAAACAAAGAAGAAAATTGTACTCAATCCGGATCTTGCTTGTTGAAATGGCAATAGAGTGCATTTACACGTACATAGATTATATGTATTGTTGGACGGTCGGACGGTTGGCTCCTTGGTTATATTGAATGATTCTTGGAATGGTTGTTTCCCATACACTTTGTAACACAAGTAAAAGAAAAACTAGACGACGATTGAGTTGTGTTTTGATGCATGTTTGTATGGATGTCATATTTGTGTGAGTGAGTATAGATAGATACATATGTATGTACTTGGGTGTGTGTGTGTATAAGTGGTTTTTTGAACGTGTTTAAGTACTTGTTTCAGAAAAATGTCTGTACACAGAACAAAAAAGAATCTCTTCACATACATACGAGTATTTATTCGTATACTTGTATACAAATTATAAAACTTTTCAGCATTTACACATAAGCACACATGCATACACAAACAAACAGCTGTTAACCTCATCATGAAGACCCTACTCATTTAACCACAGGATGATACAACACCAAGAACAAGAACAACAGCAATAACAACAATAAGGAGAAGAAAACCAAAAAAAAATTGAATACAGAAAATAAAATAAAACTCCGACACATTTATTCATTCATTCACATTTGCAAAGTTTTACATTAATTCTATTTTATTCAGTTAAAACATGAATGCATATTGTTAAAATACAAACTCATACTCACAACACAACAAACTCCTACACATACCTTCACTCATGTATTTAAATCATTCTACCTTGTATTGTGCCACAGGTCCTTTTTTTCCTGTTTGTACACTCACACAAACTCACACGAACAAATGATAAATTTCAGTTTGCCAGTATTTTGTTGTTGTTGTGCTGTTTTTTTCTACATGCACCAGATTGTTTAGTACTTTTTAAGTACTTTTTGTATCCGCAGTTTTAAGCATTATACTGTGGGCTATGTTCGAGTGTTCGTCTGTTTGAATGTTTGTTTCTTTGAATATGTGAGAGTTAGTGGGAGTTCCATGTATGTGTTTGCTTTACAAACAAACTGCCTTACAGCTGTTGTGTTCGTATGTTTGCATGTCTATGCAACTTTGCGTTTGAAACACTTCCGTTTTGTAACCGCACACACACACACCATTGTGGTATTTGTGTGATTATAGTTACACATTTATGTGTATTTGTATGCTAAGTATACATATATATTTGAATTGGCAATGTTGGTATTAGCTTTACTTAAGTCGGCGGTTATTAATGCCTAGTAGAAATATGTTGTAGTTGGTGTTCTGCCTCCAGGTTAGTTTAGATTAAATGAACTATACAGTCTCGCTGTCTCAAGTATGACATACACCTAAGCCACATTGTGTCCTGTTGTGTGCTCCCACACCATTTATATCCTTAGTCTAATTGTTACAATTATCATCGACTTTCAGAAACTCCGTTGCTTCAACAAAATATCTTAGGGTCCTGCGGAGGCAAGCTGCAGTGGCCAGAATGCGCAACATAGCTAATCTGTTGATAATGCCTAAGCCTCTTCGGTTTCCTACACGAGGTGTCTCTGTGCTTAAAACAGAACATTGCGGATCTAAAGCGGGCGATCGATAAAAGCCGGTAATTCCGGATGTAATCTGTACCGTGTCCGTGGACTGAATGTCACTACGTTAGTGTGTCTCCTAACGGTGGCCTCCGGACAAGGGTTGTCCGGTTGTATTTTTGCCCATCAACAACAAGGGGCTCTGTTGTATGATGTTGTTTTCACTCCCCATTAATTAATTAGATTTCTTTTTAAAGGGATAATAACAAATGAAAAACTTTTAAAAACCTAGAAAAATCAGAACAGGTCCTTATGGACCAAACTGAACACGTTGAAGGATCTAATGTTACTAACACTCTAATTGTAGAAATCGATGATACATTGGTGCTGGGGGACTCATCCCTAGGAAGAGAGGTAGGTCAGACGGATCATCTCCGGAAAAACCAAACTCCCCCAAGGGAGTAGCTAGTTCAACTGCAGATGATATACATCCTACCAAAAGCACGATCACGATCATAACTCCTCTACCCTCGTATAGTGAGGGTGATATGGCTCAAATTCTACAGCTGGGGGTAATACCATCGGACTTCCTGAATACAATATGGTCCGAAGGCAAGTTGAAGCTAATACAAGCAGCAGTCCTGAACAAAATTGTGGAGCTTAAAAAGGCTGTTCTTAGAACATTATCATCATATGAAGTGAGGTCTGGTGTGGTTATGGACTGCTGGACATCCTTGAATGAACTCGGCGCACACAATGAACTTACATTGTGCTGGGTACCTGGCAATGAACGCGCAGATTGTCTTGCCAACAGGGGCGCTCGACGCTCGTTTATACACAATGGACCGTATTCGTTCTTGGGTTGAATCGGAATTTGCCCGATTTTAGGGTAATTTACCAGGACTAAGACAGTCCAAACGATTCATCACCCTATCCAGACGTAGATCCCAGTCATTGCTTTCGCTCGGAAAGGGTGACTTGAGGATACTTACTGGATTATTCAACGGACACTGTGGTTTAAAATATCACCATGTTAGGTAACGCTGAGTATGAACAGTGCAGGATTTCTGGACTTCATGCCGAAACCTCTGAACATGTTCTATGCGACTGCCCAATGCTGGCAATATGCAGAACTAAAGGCTCGGAAGGGCCTTAATGGCCCCGGGGGACGTAATTGATCTCTCACCTAATAGAATACTTGGCTTTATACGTAGCCTAAATATATAATAATAATAGGGTCCTGCGGTGAAAGCTATTGAGGAGGGTTAGATCCGGTATCTGATCTTCCCAAATGTCCTACATTCATTTGATATAGAGTACCCTTTCAAAATGCGAACTACCTAATCTCTCCTTACTCAGTTTGTGGAGGTTCCTCGTCCTATCATCATTCGGGTTTCCACATAGTATAATTGTTCTGCTGCCCACTGTTACGCTAGACCGGAGAGTAACATGTAACAGCTTTTCATGTCCTTTTTCTGCTCTTGTTGGCTTGGAAGCTTTAGAATTGAATGGCGAGTTCGTTAGTTCATTCGCTGACACAGAGTGGCCCGGCACCCAGATGTTGCATAGTCTAGCACTAGATGAGTAGTCGATTATTGTTCTTTTACAGTTCAATGTTTTCTCGTACATATTTGCCTTAATCCAAATAATACATTCCGTGATAACTTAAATTTCCGTCCCGTTTTACCTCTTAATTAAGAGGTAACCGTATAACAATAAATTCCCAGTGGTGTCTGATCATGGATTTCGCTTGACCAATATTATCTGGCTGGTGTCAGTTTGGCTCACGTATCCGGTCGGACGCCGTTGTTTGTGTACTCAGGGTAACTCACGTTTTTCCTTAAAACTTTTAACCCAAGTGTTATTTGATTTTTTTATTAATTTATAAGTATGTCAGTTATTATGATTAATGTCAATTATGCCCATTGTTAATATAATTAAAATGAGTGACGAGAAAAAAGTGCGTACTAAAATTATTAAATATGTTTATCAAAACCCAACTTGGTCTTACAAAATGTTGGCCAAACAATCAAAGGGCAGCCGTCAAAGGTCTGATTCCAATGTTAGTAAACAGTATCGGGAAAACGTGTCCGTTGATAGAAAACTTGGTCAGGTAGAAGGAATGGTTCACATTTTCAAGAGGGGAAGCAGTCCGGTTAGCTCAGTACTCGGACTGTATGATACGAAAAATTAAAGTCAATGCAGGTTTAAAAACATACAAGGCTCAAAAAGTTCCTGACAGGAACTCTACTAAAAATTTAGAAGCCAAAGACAGAGCACGGAAATTGAAGTCAAATTTTATAAAAAAATATACCTACTGCATAATGGATAACGCAACGTATGTTCTCAACATTTTTCGCAGCTTTCGGGTCAATATTTTTATGTTGCTCATGCTCGCAAAAAGTTCTTAGTATGGCAAGCAATATGCAGTTGCTGCAAAAGAAGCTAAACTAAAAATACCGAAATTTACATCAAGGAATGTTTACAAAAGAGGATGCTTCCATTCATAACACTTATTTATGTGTCCACATATTTTTGGCCTGATTTGACATCCTGTCACTATGGTAAGCAAGGTCTTGAGTGGTACAAAAACAATAATGTGGTATTTGTACCAAGGTTGGCAGATCCTACAAACTGCCTGGAGCTAATGCCAGTGGTGAGATATTGATTGGGCTCTTGTTAAAAGAGAATTGAAAAGCACAGAAAGCACTATAAAAACCTGGATATTTTGCATTCTGCAGTCAGAGCCGCCTTATATTTGACACGCATTTGTAATGGGCGGATATTCAGTAGGGTTTCCAAGACCCTGGTAAGTTGAAGTTTCATTCTTCTACTTGAAGGTCGTTTCATATGAAGGTAATTTTTTCTTAAGATGCAGGTTTATGTGAATATGCCATAAGCCACAGTGGCCATCAAGGCCAACATGACCTATGTCATTGGTCATGGAAATTTCGAAATTTCGGCTGCGCTCACCCTGCTATATTAAATTCCATACATAATGGCATGGATAGGTCTTTCAAGTGAATACAAAATTTCGATTATATCTCGCAACACACTTTGTTTTATACAGTTCTTTGGATATTTTCAATACAAATTAAAGTAGGGCGATAATTTTGATTCAGAAATAGTACCCTGTCTCTAACCCCACTTTCACTAGATATTTGTGATTTATTTCCTAATGGTATTTATTTTGATTTCAGCATAAGTATATTTTTTTTTATTATACATATAGAGACACATCATAATCTCTTTAACTCATTTCATACAAATAACTACCTACATATCTGCACAAAATATCCAAGTAGACGAAGTTAAATCTCAACATACCTGGTGAATTCACGGTTTCAAAATGTTGCAACAACAAAAAAAATGCAGTGAAAAAAAATGAACAGAACAGAAATAATTTCACAGCTAGTTTCTTTTTCTGTACATTAAGTAAGTGTGTATTTGTGTATCTGTGTGAGTGAGTGAGTGTTTGTATGTATGGATTTGTGTAAAATTTACTTGTGTTGTGTAGTGTCATTTGTATGACAGTTGACATTTTAAGCTGATTGCGCGAGTGTGAAAGCGTTAAGCATGTGAAAAGCGAATAAATGCAATGTGTGTAAGTATATATCTATCTATCTACAAAGTAACAAACAAGCATAAACGTAACATTGCTAATGGTTGTAGAACATCTACATCCATACATATGTATATCGGCGTGTGAATGTGTGTATTAAACATTTTCAGATTCATATTTTCGTATGCTCTAGTATTATATGCATTTAAGCCTTGTTAACAAAAATATACAGTTGAAGATACCAAACAACTTAGCAAATAAACACAATAACAAAAACACGTTCACGTTCTCACACAGATACAAAACAAGCATACGTCCTTGCAATATATGTTTGCTGTATGGTGTGTAAAATGTACTAAACAGTAACTAACTAAATATGTTACGTACGTACATGCATTTATACAGTGAGTGATAATGCTGTTAAGCTAAATTGGAATAAATATTTAGTTTTCTTAGATCTTTTGTTCAAAAAATGTTACAAAATTTAATGCCTTTAATAAAAGTTAGGTTTTCAAAATCGGTCCATTGATCAATTTCTTTGTTAGTATTTCCAATTTATAAGTAGGTTACCGATGCACTATGTGTCCAAAAGCCAAAATTGCAGCAAAATTTATTTCCAAGGGATCTAGCATCATAAAGCTATGTGTAGAAACCGCTGTGGATAAAATAATAATTCTAAAAAAATTGGCAATAACCCCCTCCCCTATTTTCTGATAACCCCCTCCCCCAACTCACCAAACATATTTTTTTTAATTTTTTTAGCTTGAAAACTTTATTTTAAAAATTTAAGTTTTCACAGCTTTTTATATATAAACTGAGTGGCTAATTGGCAGACATTTTTGGCTTTTATGTCGTCAAAGTGTTAGAAAATGAACCATAAAATGTTTTTTTCAAAAACCGAAACCGAAAAAACCGAACATTTGAATTTTTGCCGCAAAAATTGGATACAATTTGGTGAGAATTAATTTTGTTCCTTTTAATTTTGAAAACTGTGGCAAAACTACAGTTTTGAAAATTATTACGAATTTCATTAAAAAAGCTCATAACTTTTCTTGTGTGAAAGATATTTAATATTTTATTTTTGCATTGGAATCACCAAACCTTAAATATCATAAACAATTGTTTTCAACCTTTTTTTATTTTTTTTGGCGAATTAAATTTTGTCTATATCAATTACTATAAATATAACATACTCTTGTATGACTCTTCTTGAGAAATAAATCTGACCTTAACTACCTCGTATTTATACATATTAAGGAGTGAGATCGAAAAAATCTTCACATAAATGTTAATAAAAAAGAAACCATTAAACCTACAGTTTTGATTTTATTTATTTGATTGAAATTTTATTACAAATTACCAAAATATTATTTTTATAGTTCTAATCAATAGTGATCAATTTATGAGCCTTTTCCGAAAACCCTTCCATTAAGGTTTATATAGTGTTTCTGTCACTTTGTTCGAACAGGTAGCTCTTCAATTCTCTTTTAACAAGAACCCAATATCTTTCCACTGGCCTTAGCTCCAGGAAGTTTGAAGGACATGCCTCTCTTGGTGCAAAAATACCACATTATTGTTCTTGTATCACTCAAGACCTAGCGTACCATAGTGACAGGATGCCAACAATAAGTTAACACATTAAGAAATCTTATAAATGGAAGCATCCTCTTTTTTAAACAATCCTTGATCTAAATTTCGGTATTTCTAGAGCCCTTTGTAACAAATGTTTGGCTTTTTTGCCGCAACAGTATATTGCTTGCCATACCAAGAACTTTTTGGGAATTGTCTACAACATTCCCTCGAGCATCATAAACAAAAAAAATATTGACCCGTAAGCACAATTCCTGTCAGGAACTTTTAGATCCTTGTATGTTTTTTAATCTGCATTGGCTTTAACTTTTAGTACCAAATAGTCTGAGCTAACCGAACTGCGTTCCTACCAGATGTGTTGGGAGCTGTTTTGAAAATGCTTTCTATTTATTGCCTTTAGAAACATCATGTGGACCAATGGTTCTACAAAAAGTTGGCCAAACAATCAAAGGTCTTCCATCAAACTGATTCCAATTTTACTAACATTATCGGGAGAACTAGTCCTGCATCGATTTGGCTGATTTATTTTTATTCGATTCGAAATTTACAGGAGATGGTTTGTAATGGAAGAAAATTCAAAAATTTTTTGAGTGTAGTCAACAACTGTAGTAAAACAAGCCCCCTAAAATATGCAGTACAACTTTAGATATTTGATTTGCAAATAAATAAGAACAGGCAGGTGTATGTGGGTTGGAGAAACTTGAAGAACTAACATTAGTAAATAGCTATAAGTTTCGAAAATATGATTGTCTCCGAAAATAGACCGGCTCTCTATTGTCTTAATAAAGAATAAAGAAAAAGTAAATAGTTAAATTGAGGTAAATAATTCATTTCTCTAAAACAAAATTCTCAGCTGGGGTTCAAACAATATTAATAGCTAAATTGGTCAACAAAATTAAGTTTCAAAACTAAAAAATACATTAAGGAATCTAGTCTAGAAAATAGCTGAGATATAAATTTATAGTTAATCCTAAAAATTCTAAAATGTACCAAAAGGAGTACTGAAGAATGCAGCAAAAAGTTCGAAATAAATCAACTCTAGCATTTCTGATCACTCACTGTATACAGTTACGGTATAAACTCGTATGTGTGGATGGATGGCTATAAACATTTGGTGACTTTAGTGATGAGAGAGAGTGCATTAAAGAAAAGTACCTAAATGTAAGTGAAGTACATACATACATATTTTCATATGTATATGCTTATAAGGGCGATCTTTATTTTGACCTTTTCTGATTTTCAATGTTCCAAAGCTCTAAAATTGCTCTGCGTCATCTTAAATACAAATGCCAAATTGAAATCGGTCAAAATTTAGATACTATTTAAAAAATTATATTTTGAAAAAAAAACAAGTAAGAGAGCTATATTCGGCTGTGCCGAATCTTCTATACCCTTCACCAAATTATACTTCAAAATACAAATTTTAAATATTTTTAGGTAAACAAAATTAATTTTTTTGTAAAAAAAATTTTTCGAATTGTTATTTTATTTTTTTTAAATTTTATATATTTTTTTGTTGAAATTTTTTTAATTTTAAAAAAATTTGTTTATTTGTAAAATTGATTTCAACAGACGGACAGACGCACAGACCGACAGACAGACAGACGGACGAACATGGCTTAATCGACTCCGCTATCTATAAGGATCCAGAGTATATACACTTTATAGGGTCGGAAGTACTTATGTGATTCAAAACCTTCTGGAGATATTCATTGATGATCGGATGTGGGTGTGGAGCTGTCTTCTATATAGTACTGACCAATACGTGTGTGTTTTTTAGACTACCGAACCAGTGCAGTGATCTTCAGGTTGAGGTCTCCACCTTGGGTATATCCACGAACTGGCTAAGGATTTACCGAGCACATGGTGGCGATATTCGGTTTTACACTGACTGCCATGCCGCCTTGACATATTTGAATGAGATGGCAAAATATATCGGGATATGAAAGCAGCCCAGGAAATTGCATTGCGAATTCATTGACTATGATGGGTGCCACGCTACCAGTTGGTGAAGTTGAGCGACTGGTCGGAATTCCGCTTACATCATGATGGATTCCATAGTTGTGCGTTAACCAGATGTTCGCTTGATACCACATGTGCGACGACATTGCACGTGACTGATTAAGAGTCCAATTGTTCTTGTACGGCTTGACGGATCTGTCGGGGACGAAAAATAAGCGCCACCCTAACGCACATGTATAACAATAACAACTACATACACACAAACATCTACAATCTCGAGTGTACAACTACAGCAAATACAACAATAGAAAGAATAGAAAAAGAGAAGAAACAAAAATTTACATTTGTCGAGTGTCATTGGTGCTTTTGTTAAAAGGACTACAAGTACAAGACTATAAAGTGTTGCAGATAATAATGATGATACTGTCATATTTGATGTCAACGGATGTCCTGACTTAAGAACGAATACGAGTATAAAACTGTCGTCAGAGCAGTTTTTCTTGTTGTCTCATACTACTTACATACGTTCTTTTTAGAAAAAAACGAAGCAAAAAGAAAGAAAAAATTAGTATAGTACGAGTGTCTAGTATATTCTATTAAAGTTTCTCTATATGGGTACATGATATCTAATACATAAACTCACATATATGTACAGAAGCACATATGCATGTATGTATGTATGCAGTATCAGTCATTTGTGTGTTTGTTATAATGATGTTCATCATAATTTCCATGAATATTTCATTATAAAAATGCATAAATGTACTGAATGTTTGCATAAGTAATGAACAAAAAGTCTATGTATGTACACAATTCTTGTTAAAGCTAATTTTTAGTTAGCCAACAAGGTCAAAATGTTTCTTGAGTGGAAAATTGTTATTGCTTTAAAAACTACAATAATATTAAATAAAAAATCGTCATGTTTAATGAAAATTTTTTACAAATCAAGCTACAAGTTGCTTTTAATTTTTTTAAAATGGTTAAACATTTACATAATTATTACACTATATAATTGAAAAAATAAGTAAAATTTGTGGAGACGCGTATCATTATATGGATTGTGGCTGATCGAATTCGCTACCGAAATAATTGTGATCATGGCAGGTACACATGACAACGTGCCTGTCATCTGATCGAACAACGACGGACCATTTCCATCATGTTGCGATTGATGTAAGGCATGTTTTGAAGAGTCAGACATAAATTATTACTCCTTACCAAGCTATCTCGAGTACTCTAATATCAAAATCCTTGAACAAAGCCATCGAGGCGGAATTGTTTTGGCCTGGCTTCCCAGGCCAAGACCGTCATCGGTGACAGCTATAGGTCAACATATGAATATCAATGACATGATTTGACCTCGTTAGACTTCATCTTGTGGGGTTTTCTTAAGTGGCTGCTCTATGCGAATAAGCCACAAACTACAGCAGCCCTCAAAGCCAACATAATTTTTCTACCGAGAACAACACACTATGGTAAAGTGTTATTCATAATCAATTTTTAAATTTATCAAAGGTTTATAAAACAGTTTTTGTGTGGAAAATTTATTTTATAAACCTTATAAATTTAAAAATTGATTATGAAATTGACCCACTGTAATGATCAAAGAATGATCATTAAAGTGGGTCAATTTGTATGTATTCAAAAAATTGACTAAGCTGACAATGAATTCTAAGTAGATTTGCCCAAGAAACCATGGGTCTAGAATCAAAATCGAACTTCCCATTTATAACGAGAAATTTTTCTTTTCGTATTTTATATTTTTACTAGTTGAAAAGCCTGTCCATGCCACGCAACAAAGTCGAAAAATCCAATCAGGTTTTAATAAATAAAATATTGTATAGAATTTTTAAATGGTTTTTATGGAAAAACCATTTTATTTCTTTAATTAATTCATTTCTTTAAATAATGAAATACACAATTTAATTAACAAACAAATAAGCCTAATTGACAGAGTTATACACAACAAAAAGTCATAAATAAATTTCCTTTAGTTACTTCGATTTAAACCAAATATGAATAATTTGCATAAGTTAACAAAAAATAATAAATAAAAATCTTTATAGAGAATATTCTTGGAGAATACTGTCCTCGGGATAAATGCGGGATTTCCTTCGCCAATGTCTGTTAGGATATTTGAACATATGAGGTTTTCCGAAAGTTTGTGCCTTTACAGAGTCCTCTTCCCGTATTTAAATTCTGCAGAAGCATTACTATAGCACCGACGTTGAGTTTTAATTTATAAGGCGACATACCAGATGGTGAAAGGCTGTTCAAAAACTCGACCGGGTAGTTTTCTCATTCGGCTATGCTATTACATTCTACTTTGTCAATACTGAAGTATGTGGAACGCTCACCCTCTAATTTGACAAACGTCATAATTTCAAGAGCAAAGAATAGCAAATTTTCTACTGTAGAAGAATTAAATTTTTCACCAAAAATGCTCTTTACAATTGAGTCTTGAACCATCATTTCATTTGGAATTTCAATAATATCCGATGTTAGCTGTCCATTGCCCATTTTTAAAATCCAATCTCTGTATGACGTATCCACAAAATTTTAAAGTTTGACCAGAGAACTTAGTACTTCAATGCCTCCAAAGGGATTTTGATTTTTCAGTAATATTTTAAATAATTTATCAACAGCATTAAGTGCATGACTGGATACCATTGTTGTCTTGTCCCATATAATAAGTTTAGCTTTTCTAATCCAATAATTAATTGGAAGTTTAAATTGAGAGTAATAGGCATGTCCTCCTTTACAAAAATTTTCTGCTGTTCCTGTCGATTCTGCAGACAATACTACGTAACCCTTTCCCCTGATTACGCATAGGAAGGTTTTGTATAGATAGATCTTTCCACTTCCACCAGGTCCATCTAGAAAAGGACATTCTGAACCATTCTGTTGAACATATATTGCATCTATTACTGTTTGAAATACTCTTGCTTGTTCAATATTCAAAAACGATTCAAGCCTGCACCCCTTTGCTTTCTTTTAATATGAAGAAATATTAAAAGTGCCACACCACTCCGCTTACAGGCCGAAATTCAAAAATCTGGCTCCGTTACGATCTTCTGCAGAGAAAGTACTTTAAGTATGTTAAATTTCAGCTTCCTTTGTCATCAGAATTTCTTTTTCACTTTTGCAATTTTATGAACCCGGATAAAAATCCACAAAAATCGGAGTTTGTGTTATATTGGTTGTATGTAGAAAAGATTTGGTACAGCTGAATATAATAGTTTTACTTGTTTTAATTTGATCTTTAATTTTGTTTGAAACTGAAAAATATTGGGTAAGATCAACAACAGGTTTGAAAAGCTAAGAACAATATCCTTTTTAGATTGATATCTTGAAAAAGCTCTGTGCACTTCTGCTTTACAGAAAATATTCTTCGACTTAGCTATAATTTTAAGAATTTTACGCCCTAGTTTTGATAACGTTTTTATATTTTATAATACTAAGGATTCTAGAATTAACTTAAGTAGAAGATGTTTAAAATACATATATGTAATTATAATTATTTTTTAATTTCTTTGCAGGTAAGCAACTAAATAAAACTGGAAGATTGTGCTTGAAATGTATCACACATAATGTAAGCAGATGTGTACTTATTATTGATTCGAAAACATAAGAATGTATATTATAAAGTAAAGCTTTATATGGAAAATAATAATATACTGAGGATTGGTAAGACAATCAGCACAGCGTCGCTGTAACATTAACAAACATTCAATGTATAGCCAAAAACATTGAACTAAGAAGTTTCATATTTTGGTTTTTTCTGTAATTCATATTTCGTATTTTTGTAAGTTCAGTATTGTGGTGAAACATAATTTCAGCATAAGTTGTAATCTTAGTCTTAATCAAAATATCATTAGATAGATATTTATGTCTTCAAATATTATATTTTATTTATTTAATATCTTAAGGAAATAATTGTTTTCCCTTAATTCCTTTATTTAAGTGGTACTCACTCATCTTACTGATTTGGTTAGGACAATGATAAAATGACCCAGAGAAAAACAAAAACCATAATATTTGAAATGCATTTGAGCAAAATATTCCACCAATATATGGCAGTATAAATAAACTGCAATAAAAACTGCTTTCTACTTTTTTTATTGGTTAGTTTTACCATCGGATACTCAAAGTAATAAAAAAGTTTCTATGATGTTTTTGCACACAAATAGTTAGAGTTATTATTGTTGTTGTTTTTTCTGCAGTTCCCTGTATTGTTATTTTTTTACTGTCCTTTTTGTTGGCATAACTAAGCTAAAAAATAAAAATTCCTTGAAAATCGTTTATAAAAAAGTGTAGAAGTGCGAGTAGAGTGTTGTGCTGGTTCAAATAGTAATTTATACAACTTAATTGCAATAATATGGCAAACACTCTTACTCTCTCATACCCTCTCACACAGTTTTAAAACCATTAACACACGCACACACCCATGAAATTATAACAGTAGTTGAATGCATAAATAAATAAAAAAAGAAATGAAAATAAAAAGTAAAATATTTTATGTAACCAGTCGTTTAAAGAGGAGCAGTAGCAGCAGGAAAACAGCCAGACAGGAGACAACAAAAACAAGAAAGTTCTTTGGAAACAATTTTAACGATTCGTAATAACTTTCCTTTAATTTTATTAATACGCAAAAAAGTAAATGTTCGTTTAAAAAATACTTTTTGCTGAACATAATATATCAAAAGTGAATATTTTCAATTTATATAAAAGCTCCCTAATTCTGATATTCTCGATGTAGGGTTTTGGTGATTTCAAACTATATTTAACATAGTAACTCATTCAGCTATCACCAAAAAGGAAAAAAAATCAGAAGAAGAATTTCAATTTTTTATCGGAAATTGTTGTCAAATTCATGAAAATATCAAGCTTTAAACAAGTTGAAAACTTTGTATTTTCTCTATTCTCATTTAAAGTATTTTTTTTATGCATGGACCATCTCTGCGTATAAGTAATATTGATAAATAATAGCAAGTATACTCACTAATAATATGATGAATTCTATTTTTATGAATATAACGGTTTTCGAATATTTCGAAAAAGAGTATTTATTCGATAACCGGTTTTTAGGTTTTTTGGTCAGCTTATAGGGCCCATACACAGCACCAACATGATTGTGCAATCAAGTGATTGTGTCAGCTGATTGACCGCGTATGAGCTCGGGGGTTGATTGTAGCAGTTGCTGGTGCTTTATCAAAAATATTTTGATAGTTTTTAGATTGTAACAGCATAATTGAATATTGTGTTGTAAAATTAGCCCATAACATTTAAATCGTAAAGGCATAAACATCAAAATTTTAAATGTGAATGTCAAAGAAAAATATTTTGGGGAGAATTTCTCGAACTTTATAAAACAATGCCTTGCCTGTGGAAAGTTAAAAGTATGGAATACTGCAATCGTGACTTAAAAAGCTAATGCTACAATTAAAAGAGGTGGACCAAGAAAAAAAATCAAAGTTTTTCGAACAAATTTGCGTGATTTAAAAAAAGTGAAGAATCTGCTGCAGGAACATATGATGTTTTTGAGTCTTCGTTGTGGTATTACTATAAGCACAATTTTTGGAAGATCAGGAATGTTTCAGAGATGGAAAATGTACCATCATCATCTCGGCGCTGATTGTCAATTTTTTTAGATGCCATTTCTAGCCATTTCTACACCCAAACACGTTTTTTTGCTCATTTTTCGTTTTCATTTTAGAATAACAGCCATAATAAGTGCTGCACAAATTGTATCATTATTCATTACAGCCTATTAAATACGTACGACAAAAGTCTACGTACGACGATTATTTTCGTAACTCGCGGACTTCTAAACCATAACAAGTAAATGTAATGATGCAGTTTTATTTCAAATGCATTTTTAGTAATATAACAAAAAAATATCGCTAAATTTATAATTAATTTAAACTGTTATTCACAAAAAATTAAAAAAATATATTCACAAAAGTCTACATACGATCTGTACACAAAATATACATTTTTCAGCAAATACAAATTTTCATTAAATTCAATTGTTCAATTCACAACTGACGTTGTACAGTCGTATGAGTTGTAATTCATTTGAATGTACAATACAAAGTATAACAAGTAGTCCAACTCTTTGACAACAGTACCTAACTCTATACATGTGTTAGTAAAAAAGTACCTAACTCTAAACATGTGTGAGTAACAAAATTGCACATGTGTTGGTAACTTTTAAATTTTCTACAGGCAACAGAGTTTTATAAATATGTTCTAAATTTTAATTTGTATGAATTTTTAATACCAAACATTGTAACTCTGTCCTATAGTTTAAATTCTACAATAACAAAAAATTACATGTCAGAATTTCCAAAAATATTTTTTTCTTGATTTGTGCAAAATAGAAAGTTTTTAACAATGAAAGTGTGCTAAAAGTGTTTAAAAAAAATATAAAATTATATGTGTTAAAGTAATAATGTGTAATAGAACGTTATTTTATCAAAAATTTAAAGTTAAAATTTCAAGACATTTCATTTGTTTACATTTCTCTGAGCTCACACGGTACCCGTATATGTGAGAGAGTAATTTGAAAAAATTGAGAGTTGGACTACTTGGTATACTTTGGTACAATAGTTGTACAAATGTTGTTGATAATTTCTATATAAATATTTTGTACAACACCTACAGCATTTTTACATATGTTTTTCGAATGTTGTATGAAAATTTAAGTGTTACCAAAAGTTCATATTTATACATAAACAAAAAATTTAAAATATTTTAGGGCAAAATAACAGCCAAACGGTAACACTGAAATCAATAAATTTATTTAATTTATGAAAATCGATATTTTTTTTTAAATATTTTTCAATTGTTTGCATTTTTTACACAATGCACACATTAGTTTGCTATTGTTCGCTTTCATTATTAATTTTACATATTAATAGATTTTGGAATGTTTTTTTTTATCATCTTCGTTTGGAATTGTCAATGCTCGGCAGGGTAAACTGACGACTTGGCGAAATTTGTGTTCACAACCACAATAGTTGTAACATACAACGTACAACATACAACTAGGTTGTGAATTGGACAAATATTTCTTTGGGCCACCACGGGCATATACAAGCGTCTGGGCATCGAAGTAACTAAATTGTCCAGTTCTGCGGACGTTATATTTTGCCATTCTTCTGGAAGCTTCTCCTTCAACATTCAACATACACAAGTAATAAGATGTTTTTCGATCTTCCGTTGTAGAATTTCCCACACGCGCTCAATAACATTTAAGTCCGGGCTTTGAGGTGGTGTGTACAATTGTCGTGGGATATGGTAGAGTAGCCAATCTTTGACAGTTTGAGAAGTATGTTTCGGATCGTTATCTTGCTGAAATATCCAACTTTAACCAAGAGTTAAAATATCAACTGGTGCTCTAAAATTTTGTTCCAAAATGGATTTGTACTGATAACGATCTATATTACCCTCAATAATCACTAACTTTCCCAATCCAGAAGCAGAGACAGTACCCCAAACCATCACACTGCCACCACCATGCTTAACTGTAGCAAGTAAGTTTTTCGGATCCATTGCTGTATTTGTTTTACGCCATACTTTATCTCTCTCCAACACTTCCAAATATGTTATACTTCAACTCATCAGTAAACAAAACTCGCTTCCAGAATTCTATGTCCTTTTCGAAGTGCTTTTGGGCGAATTCAAGTGAAGTTGCGATCGGTTCGCTAATTTACGAGGATTTCTGCTTTAATTACCATTATTATTTATGGTTCTTTGAATTGTTCGTGGATGAACAGCAACTTCGGATCTTGTTGCGAGTTCTTCGGCCAATGTTGTCGTATTTACTTTTGGGTTTTAGTTAACTTCTTTTAAAATGAAGATTATATATCTACGATGTAGTTTATTTGGGCGACTACTTCGCGGCTTGTTTTTAACTGTACCAGTGTTTTCAAAGTAACTGAATATTTCTTGATCTGTAGACTTAATAAATTGCATTGCTTATCTGTTAGTATTAAAAAAAACTAGGACATGCTGTGGTCGTATGTAGACTTTTGTCAATGTTTTTTTTATTGTTTTTTATGAATAATTTTGCAAGTTTACATTGCAACAACATTTTTGTTTGGTGCATAGCAATAAAAATAGATTTCAAACAAAACTGCATTATTATTTTTTTATTTACCGGGTATTCTCTCATAAAGTGGCAAAAATTGTGGTCGTACGTAGACTTATGTTGACCACTTTATACATTTTTTTTATTTAAACTAATTAAAAAATCATTCAGTCTTTTAAAAATTAATTTAAAATAACATTAAATTTATTCAATACGTTTGGCATACATTATTTTTAGGTCGCTAGTTTTTGCAATATTAGTTCTTTTGTGTAGATTTTAAACTTCTTTTAATGTTAAACTGAGCTGAGCATCTAAATTTTGCTGGTCATTTTCAATATACATTTTCTAAATAAGGTGATCTTTCATTTAGTTCTGTTTAAAATTTCCAAAAAAAAGTGTTCCTGCGTACTGTATACCAAGCCCAATTTATTTTTATCCAAATTAAAAGACACGCGGTTGGCTTGAACTACGTAGATCGGTATACGAAGCTACATCACACACGCGCCAGAACGAGATCCAGAAACTAAAACCAGACTGATTGACCTTAAGAAATAATTATGTACAATGACGCGCGAGTTGTTAATGAACCCAGACCTACTTTTCGACTGCACCTTGGTCTTGATATGTAACCGGTTTGCCCACTCTAGTTACGAAACATTATTTACACCATAAATGTTATCTTTAATTACTTTTTTAATGAACTGCTAATGAATTTATCTTAATAAATGCAAGACAAGATAAAATCACTGTTTATTGTTGAAGTTTCGACTGCAATTCTCATTCACTCCATAGTTTTCTTAAAGCCTCTTGTGATATGTTTTGCTGATGATCTGGTCTAAGCAACCAGTGAAATATCCAAATAAAATTTATTTCTGGGAAGAAAGTACTTTGTTTAGTAGTAAAAACATACTATGGCTGGGTAACTTATCAAAATTTTAAACATAGTTACCCTTAATCAATGTTTAAATATTTTTTTTTTGTGTGTGAAAATTATATTTCTGTGGAGTTTGGATAAAACATCTTAAGTCGAGATAAGAAAATATCGTAGTTTTTTTTATAATAAAATTAGCTTTTCAAAACGCTCTGTTTACGCGAATCTGTTTCTTCTTACGAATATTATTTTCTGAGATATCATAAAAAAACAAATCAACTTATTTGGAGTTGTTGTTGATTTGTTTTTGACAAAACAACTTAATTCGCAAAATCTGTTGAATTTATCGATAATTATTTTATTATTTATCCTTTTTATTTATACAAATAATAAAGTTTTTCAAGGACAAATAATAAAATATTGATCGATAAATTGAAGAGTTTTTGCGCTCTCCTGAAAAATAAGAAAATTCCACTTAAGTTGTTTTGTCAAAAGTTCACAGATTTAAACATTGATTAACTATGTTTAAAATTTTGATAAGTGTGTGCATATTTTCCTGATAATAAATAAGTATTTCATTAGCTGGTTTACATTTTAATATCGGATGAAAAGAATACTATTTTATGTATCTATCTATATACAAAACCGTTTAATTTGGTAACCTTATATCTTCTAAACTAATATAGATACAAACAAAATTAGAAATGTTAACAAGTGTTTGGTACTTATCCAACCTTTTAAGGGAGATTTCTAGTCGTATTCTTTAATTTATAAAACATAAAAAATAAAAGTTTGGTACTTTTCGGAAATTCGCACAATTAAGGGGTACACATTTTATTTATTTTTGGTACTTTTTTCATAAGATAACGTTTTTCTTGACATACGCATATGAATTTTTAGCTATGACCTTCCACTGTGATACTGAAATTTATTTAAATAATATTTTCAAAATTCACTCAATCGAAAGATGATTATTAACTACTCAATTTTATCAATATCAAACAAAAAAGTAAAATTTTGTGAAAATAAGCGAATTCACTTAATTGTGAATAAATTCAAAAAAAAAATCAATCGATATTTATGATCGATATCGCATTTTGTTCCTATTACATGTGGCTGAAAAATTTCAGCCAATTTCGATTTTTCATGATTTTTTTCAAACAAAAAAGATGCATTTTTCACGTAAAAAATATATTTTTTGCTTCAATTTGTTATTATAACTCCGAAACTACTGAGCCGATTGAAACGCAATATATACGTGAAAATTTGTACATAGCATGGGGAAAATGTATTCAAAATTCAATCAATCGAAAGAATAACATTAACTACTAAATTTTATGTATATCAAACAAAAAAAAATAAAATTTTGTGAAAATGAGCGAATTCACTTAATTGTGAATAAACTCGAAAAGAATCAATCGATATTTATGACCTATATCTCATTTAGTTGCTATTATATTTTGGTTTGCGATAAAGCAATAAACCTGAACCATTTATGCTGTTTTCGATTTTTCATGAGTTTTTTAAAACAAAAAAAATTTGCTATTTTCACGTAAAAAATATATTTTTGCTTCAATTTATTATTATAACTCCGAAACTACTGAGCCGTTTAAAACGCAATATATAAACAGATTAAAGGCTATGTAAATTGGAACCTTTTTAAGTTTACTTCAATAATATCGGACTAACCTTTTAATTTTAGAAAAAAAAACATTTAAAAAAAATCTATCCTTAGAATTAAAAAATTTTACCATTTTTGTACTTAGGTAATCATGATGCATCAAATCTATATAAATGTTAGTGAAGCCTTTTTTTGATGTTGACCTGTGTTATCTACCAGAGCGCTATTTGGAACTCGAAATATAAAAAAAAAACTTTTTGTTAAATAAGTAAAATTATTTTTTTTTAAAAAATCCGTTCATAGTTTTGCTATGATTGGTGTATAAAGTATCACTGGAGTCATGCCTTTGATAATACTATAAAGCTATGAATTTCTTTAAATAATCCTCAGATGATGCAAATGTTCAATGAAATACAAACATTTACATATAATACCAGCAAATGCTTGGCAAGAAACTATGTAAAATCTCCATGATTAATTACACATTTAAGTACTGTAAAATAAAAACAGTTTTATTACAAATCACCCACTTAAGAACTAATTGTATACATCTTTAAGCATTTCATTGAAAAATAAGTATTCTTTTATATTTAATATTGGTTACTTTGAATGGCGAAAGAAGTACTCCTTTGGACTCAATTAATTGTAAGACATTCAACTTAATCTTAAAAGTTTAATTTCGTGCATAAGTACCAATAAATGAAGAAACACAGATAGACACGCAATTATTACTTGTAGGAAAATGAAGCATATTTACTTGACACTTCCGTTTCCATTTCCGTTTAATTTGCATTCATATGTTTTGACTCATTCCTTTTAAGTGGGTTTCTTGTGGATGTGAGTACTTATGTATTTATGGCAATAATGTTACCAAATATTTACTACTTGTTGTTTGTTGTAACAAACAAAAAAAAACAGCAGAAAAGCCAAAATAAAACACAACAGGCTGCCATTATAGAGTGTAAATGAGTAAGAGGAAATAAATAAATAAAACAAAAAAACACACACATCATTGAATAAATGTTAGGGGGTCCTGAATTTGAACATTTTCGATTTTTCTAAAAACTAAATGCTGAAAATTTGATCAAAGTCAGATGGATTTTAGAGGTTGCATTTTTTTTAACGAAATTTTAAAATATAAAATTAAACACTAAATGTGGATTAAAAGCTAATTGACACAAAATAAATGTTAAAGTGGAATCTATTTTAAAATAAAACTTTCGTTTTGTCTGTACCATAAGAAATATTTAAAAAAAAACTATCAAAACTTTTCCCACACATATATGGGGGATTACATGTCAAGTGAACTAACCTTTGCAATCGATGTCTTCCGATCGAGATGCAATTTGCACCAAGGTTAGTTCTATTGGATAGTAATCCATATACAATTTTTCAACAAGATCGTTGGAGGGGGGTCAAAATTTGATATTTTGGCCAAGCAGGTGTTTTTTCTCATCACTCGCATCCCACTAAGAGCATCCCACAAATGAATAGACCTAAGCTTTCTTTTGAGTAGAAAAAAAATAAAATAAAAGAAGGGCCCATTTTGGAAAAAAGTTCGATTTTGCAAAAAAAATTCAAAAATGTTATGTATTGAGTTACAAAATAACGCTCTGCTACAAAATGACACTTTTTGCCAAAGCTTGAAAAGCGACCTAAGGGAGGTTGTAGGCCTAGGTGAGGACATACTAAAACCGTTTTCAAAGATTTTGAAACACCCTCAAAATTTTGAGTTATTTTGAAAAAACAGTTTTTGGGTAGGTCGTAGTACTTTACTGCCTCTAATTCACACATTTTTAGACCGATTTCAAAATTTTAAAGAACTATGGATAGGTAAAGAATTAAGCTTTCATAAAATGTATGCATAAAATCTACTTCCATATTCCAAGAAATTGTTTAAGTTTTTATAAATAGTTTCGCTTTCTTTTTTATTTTTTCGTAATTTTTCAAATTCAACAATAATTATTTTAATTTTTTTCTTGCACAGTATTTTAAAGGCAGTTTTATGTAGACAAAAACGAGACATTAGTTGTTAAAATCGGTATATACTTGCCAAAGTTATTAAAGTTTTTCGAAAAAAGTTCGATAAAATTTACCTTGTAAATTAAAAATTGTACAAATATTTTTGAATACGAAAGTTTTAAAGAGATTTATGCTAGTTATAGCGATTTTCGGAAGTGAAACACCCTCAAAATTTTGAGTTATTTTGAAAAAAACTATTTTAGGGTAGGTAGGGAGAGGGGGGCACGTTTGTACACGGGGCACCTTTGAACAATGTTAATAAAATCTCAGTTAAACATTTTTTCCGACCCTTAACTGAATTTTTCAAATGGCAAGCTTGTTTTCTAGCAACGCTATTTTTTCAGTCGTCGACCGAATGTAGTTGTGTGAACATGTTTTTGCAGTGCCATTGTAAATTTTTTTGTAAGAGTGTAAGAGTATTCAGTGATCGTTTTATTTCGAGAATGAAATTTATTTGCAGTCATAAATTAATTTTAAACAAAATTAAGGTAAATTCTTTGATATTAAGGTAAAAAAAAGTTTATTATAAATTTTCCGAGAAATGGAACATGTGGGGCACCTTTGAACATATTTTTTTCTAACTACTTTCGTAGATGTAGCTGCATGAATCAGATGATTCCTACATCAAACCTCCAAGACATGTTAAGAAACCAGCCATAAGCTCTTTCAGTAAATGTCCCAATATAAATAAAAATGCAAAACATTCAATAAAAGCTAAAAAGCTAAAATAAATGTCCCAATATAAATAAAAAAGCAAAACGTTCAATAAAAGCTAAAAAGCCTGAGGATTCTAGTTCGGACTCTAATGAAAGCTTGTTTTCGGTGAATGATGTTACAGATCTCGATTTCAACTTTGCGGATGATTCATCTGAAGATCAAATTGCTGTTGAGTGCCATGAAGAAGAATACATCGATTTGAGCTAAGACCAATTAAATCCAGGAGACTTTATATTAGAGGAAATGCTCCAATAAAACAATGTAAAATCATTGGGATTCGTTGGCGAAATAACTGAGAAAGAAGGTAACAACTATAACGTCAGCTTTTTAAAGAAAAAGCCAGATTCTTTTAAGTTTTTTATACTGATATAGAAGACAATTTGTCTAAAAATGGCATACAAATAAAGGCTAAGCTTCCAACACCAGTAAACCAACCTGGAACATCGGGGACTGCTGCGGTGATGAATTTTGAATTCGATTTTTCTAAACGCTATAAGAAAAAATTGCGTTCAAAACTGCCCCAGCCTAGTTCAAAGCTGCCCCGTAGGGGGGGCACATTTGAACACAATGACTTCATACATTAAAAGAATAAAAAAATATTAAATAGAACTTGAAATAAGTTACTTGTAGTCTTAAACTAAAGTTTATTTCCATACATATTAGTTAAATTATGTAAAAAGTCAATAATTCAAAAACATAAATTTTTATGAGGCTTGAAAGCAAAAAGTGTTCAAAGGTGCCTCCCTCTCCCCTACTAGTAATTTAGTACCTCTAACTCACAAACTTTAAAACAGATTTAAAAATTGTAAAAAATTACGGATAAGTAAAGAATTAAGCTTTCATAAACTATATGCATAAAATGTATATTCCAAAAAAATTGTGTATGTTTTTATAAAAAGTTTCGCTCTACTTTTTATTTTTTTTCGTAATTTTTAAAATTCAACAATAGTTATTTTAATTGTTTTTTATGAAATCTATTTTGTTTTGCACAGTGTTTTAAAGACAATTTTATATAGACAAAAATGAGATATTAATTGTTAAAAATGATTTATATTTGCGAAAGTTATTGAACTTTTTCGAAAAAAGTTCGAAAAAATTTACCTTGTAAATTAAAGATAATTAGAACCATTTTTTGTTAAGAACTATTTTTTTTTATACATGGGTATAAATTTGTATAAGTTTTTATATCAGGATAAGCAATGAAAAGCGACAGAAGTGAAACGAGTTGATAAATTTTGTTTTTCTTTTAAATATTCTTAACAAAAACAATACTTACAACTTACAAATGTATCAAAAACTGCACGCCATTTTAAAGGGTAATTAGTTTTCTTTCCAAACCAGTTAAAAGTTTTTTTATAATAACTTCTGAATATGAAGGCGTTTCTGTAATTTTTAGACACAATTTGTGAAGTACTCAGCAAGAGCTATAACCCACGCTATGTCGTTTTCCAAGTTTTTTTTTTCCATCGTAGCCCCGTGTAATTATTTTGATAGATATCCCAATCGCTTCCCACTAAGCGACCAAATAGGTCTCCAAGGAAAATATCTAAGCTTTCTTTTGAAAAAAATGGCATATTTTGAAATTTGAATTTTTAGCCTGATTTCGAAAAAAATTAGATTTTTTTTGAAAGATTGAATAAATAGCTATCTAAACTATTTGGGCCACATTTTGCTAAGAACAATAGGTAATAAGTTACATAGATGAGAAAAAACATCTGCTTGGTGTAGGGTATTATATGGTCGGTCAAGCCCGACCATATAATACCCTACACCAAGTAAATGAGTAAAAATATTTTTCTTTTAAAATATCAATAATTTATATTTTTGAGTGATTTTCGGAAGTGGGCCTTATATGGGAGCTATGACCAATTATGGACCGATCACCATAAAATTAGGTCGTGTGATTTATGTCTATATTAAAGTTAACTATGTTGAATTTTGTGTGTATACCAACATTTTTAAGCGATTTATGCACGTTAAAGTGATTTTCGGTAGCGGGTCTATATGGGAGCTATGACTAATTATGGACCGATCGTAACAAAATTTGGTGACATGAATTTTGTATATATAAAACATATTTGGAGCGAAATTTGTGTAGATACATAGATAAATTAAACATTTATGACCGATAAAGTCCAATTTCGAGGGGACATTTGTATTGGTGCTAGGTGAAATAATGGACCGATTTCATCCAGTTTCAATAGGCTTGGTCCTTGGGCCAAAAAAATAAAATAATATATACCAAATTTGATCGAAATATCTTCAAAATTGCGACCTGTACTCTGCGCACAAGGTTTACATGGACAGCCAGGCAGCCAGAAAACCAGACGGACGGACGGAAGGACGGACATCGTTTAATCGACTCAGAAAGCGATTCTAAGTCGATCGGTATACTTTAAGGTGGGTGTTAGACCCTCCCAACTATGGTGGTGTAGGGTATAAAAATTTAAATAAAATGAGTTGCTGTACTTTCATGCTTAATACCGTCCCCTTAATAAAACAATAGTGTATAATTTGTTTGCCATTTCGAAATAATTGAGTTTAAAATGTTTGTGTTAGTAGACAACTAGAACAAAAGTAATATTTCAATTGATCTTTTGACCCACTTTGTAGGAAGTAGAATTTCATCAAATTTTGACCACATATGGAATCAGTTATTTAGATTATTATTATGCAATAAAAAAATAACGGTTTATATGCTTATACACTATTGTTTTATTGAGGGGACGATATTATATGGGTTAAAGAAAATTCAAAAATAATGTTTTAGTTGGAATTTTTTCAACATTTGTTTTTTAAAATTTGTTTTTAAAATATTGCTCTTCTTAACCCAAAACTGGAAACTTCAAATAAAATGTGTAACCTCTAAACGTTATCCGATTTGTCCGAAATCGAAAAAGTCCAAAATAACGGCCACCCTATAAAACATACATACACAAATACATATTGTATAGTATTGATAAAGCCAGTGGCGCTTGAATGACGCCATATTTAGTGTTTTACTACTGCCACCACGGCTTTTGAACGCTTTTTACTACATTCGTACATATCTTGTATATTTTTATACATTTAAACATAATTTATTTACTGCGGGAGAGCGACATGGAATCTCGCTTAAAATTCTTAACTATTTGCTATGTTTGTATATCAGTACGTATGGATGTGCCAGCGTTAATAAGTATATTATTAAGTATTTGTGTGTGTCGTGTTGTGTATTTGTTTTTTGAGTGTGTATTTCAAGTTGTCCGCATATTGAACATCACAGGATATTGTAATGAAGCCAAGGATTTAAGCGAAATAATAATTTATCAAAATAGCAATTGTGTGACGTTGGTTGGATGTTTGTTTGTTTATTTGTTGTTTTTGTTATTTTGTATATTTGTTGTATGTATTTTTATAGACATTTTTTGTTTTTGGGTGTGTTTGTGTGTGTAATAGAGTTTATGTGTGTTTACATGTGGAGCCTGGCGTAAACATTTCATTGTTTACCAACGCATCTACTAAAGTTCGACAATGTCCTTGTGCGTAAATATCGACTTACCACATCCCTTTGCTTGTCTCTCTATATGTACATTTTCATACCCATCATACATATAAAAGGACATACACATACCATCACATATACATAACACTAACAACACTCATTTGTATAATTTACATTGTGTTGGTTTTGCATTGCAACTCAACAAGCGGCCATTAATCATACCGGAAATGACAACTTTACACAAATAAAAGAAAAAAAGAACTCACACATAGAAAAAAGAGACGCAGAAACAATACGACGAACACTTCATACAATATTGTCGTCATTGTTATTTCTGCTGATCCGTACTCCGTACAAACATTGTTGTGTTCGCTCAGCTGTATGGTTGGAACACAGTTGTATGTTGCATAATTGTTCATAAAAATTCCCCTAATCTTTATTCCTATTTCATACATAACGCTTACCAGTATTTGTTTACCACAAATACTCATGTACATACGAGTATGTGGTATATTCAATTCAATTTCTATTTTCCCTCATCAGTTCTTTAGTTCTTTAAGAATATATATTTTCTTAACGTTTTTTAGTAAAAAATACATACATTTTTTGGTTTCATTGAAAATTGTTGAATGTTTTTCATAATTTTAGGCATAGAACAAACGCATAGAACATAGAACATACGGGTGAAAATACATGCAATACATTCTCATGAATTAGGTTTCTGACAACAGAATTAGGTTTTTGGCTCTCATTTATCTATCTAGTTGTTGTCTATTATTTTAGGCTTTATTTGGTTCCTTTTTGATTTTAATAGAAGTCATGTTGTAAATATGAAATGATGTTAATAGAAATATTTTATGTCTAGGAATATTCGAACGGTGATAAATATGTTAAATATATTAAAATCGTTGGATTAGAAATTGAGTTGTTTATTTTTTTTGCTCTTTGGTAAATTGCATGGAAGTGGTACAAATTGGAAAGCGTATGTCATAATATGTTGAATTGAATTCTGTTACAAAGAGACAAAATGTAAGTGCACATGTTACCCATAACCATTTCAACATTTTTACAAGTTTTTATCAAAACTATGTTCACTGTAATTATTTATATGATTGTGGCATTCATAATATGTTAAAGTTACGGCTAACATTATTTACAATCATATTTAAATATGATTTTCGTATGAAAATCTATATACATTATTAGTGTGTCCTAAAAAAAGTTTTTTTTCTCATGGGTGCTCATAATTTGAAAGCTTATAGGGTATTTATAGAGTATTTTTGAGATTTTTTTCAGATTTTTCGGAAGTGGTTTAGAGGTCGCTCAAGTCGAGTTTTTGCCAAAAATCGGGATTGTCGGCCTTTTTTTGAGTTTTATGCATAACTTTGTCAAGACCCACGATTCTCATTACTTTTGAGGACACAGTTTAAAAGAAAAATGTCCATGCTTTATTTTTGTGTGCAAACATTTTTAGTTTTTGTAATGAATTGGCTCATTAAGGTGCCCTACATTACAAATTTTCGAAATTTTTCCATAAATTTTGTAAATAAGGCTTTATAACTTTTAAAATTTTTATGAAAATGAAAAAAACTAACAATGCAGTTTGAAAGATCAATTAATTCTTAATAATTTAGAGACAACAATTTTTTAATTTGCTTTTACCGTTCCTGAGTTATATAAAGCAAACGAAAGCTTTTATGTACACAAATTGATTTTTATACCCTACACCACCATAGTGTAATCAAACTACAAGTCGCAATTTCAAAGATAAAATTTGGTACATGCTTTTCTATTGCCACATGGAAGAAGCATATTGAATTTGGTTGTAATCGGTCCATTATTTCTACAAGCCACCATACGATTTCCCTATCAAAAAATAGATAAGCCCTCATATATATCTTAGTTATAAAGATATCTAAACCAAATTGAGCACAAATAAGTTTTATATAAGCTAAACGCGCGCCTACAAAATTTTATGACGATCGGTCCATAATTAGTAATAGCTCCCATATAAGGTCCACTTCCGAAAATCACTTTAACTAGCATAAATCTCTTAAAAATATTCGTATTCAAATAAAATTCTATCCAAATATGTTATATATATACAAAAGTCATGTCACCAAATTGTATAACGATCGGTCCATAATTAGTCATAGCTCCCATACAAAGCCCACTTCCGAAAATAATTTCAACGAGCACAAATCTCTTAAAAATATTGGTACATTTTAATAGAAAACTGTTAAAAGAAAATTGTTGCCCCTAAATTATTAAGAATTAATTGATCTTTCAAACTGCAATGTTAGTTTTTTTCAGTTTCATAAAAATTTTAAAAGTCATAAAGCCTTATTTACAAAATTTATGGAAAAATTTCGAAAAAGTGTAATGTAGGGCAACTTAATGAGCCAATTCATTGCAAAACCTAAAAATGTTTGCACACAAAAATAAAGCATGGACATTTTGCTTTTAAACTGTGTCCTTAAAAGTAGTGAAAATCGTGGGTCTTGATAAAGTTATGAAGAAAACTCAAAAAAAGGCCGACAAACCCGATTTTTGGCAAAAACTCGACTTGAGCGACCTCTTCCGAAAAATCTGAAAAAATTCTCAAAATACTCTACCCTATAAGCTTTCAAATTATGCTTGAGCCCCAACAACATTTTTTTGGGACACCCTAATATACATATATGGGGGATTTCACGTCAAGTGAACCAACTTTTAAAATCGACGTCTTCCGATCGGGATGAAATTTGCACCAAGGTTTGACCTATTGGATACAAATTTAGACACAATTTTTCAACAAGATCGGTCAAGAACTCAAAATTTGACATTTTGGTCAAACATGTGATTTTTCTCATCCATGTAACTTATTACATATTGTTCTTAGCAAAATGTGTCCCAAATAGTTTACATAGCTATTTCTTCAATATTTCGAAAAAAAATATTTAAAAAAAAATAAAAAATTTTTAATATTTTTTTTCCGAAATCAAAAACTTTTTTGATTTTTTTTTTAAAATGAGATCTTTTTTTTCTTTAAATAAAGCTTAGATATTTTCCTTGCGGACCTATTTGGTCGCTTAGTGGGATGCGAGTTCGATATCTATCAAAAAAAATGTTTTGTAACTCAAAACATGGAATTTTTGAATTTTTTTTGCAAAATCAAAACTTTTTAATTTGTTTTTTTTTGCTCAACAGAAAGCTCAGATATTTTCCTTGAAGACCTCTTCAGTCGCTTAGTGGGATGGTGCAAATTCCATCCCGATCGGAAGACATCGATTTTAAAAGTTGGTTCACTTGACGTGAAATCCCCCATATATAAATGGTGTAAAAAATGTATATATAAAAATTTTTTGTCAGTTGTTTGCATTTTCGTGGAGAAGGTTTTTAAAATTATGGAAAAGTCGGAAAATTGGAAAAATCGAAAATAAAGTTTTACTCTAAAGTTTGTCTGAAGCCTTAAAATTGGGGCGAGGCGAAGTTCGCCGGGTCCGCTAGTAGATTAAATTGAAATGAAAATCGACTCAGAATCAGGTCAACAACAAAAGAGGGCTACCTGAGTATAAAAATGGTAAAATTTTTCAATTCTATGGAGAGATTTTTTTTAAACTTTTAAGTAAAATTAAAAAAAATAATTTTGTTAGAAGTTTCTCCACATAATTAATGATAACTCAAAAATTGTTAGTCCGATATTATTAAAACGAACTTAGAAAAGTTGAGTTTTATATAACCTTTAATCTGTTTATATATTGTATTTCAATAGGCTCAGTAGTTTCGGAGCTATTGAAAGCAAAAAATATATTTTTTATAAGAAAATATCAAATTTTTTAGTTTTAAAAATTCATGAACAGAAAACTGCAAAAATTGTTAATTTTTATTACTTTATAACAAAGTCACATATAATGGGAACAAATTGATGATAAAAAAGTATGGATTCTTTTCGAATTTATTCACAATTAAGTTAATTCGCTAATTTTCACAAAATTTTAGTATTTTAATTGATATACATAAAATTGAGTAGTTAATGTTCTTTTTTCCATTGATTCAATTATAAAAACATTTTCCCCATGCTATTTATAAATTTTCACATATATATGGCGTTTTGATCGGCTCAGTAGTTTCGGAGTTACAATAACAAATTGAAGCATAAAATATATTTTTTTACGTGAAAATAGCAAATTTTTTTATTTTAAAAAATTCATGAAAAATCGAAAACGGAAGAAATTGTTGAGATTTATTATTTGATCGCAAAGCCCCATGCAATAGGAACAAAATGAGATATCGGTCTTAAAAAGCGATGGATTTTTTTTTGTATTTATTCACAATTAAGTGAATTCACTAATTTTCACAAAATTTTAGTTTTTTGTTTGATATACATACAATTGAGTAGTTACCAGAATACATCAATACTGGAACCACAATACATCAAAATTGTTTATTGTTTTAAAAAGCCTTTGAAATTTTTTCGATTTTGTTGCCTTGTACAATCAAAGCACAATTCGCAATTTTCAAAATACTTCAATAATCTTTGGCACTTAGGCATTATTTGCTACAGGCCCTACAACATAACCAGTTAACTTGGTGGCCTGACATCATGAACCACACATGATGTGAGTTATACCTGATAAAAATAACTACCCTTTTCAGGTCCCCATGGGAACAAAAAGCATCTACTGACAAATTTGGTAAGATTCGTCGAGAACCCATTTTAACTCAACATGATAGCTGTCATCTATAAATCACTTTTACCTTAGTATAAGCAGTCTACAAAAGTCATTATATGAGAAATTCAGTCTTCTAGCTGACACACCTAACATACAGTTAACTGTGATCTCCATCGACCACCTAGTTTGTAATCAATGGATCCCCCTAATCACATCGTTTACACCAATTGAACCAATTGATCAACATAATCATCCAAGTATGGGGCTCTCCTATTGGATAATGAATACACAATGCAATTCACATGAACATTTTGTATCCCTGTACACAGAAAAGTCCAACAGATTGTATGTTGTGTAGACAACCATACGAGATTTTAGAGCGACCTGACTACCAGTGAAAATGCGAATATGCTCCCCATGTCTATGCAGTTCCGATTTCAAGTGCCAGTAATGTAAGGTCTTATTGTCATAAGGTCAACAGGAAGTCAATTCAGCGCCTCACAGAATGCTAAAGATAGTATTTAATGATCAGTGTCGAAGTACTAAAATGATTTACGGTCTGTGGATCTTCCGAGACCTATCCAAGAAACAATAGTACCACAAAAAAGTGCTAAAATAAATACTAAAAGTCCCCAAATATATATGAAAATATATTGCAAAGCACTAAAGAATGTCGTCAAATATATATTTTACATACATATTTAGTAAAAGCCTTTAAAATTTTTGATAAAATGTTCAAACTATTTTTCCTAAGAAAAACTATTTTTAAGTATTGATTTTGGAATTAACTACTAGTACATGTTAAATTTGCAATAATCGCATTAACTTCCAGTATCAAATGCAATGTCTAAAGTTTTTAATTACAATGAAATTTTGTCTTTTTCTATACCATTACTAATTGTTGCTGTTTGTGTGATTGTGTGGCTAAATATGTGTAAAATGTTCATTTTGTTTTAAGAAAATTTTCCACATTTATTCCTTTTGTCAAGAATTGCATTTGTGCTTTTTGTTTATAAATTTACCAGACATTTTTGCTGTTCCTTTTTTCCCATTTCGAAATGGTCATTGCTTGTAATCGATTACAATCAAATCTAAATGGATTGACTTTTAATTTAGAAGTGTTTATAAGAATTGAATGAAAAAAAATGTAACAAAAATTGTGTTAAGAGACCACATAAGGTTTCTACAAGATCTGCGTAAATATATTTGTTGTGAATATTATACGAGAATAGATCATAAATTCTGTGTCTTTTTGAATGAAACTCAGGTTTTTGATTACAAAATTATTTTATTTTCTATTTTATTTCCTTTGAGCACTATGTACTTTGTCCAACGTTTCTCCAATTTGATTATAGCTTCCCAAAAACAAGATTTGTCGTGGTCATTAAAATATGTATTCTTTTGTGAGATGAAGGAGTCAAAGCTCTTTCCGCCAAGACAGATGGTAAAAGGTCATTGCTAATAATGGCCAACACTTTAAATAAATTTATGTATATTGTACAAATGTTTCAAAATAAATGCTAAACATTTGAAAAAATCCCGCATTTCTAAGTCAGACCCAATATAAAAATCGGTTAACAAGAAAACCAGTATGACGAATTATTCGAAAATATAAAATATTACAAGCCATTCGGATTTTGTGACAAAAGGTCAACCGGTTTCGGTTACTGAATACTCTAAATCAAAATGAAAGAGCTATTAAAAACTACATATTTACAGATATCAAACCAGATTTGGCAAAGATCAAGAAATTGTCCATTTAACGATAAATCTAGATTCTACTGTATGATTGCTAGTGCATGTTTGTATATTTGTATTACTATTGTTTTCATTTTCATTTATTCGGTATTTAATTTCGCTTCATTGTGGTAGATACAAACATATATGTATGTTTGTATATACATAGGTATATAACAAATACAAATACAGTTGTTTAGTATATATTAGGGTGGCTCTTATATTGGACTTTGTCGATTTTCGATGCTCCAATATTTAAAATGGAATAAGAAAAATAATATATTTTTTTTTGTGGACTTCATTAATCCATGAAGAAATGTTGCGCATCAATTAGACCCTTAATGATATTTAATTACAAAAAAAAAAACAACCAACATAAATATTAAAATTATTTTTTAACCAATATTGGAAAAAATCCTGAAATAATAGTTAATGAAGGATTTTTAAAAAATGGTATCTGAATAACAATTACAAATAATCAATATTTTTTTGGTCTTTGATAAATTAATTACACTATGCACGAAATTGACACTTTTTTTCTGTCAAGAGGGGCACTTAAACTAAATCTGGTACGCTGAATTCAGTGGTTAACCGTTTTTTTAGGTTAGCTGGTATTTTCGAGATATACCGTTATATCGAAAATGGAGTAACTCAAAAACGATTTAGTTTATTGAACAAAATGAAAAAAACCGAAATTCCTTAACAAAATTTTTTTTTTCCAAAGTTGTTTTTTTTTCATATTTTGGAAAAAAAAATTTTCGAATTGTTATTTGAATTTTTATTTTAAATTTAATTTTTTTTTTAAATTTTAAAAAAAAATTTTGTTTTTTAATTATTGTTTTTGGTAAAAAAAAATCGTGTTAAAAAATATTTTTTCCGATTTTGATCCCTTGTAGGTCCAACTTACTATGGTCTTATATAGGTTGTTGCAAAGGTCTTTGAAATATCTATCATTAGGTATCCATATTGTCTTACTTAGTAATCCAGATATAGGTCAAAAATCGAAATTGTCCTGGTTTGTTCCTCATATCTTAGCCATTTGTGGACCGATTTTGCTGATTTTAAATAGGAAACTTCTCGAAAGCATGTTATTGAAGATTAGGATGCCGAAGATATCTGCGGTCTTCAAAAAATTGATTTCAACAGACAGACAGACGGACATGGCTTAATCGACTCCGCTATCTATAAGGATCCAGAATATATATACTTTATAGGGTCGGAAAATTATATTGTGGAAATTACAAACTCATATATTCTCACGAAGGTGAAGGGTATAATAATTCGACAAATAACTAATGATAAACGGAGTATTTCGATCAGTGGTCCGATAGCTCCTTCTATAAATATATAAATATTACTGCAAGATGTTACAATTCTAAAAACAAGTCTTTCAAAATGTTTACGAAATAAAATATTTGTTATTTATTAAAAAAAGGAATGATTTTGGAATTGATTTCGAAACAGAAATTTTAGGGTCCAAAACATGACGGCGAGGTCGTGGTGTGAACATATGCTGGCGAAATATTAGCAGAATCTCAATTAATAGTTAAAATATTAACTTAGATTAATTTGGTATTGAAAATGATGGCGAATGTGATTTTGAAACAGTCGTCGAAAGTGATATTGAGGATGATATTTATAATGATTACGCTGAAATAGCTAAAGGCTATGATCTTAAAATAGATATAAGTGAAATTATTATTATTATTATTATTATAATGTTGCAAAATATTTAATAAATCTAATGATAAAAACAAAACATTGCAAACTTACATTTTGTTGCAAGAAAAACATTATGTTCGTCTTGTACATGATGTTAAAGATCGTTGGACATCTCTGTCTAACATGGATTACGGGAAGATTCGACAACGTTGATAGAGCTTGCGGGTGTAATACAATTTTTTATAAATAAATTAGAAAAAGTGAATAATTCATTTACCGAATTAATGAACGACATAGAAAAGGTTTTAATACATTTATATTGTACTTAAATTCGGGATCATGTTCAACTAGTTAACATTTTATAAAACAAAGCTTCAAAACGGAAACTAAAGAGTTAGCTAGTAAATTGTTTGGGAGGGAATCTGATCAGAATATTTCTGATGAAAATTAATTGATAGACTTTGTTTTCGATTGTTTTTTTAAATTATCAATACTTGATTTTTTAACTTTAACGTTATTATTTGTTTTTCTTTAATAACAAAATATTAAAAATTATCGAATAATTCGACCAATTCGGTTAATTTCAAACGTGTGATAGAATTATTCGAACATGTTAACATCTCTTATTCGAATTATGCGTTTTATTAGAACAATATAATTTTGTGAAAATGATCGAATCCACTTCTTGTTCTTGTCACTTTCTTGTTTAAACAAATTTCGTTCAATAGGCTATATATGAGAGCTCTAACCCCTGATGGGTTAAAAATGTCCTAGAAATTTAAAATAAAATAAATCTTAAATTAGCTACCAAAACAGACTATCTGAAATTAAATATTAGAAAACAAGATATGAAAAGTTTATTTAAGACATCAGCTATGTTCAATAACTAAAAGTTGTTACTAGTTAGTAACAATTGTTACTGGAAAAGCGTTCATAACTCAAAAACTTGCAAGTAGAGAAAAAATCAAGAGCGTATAAATTTTAGAGAGTGTTCTCTGGTTGCAAACTAATACAAGTTCTATTTTGAACTCGTAATAGTTAGCAGCTTATGTTTTATATGTTTTGTGTTATTTTTTATTTATTTAAAATTTTATTTTTCTGGTTAAAAAATATCAAAACAAAAGAATTTTCAATAAAATTTAAGAAAATGTGAGTATTTATACATTTTGAAAGGAATAAAATAAGGAAATTGTGTGTATAAAACAATTGTTACTGGAAAAGCGTTCATTTACTTTTTACTATTTTTGAGAATTTAAGAGAGTAATTTTGTAAATTTTGATTTTATTCTCTCGTTGCAAGTATTTACTGGGAAAGTAAATGAACAGACCTATCATTTTAACAAAAACTAAATTTCTTCGAAATTTGCCATGTAATCAATTATCAGTCATATTAAAATGTTTAATTATTATTTAACTTTTTGTTATATTCGAAAAGAATTTTTTAAATTCCGTTTAAAAGAAAATTTCAAAACGTATATTTGGGATTTTATATGTGCTATTTTATAACTATTATTTATTTTAATTCAAAATATTTCCTATTTATACACAAAACTTGAAACGTCAAATAAAATGTGCAACCTCGTAATGTTATTAAAATTTGATCAAAAGTTCTGATAGCATAGAAAAATTTTTGAGCTTGGGAGCACCGCAAATCGAAAAACTCCATTCGAAGGACCATCCTAATACACATGTACATATGAATGTTTGTATGTAGAAATATAATTGTGTGAATGTTTCTGTGGAATAGAGTTCTGGTTTTTATATGGTTTCATCAACATTTGTCTTAAATTGGCATGTGTAGAGATAAAGGATAAAATATTGCATTATTTTCCTCATTCTCATCTATCTTTTCTACACACAAAATGCAAAAAAAATGAATAAAGTAGACGAAGTAAATAAAAGCATTAAATTATACGGGTGAATGAAGAAAAATGCATTTTATTGTTTGAAATTAAAATGATTGTTGTGTAAAAGTGAAATTGATATAATTTGTGTTTTTGTTTAAACAGGAATAAAATAGTGTAGAGTAGTGCTTTTACTCTACTTTATTTATTTATGCTGCAAAATGTAATCAAGAACCATTTAGATATTTTGTTAAAGTGAACGCCACACAATGGGGGAATATTTTAAACGTTTTTAGGGAATTGTGGTTTATCTTAGTTTAACTCTGTACCTTTTCATTTTAGTTAAAAATGCCTAAATAACTGTACAATTTCATTGAAAAGCATTCATTAATTATTGCATTATAAAAATTTTAATTTTCGAAAAAAATATTTATTTTTGCAAAAAATCTTTAATGAATTTTTTAATTATTTTTTCAATTCTTTTCATAACATTGTGACTTGAAAAAA
Source organism: Calliphora vicina (assembly GCF_958450345.1). NCBI lineage: Eukaryota > Metazoa > Arthropoda > Insecta > Diptera > Calliphoridae > Calliphora > Calliphora vicina. Next base: position 38,335,967 of record NC_088784.1, on the reverse strand, counting down.
TTATTTTTGGAAAATTGTTTTGCTAAAACAAGTTTAGAATACAGTTACTTAATATGGAAAATATATAGATAAGATTTTGCTAATTTTAATATTTGAGATTCTTCATAATCATGTATTTATTAGCGAATAATTGAATTTCTCATGAAGAAACTGCTTTAAAAATGCTCATACACTGGATAGATTTCTCTGCCCTACGCATCTATAAAGATATATAGCATAATGATTGAAACGTTCAGTGGCCAGCAAAAGATAAAGTTTGAAATATTAAATCGTTTTTTTTTTCACTTCGACAGAAAGTAAAAAAACATCTCCCATAACTCAATCAACTGAAAAATGATTGCAATTAAATTTCAACAATAATTTCGGTTTTAACAAAAACCCACAATGAAAACATAAACTACTATAAATTTTATTAAATTTCTATATGGACAAAATCAAACACTCACACGAATAAATGGCATTATCATTAATACAAAACAGAGAACTAAAAATAAAATCTAATGAAAAACCATCAAAATGTATAGACTACACCAACTGAGCACAAAAAAGTAAAAAAAACTAATTTGAAAAAGTTAACTTAATAAAAAAAAGTATGAACACACATTTATCCATCCATATGATATTTACTTTTGTAATATGATATTTTTTTTATATTTATTTATCCCTCCATTGGTTGATGACGTTTTTCAACATGATTGCTTTTTTGGTTGGAATTAAAAAAAAAAACAAGAAAACGAAAACTAAAAATCAGCTCCAATATGAAAAATGGTGTGATATAAAAAACTTGGTCAATTTGTATTTGTATAAACAATATTAGAGCTAGTGTGGGTTTTCAATGTTGAAACAATAGTGCAGAAACACAATAACAACGGCAACGGCATGACCATACAAATTTGACATAACTAGTGGGTTCATAACAATGTATGGAAACTTTTATAAAAATGAATTATTAAGTAAATATAATCATTCAGAATAACGCATCAACTAAAGGGAAAAAATAAAATAGAAAATTTAATTTTTTTAGCATATTAATTGAAAAACACTAAACAAACATTGAACAATTTTTAAAATGCCGTTGCCGTGCCGCTGCACTGTGGTTCCAAATCAAAATCTAGGTGGACAAAATTATAAAAATCAGTATCTTCAGAATTTGGAAAAACGAAGTTTTTTCGGAAGCTGACAATCTGGTCTCCTCTAATACAAATGGGTTTTTCAATTGGACATTTCGTTTTCTCTACAGAAGCTCAAAAAATGTTTAATCATATTTTCGTTAATTTGTTTTTTAATATTTTACTGCTTACTAAATTACAAATATGTATCTCAATTGCATTACCATATAGAAATTCATACTTCAAAATATAAATAAACATTGATATAGGCTTTTATTAAGTGTATATCTTATATTTATGAGCCTCTCGATTTTCCTGTTATAGTCCTTTAAACTTGGATCTCAAATAAACTGATATTTTTTTTTGTAAGAATATTATATAGCTTGCCAAAAAAAAAGACCATCGAAGCCCGTCCAATGACTATATACATCATTTAAAGAAACTTCTGGGTAATGTCTTTGTAAAAAAATTGTAGCCGCCAGCACCCGCCGAAATACTTTTTTTTTAATTTTTATGGAATGGAATTTTTAGAAATATTTTTTTTTATTATTGATTTTTATATATCTAGACCCTACTGTAACATGAAATATAGTAAATACAGATCTTTTTAAAAATTTAGTTTCAGAAACACATGAAACGTATTTTTTAATTTTTATTTTATTAACGATTTTTATATATCTAGACCCTACTGTAACTTGAAAAAAAGTTTATATTGATCTTTTAAACATTTTGTCCACCTAGATTTTGATTTGGAACCACAGTGCGCTGGCATCTTGGCTATGTTCCTATACCTTTTCGTTTATATCAACTATAAAAAGGTTGCCATTAGAAACTAATTTGCAAATTAAGTTTATGAACCAGGTGCAAAAAGGTAAAGAGTGCCTCAGGGCATTGTTGCCGGTTTAGGTATAAAAAAAGATATTTTTAAAATGATTTTTATTGAAAAACTAATGAAAAAGAAATAATCTAAAATATTTGGAATAGATCGAACAACTAAAAGTTAGTAAAACTTTGATGTAAAAAAAAAAATCACACACAAAATTTCACGTGCTAAAATTATGACATCACTCACAAAACAGCTAACATAACAAAAACTAAAAGTCAGAATGCATTTCGACCTTCGAGTGAAATGTTAAAAAATCTGTAACTAAAGTCACCGTTAAATTTAAAAAAATTTTAATTACTTTTTGAGATAATTGGTATTTAGTAATGCATGCCTTGAGGCACTCTTGCTCTTGGGTTAAGTCAGTTGCCAGGAAAACAGGAACTTCCAAAGAAACTTAAATAGGCCAGTCTTTATTAGTTCCAAATCAGTGATGTTCATCCCATACAACAATTGTTTAAAAAATTTAAACACATTTGTTATGCTCTTTTAAAGAGCATAATAAATGTCTCATTTTTTCAGAAATTCAATAAGCATTGTTGTTGGTTGGCTTTTGGATGAAGCATAGCAAACACACGCGTTTCAATTACAATTGAACACAAAAAAACGAAGTCAAAAATAAATTAAAAATTTAAGAGTATTTCGGCCGTATAATGTATATTCTTTCATTTAATTTAAAATTTATATTACATTAATTTAGTACAACATTCTTTATTTTGTTCTTATTTTAAGTGTTTGACATTATGTTTGCTGGGTAGCTCTCTCACCAATACATCTTCATTTTTATATTTGAACATCACTGTTCCAAATGCTGAAAAATAGTACTTGAGGTAATCGTCAAAGTTATGATGTTCTTTTCTTTGGCATCCCAATCGTTTAAAACCTGATAGACTTGATCACTATGTAATTTAATAACTTTTCTAATCCCCAATAACATGAAGTCTGTTTATATGTTAACTAATAGTTATACCGACAATCTTCATACAAATTAATTTTAACTGACAGTAAAACTATTAGTTAATAAATAGCCAGACTTCGTGGTAAGAGTTTTCGAAAATAATTTGTTTTAAAAAATCCACTAATTAGCGTAACCTCAAATCAGTTAAAAAAACTGTTTTTTATAGTCCTCGAATGAAGAATCAACATATTATGGAAATAAATCTGCCATTTCTCATAATCCTCATAATCATATCAAAGTAGGCCCTCAGACATGGAACATTTTTAAATGAATTCGAATTTGTTGTGGTTGTGAGAAAATCAAAGATTTTAATATATTCTTAATGCCATTAATAAGAGCTATTTAGCCCTTATAGCTGTTGAGTTGTAGGGATTTAAAAATTAAAATTTATTATGCATTTGAAATTTTAAAAATTTCACCAAAACCTGGCACAAGTTTTTCATATTATCGGACACAATGTATAATCGATTTAATTAAAAATACATCTGCTATTTAAACAATAAAAATAAAAATGAAATGAACAAAGTTTCAAACTCATAACTTTTCGCGAGTTCAAAAATAATCGGTTTTGTATTTGAAAATTGAGAAAATTTGGAATTTGATAACTAGAAAAAATATATTAGGTAACTTATAAAACTTTTTTTGTATTTTTAGATTCGAAACAGGGTGAGGTGAAATTTGAATTTGCAAATGCTTACAACTCAATAACTTTAATATTGGTGTAATTTTTTCAAATGTTTAGCTTTTATTTAAAAACATTTGTACAATATAAATATATTCGAAGTATTGGCCATTGTTAGCTATGAACTTTTCCCAAATTTGTGGCAAGATATGGATTCCAAGCCAAAAGAAATGCTCATCTTTTGAGGCCAAGAACGAATCAAGCCAATATCGGATACTCTCATCCAAAATAAAGCGTGCTCCAGAGAGCGTTCTGAATCGATAGGGTGCAGGTCTGGTCACATTTCAGCAGCTCATAATAAAATGGAGCCTTTTGATCCCACCAAATACATTGTATTATCTTAGCGTCATTGTTATTTGGCTTCTGTGTAGATTCCGCTGGTTGGCCGGGCTTCACATACGATCGAACACTTTGGGTTATCGTAATGGATCCATTTTTCATCTCAAGTAATAATTCGGTGCATTTCAGACATACAAAATGGACTTTCAAGGTCTCTCAGTTTCAATTCGTATATTACCCAATTTCCTTGCATTTGGATAAATCCTACGTGCAAACGTTATGAAATTGCTGATGGTTTTGTAAGGTCTTGTTGAGTATTACAACAAACTTCATGAAATCATGAATCCAATTCTTGGTCTTCAAACTTTTTTGGCTGGCCTGGGCGATATTTGTCTTCCGTGTCAAAATAACTACTTCTGAACTGCACAAACCGAACTGTTGAAACCGAAAGGTTTCAACAAAACTTTCTCGCACGTTGAAACCGAAGGGACACTTGGTAAGCTTCGGTAAGCAATCGGTGTACTTCAGCAGCATTTTTTTTTTTCAAATTAAAGAACTAAATCAAAACTTTCCGCATATGACGCTTTGTTGGTGCAAAAGTCGAACAAAATAAAATTTGTTTACATTATAATGTTCAATAAGTGAGAATAAATGGCAGATTAGAACCCCTCAAAATGACATATAAGTTATTAAAAACAATCTGCGTTCAAAAAATACGCCATCTATTGTAAATCCCTCATATTTAAGTCATACACCCAATAGATAAATAGCACACCACAATTTGATACCGTATAGAAATTTTGCATATCTGAGGTGCCCTATTTTTCATGCCAATCAGATCTGATTAGAAATGACAGTTCTATTTTCAATATATTTTGATTCTGTTCCACTGTGGAATTTATACCTACATACTTTTCATGTCGCTTATTTTAACACATTTTTTTTTTGTTTTGGCGATTTTTCTCCTTTTAATTCTCTACAACACTGTTTTACTGTTATAGATTTAAAATATTTTTTACATTAAGTTGTATGTACTTTTTTCTCGTATGAGTGATATTAAATTCTATCTTTTCTATATTTTATTTTTTTGATTGATGAGCTATTTAATTGTGGGTATTAAATGACTGTCAGCTTACAACAAACTATTTATTCATTCAATGATGATCATGACGACGGCGACGTTGATAAAGATTATGATGTTGTTCGAAAAGTTAATATTTATACTTTGTACTGTATGTTATTTTTAAATGAATTGTATTTGATTGTTAGTTTTTGGTTAACAACAGTGATGAGATAACTTTTAATGAACTAGGGGCCAGTAAAATATATTTTACAGTTGCACAATTTAGGAATTGAAATATCAAAAGTTAGTAACTAAAATATATTCTAAAACTAAAAATAAAATGTCGATTTTTTTTTTAAAAATGTATCCAAAATTATATGAAAAAACATGCAAATTTGTCAAAAGGGGGTAAGGTTTGTGGAACTTCTGAGGTGTAAATAAAGCCCTTTTACATAAGTATTTGCTATAATTGAAAACATTATGACTTGACACAGAAAAAAATTACGAAAAATAAATTGTCATATTAATTACCATATTCGTGAATACAATTATTTTTTTAATTGAAAAGGCACCAACAACCGATTTTGTAGATACAAGAAATATGTTTGTTACTTAAAATTGTTAACTCTCAACAATTTGTTTTAACAACGAGTTTGTGAAATTAAACAAAAAATTTGTTAATAGTCAACAGTAAAATTTTAACAATAGGTGTGTAACATTGAATAATTATATTGTTACTAGTTAATTATATATATCTGCAATAGCTTTTTTTATATTAATTAAAAATGCATTTGATGGTTTTAATTGTTGTTTTTATTATTATAAACAAATTTACAATTTATTATAATAATGACATACATACATATATAAATTTAAAATATAAAGTTGAAGTTTGTTATATTCATTATCTCACCTTTTGAACTGGTACAAAGTACAGGCCAGTATCACCTTCCAGGAACGGTTATACAGATTGTTCCTCTAGTATTGTTCTTAAATGACGCATTCTTATTAGACGCATTTGATGTTGACAAAAGTCCACCAAAATCCTGTTGAAAAAAAAAATGTTTATATAAAATAGATCTCCATTTTTACATATTGCTGTATTATAGTTACAGATTCAACTTACCGTCTGGAATACACCAATTTCTTTATAATTCGCAAAAGAAAACATATTTTTTATGAAACAACAAAATTTTTATATTTTCTTGACACATTTATTTTTGTTACTTTCAATATAATATTCCTATTGAATTTTAACAACTGAAATTGTTAATAAATATCTAAAAGAAATTGTTGATATGAGTATTAGAATAACATATTCAATTAAAAAATTATTGAAAATTTAAATCATATTTCAAACAAATTTGTTCAATTACATAATAACTGTTACCATTTTTTTCTGTGGAGGATTGATATTATAGTAAAATTAAATAATTTTATGAAATTTTGGGACTTCATTTACCTTTACAACTAAAAAAGTTATAATATGGTGATTTTCCACGAATGAAAATATAAAATTTGAATTAATGGTAAATTTTAACAGTTAAAGATATCATAACAAAATTTGGAACTAATATAGACTCAAATGTCCTTAAATCAATGGCATTTGAATTTTTGACATTTTTTATTTTCAAATACCAAAATTCCTAAAACGGGGAAAATGTGTTCCAAAAACTGAGTTTTTTTAGCATAGTGCCTACTGTGACGTTATTTACCGTGTGATAGTAAAAGTATTTAAGAAACATATGAGCCCAATTCACAATCTTGTGCAAATGGTCTTGCATCATTGTATTTGCATTGCATTTTTTACTTTACACTAACAAAATATACAGAAATACACCATTGCATAAATTAGCAATACAAATGCACAAGATTGTGAATACCGCTATGGTGTTATATAAATTTGGGTCGGTGCTTTGCCTTTTTAGAATTTTTTACTCAAACCGAATTTTTTTTTAAATTGGGTTATCTTTCCGAATCATATAAAAATTCTATATAAAAGACAAAAAATATGGCCTTTTTTGGAAAAAACGTTAAAAATACGGCCCTTTTTACAAGTTCCAATTTTGGATGCGTATAACTTTTTATAGGGAACAGATAACTGTTAGCAAGTTTTTTTTATTTAATTTAGAATTTTATCGCCAATATAGCTGATATTTTAAAAATAAATTTCGACCCTCAGTAGGCCCGCCATATCTAAAAAACCATAAGAAGATCGAGCAAAATTAAAAAAAAATAAATCAATAAACCTGAATATCTCTTCAACTAATTGAATTTAAAATTTCAGTTCATTCGGATCATAAATGAATTTTTGGCGATTTTTTTAAAAAATTTGAGACCCGAGGTGACCAACTTTGAGGGGCTACGCACTGGCCTCCATTATCGGTAGGAAGCTGAAATCAATTCAAAATCACCTCAGCTCAGACCATTTGAAATTTCGTAACATTATCTGTAATATTTCCCAAGATTTTTGGCGATTTTTTTAAAAAATTTGAGACCCGAGGTGACCAATTTGAGTGGCTACGCACTGTCCCCCATTATCGCTAGGAAGCTGAACAGACTTAAATCAATTCGAGATCACCTCAGCTCAAAGCATGTGAAATTTCGTAATAATATCTCTAATAGTTCCCAAGATACCGAATTATTTCCAAAAAAAAAGTTTCTAAACCACTGTGCATCATAGATAATTTTAACTTCATTCATGATATGTATCTACTTGTTATAATGAAGTTTATATGGTTGCACAAAAGTTCATTACAAAAATGTTTCCTTAATTCTGAAATTGCCCACCACTGCAACTCATAGAAAACAAATCATAATCATTTCACAAATATTACTTGTATAGATTTTTCCAGTTCAAAACATACAGAGCAAGAACACAAAGTCAATATGGAAATATAATTTAGATAACAAACTGTAAAAGTACGAATGCATAAATATCTGAAGGATAATATTGTATATAATTTAGAATGATTCACCATTTGACATTTTAAATTACATACAAATCAAATATATTAAATTATTTATGTATATCTGTATAATAAATGGAAATACCAAAGTTATTTACATAAATAAGTATATGATTTCTTCCATAATGAAGCGGCGATTGATAAAGAAACATATCAAGAGTAATAATAAAAAAATGAAATTGTCCATATAATTTAAAATATTCAGTTCTTTTGAAGTAATTTTGGGTGCAAAAGAAAATCTGGTCTATAATTTTGTGCGTTGCAATTAAGTGTCACAATGAAAACAAACAAACAAACGGATGGATGGCATGGAAATAAAAATCATCATTATCCTTGGTCCTTTTTGCATACACAAATATGTATGATTGTTCGCACATGTGCGTGTAATTACAGAGCAGCAGCATATCCATAAAAGATAAAGATGTAATTTTTGCAAGACGAAAAAGATTTTATTATGAAAGAAAACATACAAAAATATTGATTCATAACAAGCAGTTTAATTAAATTCGTGATTGAACTTTAAATGGCCTGATGTTTAATGCAAAATTTTTAAATTAGTCTTAAAATTGCAATATTCTGCTTTAATACTTATGTCTTTTATTAAGATTTAATTTAACTTTTATTTTAGTTAAATTAAATTTTATTTGTATTTATTTAATAAATTTTGTTATTGTTGTTGTAGTTCTTAAAATCGATTTTTAATTTTATGTCAGGCCGTAATGTTTACATGTGTTCAAATGTATGTAATTGTGAGTATGTAAAAGAACGATAAACAAAAAAAAGAAAAAATATTTTCTGTTGCACAGTTTTTATCATATTTAAGACCACAATATGGTTAAAGGATATAAACCACATTCTATGTGTTTGTGTACAAGTGATCGTGTGCTCGTGTGTGTGTAGAAAAATATGAACATCCTCTGGTTATAGCCTCAATATGACATACATTTACACTTTGCATACATACATCCATACATGCATATGTACATATTTATAGTATGTATGTATGTATGTGTAAATATAAAAGTATGTTTTTTTTTTTATTTTACACACATCGATAGTTACATTCAATTATATATACAAAAACATATATTTATAAATACATATGTACTTTGTTTACCATGTATAGGCTTAAAATTCAATTAATTCCATATTTTATCATCTTCTTTAAATTATATTTTCATACATGCAGTCATACATACATATGTATGTTTGTAAGTTTATTTAAAAATAAGATACAAAAGTACTACTTAACATACAGACACACATAATGCTATTTTATACACATACAAACATTCATAATTTACATATTCCTTTACTGATATAAAATTTTACTTCCTTTATGACACACACATACAAATATAGCAACCAATACTTAAATATGCAGTATATGTTTGTCCATTAAGGTGGTCCTTATTTTGCACTTTTTCGATGCTTCCAAGGTCTAAGATTGTTTTGCAATATCTTAAAACCTGAAAATTTAAGCAAAATCGGATAACGTTTAAATGTTAAAAAAATCAATTAAAATTAGCTATTGATAGATGTTTAAATATGAAAATTATAGCAAATGAAAATTCTTTCTATTTCAAATCCCAAATTCTACATTCTCAAAATGTTTTTAAACCTAATGTAAAACCAGTTAAAGTGCTGATATGGTATTGCCAATTACTTAACCCTGCTGTTAGGTTAAGCCCATTTGGTCCAATTTTTCAATTGTTTTCTTTGTAATTTTTGAACAACTGTGCACTTGTTTAGAAACTTTTTGTTTTTGGAAATAATTCGGTATCTCGAAAACTATTAGTTATATTGTTACGAAATTTCACATGGTTGGAGCTGAGGTATTTTCGAGTTGACTTACGTTTTTCAGTTGTCTAGCGCTAATGGGGCCAGGGCGTGTCCCTTCAAAATTGGTCACCTCGGGTCTCAAATTTGTTTAAAAAAAAATCACCAAAAATCCATTATTCTTTGAGAAGATCTACAAAAAATGGGCTCACATGTGTAGGTTGACTCTATTATTTGAAGAGATATTTAGGTTTATTGATTTAGTTTTTTTTATTTTGCTCGATCTTTTTATGTTTTTTTAGATAGGGCGGATCTACGGAGCGTCCAAATTTATTTCTAAAATATCAGCAGTATTAGCGATTATATTCTAAATATAATAAAAAAACTTGCTTACAGTTATATCGTCCCTATAAAAAGTTACACGCATCCAAAGTTGGAACATGTAAAAAGGGCCGTATTTTTTAAATTTTTTCCTAAAAAGACCATATATTTTTTCTTTTGTAAAAAAATTAATTTCTTCGGGACTATATAACATTTTTATTTGATCCGGAAAGAGAACTTAATGCAAAAGCGTGTAAAGTAAAACTTGGTTCCCTTAAAGGGACCAAGTCCCTACCAGAAATATCCAGATTTGGCCAATTTTAAAAAAATTTTAGGTTTGAGTAAAAAATTATGAAAAGGTAATGCACCGATCCTCGAAAAAGCTTCATATTTGTATAACCTTATATGTTTCTTAAATACTTACAAAGTTTTATTTACTATCACACTGCAAATAACGTCATAGTAGGCACTTTTCTAAAAAAATCAGTTTTTGGAACATATTTTCCCCGTTTTAGGAATTTAGGTATTTAAAAATAAAAAATGTCAAAACTTATAATATCTTTGATTTAAGGACCGGCTGTCGGCAACTCCAACTTACACAATTCTCTCTTGAGATGTTCTACATTAAGCTTTTCAAACTTCATTCTTATTATTTTGCATCCCACTTCTAAAACCAGTTTAAAATTTTAAAAACTGTTTATTTCAGGGCACACTTAGAAAGGTGACTGCATCACTACAACAATACAAAAACAACAGGTACTTTGTTTTTGTAAAAAAGTAGGTGAACTGTCAAAGTTGCCTGTTGTTGTTTTTGCTTTAGGGTTTGTTGTATTTTTCGCCACAACAACCACAAGTGAATTGACAATTCAAACTGAATAAAAAAAATAATCAGCTGTTTCATCGCAGTCACTTTTCTAAGTGTGCCCTGGTTTATTTATTCAAATTTACAGAACAATTTTAATTGTCACTTTCTTTTAATGTACACACTCATATTACACACTTCGTAATGTACAAGTATACACTGGTAATACAGTTGATGTTATTTCTAACAGCGTCTATCATAAACAGTTTATACTATTTATACACAGGGCCATCTTTCGAGTAGCTTTTAGATTGTTCTTAACTGAAAAAACTAGAATATTCGAATTCTAGAGCTTTCAATAATAATGTTAGCAGCTTAAGCATTTAGTGTTGACATACACTTAAATCTTTTTTACAGTAACTGATTGTAGTTTAGTCAAAAAGTTTTCAGTAAAGTTAAAAATTAATGTAAATGTAGTTATTAAACCCTTCACCATCGTGAGAAGGGTAAATATAAGTTTGTCATTCCGTTTGTAATTTCTACATTTTTCATTTCCGACCCTATAAAGTATATATATTCTGGATCCTTATAGATAGCAAAGTATATTAAGCTAAGTTCGTCTGTTTGTTGAAATCAATTTTCTAAAAACCCCTGATATCTTCGGGATCCAAATCTTCAATAATTCTGTCAGACATGCTTTCGAGAAGTTTCCTATTTAAAATCAGCAAAATCGGTCCACAAATGGCTGAGATATGAGGAAAACACCAGGACAACCTAAGGACTTACTAAGTCATTAATATAGACAATATGGATATCTAATGATGGATATTTTAAAGACCTTTGCAATGACGTATGTATAATAGAGTGACAGCCGATTTTTTTTTTTAGATTTCAAAGAGTGCCGGGTGGAATATTGTGACACTAGGCCTAAATGTTAAGCGCTGAAAATTTGAGCCAAATCGGGCAACGATTTCTGGACGCGCATCGAGGTCAAAGTTCAGATATATGCAAAATTTTACTGTTAATATGGAATAAATAGGTGAAACTCGTTAACTTTCTGCATTGTTTTCGAGAAATATGTAGATTTATTTATATTAATGAATATTACATTAAAAAAAAATTTTGGAAATTAACCCTGTATCTCCTTTGGATCAAAATGACCCAAAAACTGTATTATCGCCAAAATTAGAGAAGAATGCAAATTTTTCAGTTTTTGAAAAAATTTTGCTACTAAATAAATACTTTTGCAATTGAATGCAAATGAATCGAAATATGTACGTAATTATCGTTGTAATGAGATATAAATGACAAAATTTGATTAAAAAATTTTAAAGTTATTACAAATTCGCCAGACCATTAACGAGTTTCAGGCCACTTGAACAAAAAATTTAGCAAAAAAATTAAGATATTTCGAGAAAAATTAAAATAGAAGTTCATTTTTACTTAAAATATGTCCATATTTACTTGTATATGAGTTTTTGTCTTCGTAGGATACCGTTAACATATTCGCAGGTATGGCCAAAAAAAATAATTTTTTTAACGGCTGTTTCAAAACTCCATTTTCAAATTTTTAAAAATTTTGTTAAACTAATTTCAGATTTTTTCGATCATCACACTGGGGTTTATTCAGATCAAAATAGGGAATAAAAATATGAAAAAATGATGTCAATACCTCTTACAGTTTTTCCGTACCTGCGATTTAAATTTTGCGATTTTCAAGAAAAACTAATTATTTGTCCATATTTAGGCGAATGAGCCCAATTTCCTTACTGTTATAAATTTTAAGTAAAACTTATTCATAGTATTATAATCCTGGTAATTTTAAATACGGTCTGAAAGTTTTACTAAAATCCGAAAACGTTAACCTTTAAATCGTGAAGGTCAAATGTCAAATTTTTCAATATTTGGAATTTCTAATGAAAAGATAGCGAAATGTTATATATTTTTGGGCCGATTTTCTTGAAACTTGAGGAAAATATATATTCGGGTCTAGCATTTACAACAACAGTGAAAAAATGAACTTCTATTTTAATTTTTCTCGAAATATCTTAATTTTTTTCCTATATTTTTTGTTCAAGTGGCCTGAAACACGTTAATGGTCTGGCGAATTTGTAATAACTTTAACATTTTTTAATCAAATTTTGTCATTTATATCTCATTACAACGATAATTACGTACATATTTCGATTCTTTTGCATTCAATTGCAAAAGTATTTATTTAGTAGCAAAATTTTTTCAAAAACTGAAAAATTTGCATTTTTCTCTAATTTTGGCGATAATACAGTTTTTGGGTCATTTTGATCCAAAGGAGATACAGGGTTAATTTCCAAAATTTTTTTTTAATGTAATATTCATTAATATAAATAAATCTACATATTTCTCGAAAACAATGCAGAAAGTTAACGAGTTTCACCTATTTATTCCATATTAACAGTAAAATTTTGCATATATCTGAACTTTGACCTCGATGCTCGTCCAGAAATCGTTGTCCGATTTGGCTCAAATTTTCAGCACTTAACATTTAGGCCTAGTGTCATAATATTCCACCCGGCACTCTTCAAAATTTTAACAAAAATTTTTTTCCATACAACTGATTGTCACTCTAATGTATATAAGACCTTGGCAAGTGGACCTACAGTGGGTCAAAATCGGAAAAAATATTTTTAACCCGAATTTTTTTTCACCAAAAAAAAATTCAAAATCAAAAAAAAAAATTTTAATTTAAAAAAAAAATTAAAATAAACAATTCGAAAAAAACATTTTTTTCCAAAAAATGAAAAAAAAAAATTTTGTTCACCTAAAAACATTTAAATTTTTTATTTTGAAGTATTATTTTGGTGAAGGGTATATAAGTTTCGGCACAGCCGAATATAGCTTTCTTACTTGTTTTTATAAAGAAATAATTTTTTAACATTTTATCCACGTTGTTCAAAACACAAACTACCAGAACATTTTTTTTTCAGTACTGTTAATATTTATAGTCATTTATTTTCATTTCATTCTAAAAACAGAAATAGCGTTTCAGTATGAGCTTTTCGTTTGATGTCAGAAAAACTAAAGTAAAATGAGTTATTTTTACGTAACTTCTTACCCCACTATTGTGGTGTAGGGTATACAAAACTAGAAACAGTTTTATATAAAACAAGTAGTAGTGTTAAATTCGGCTTTGACGTTATATTCGTACCCACCATCAATATATGACAATAAAATAATTTTCTGATATAGGGGTTATATGGTGTTGGGGTCAATTATGGACCTATCCTCACAAAAATTGGTGGAAACATTTAGGTTCAAATATAACTTGTTTATGTCCAATTTCATCACGATATTATAAGATAATTATTAACGTTAAAGTAATTTCCGGAGGAAGCCTTGTATGGGGACTAGGGACAAATGTTGCCGGATTTTCGCCATACTTTACAGTACAATTTCAGAGAACATAGAACATTTGTGCTAAATTTTATCAGGATTGGGGTTAGATTATCAGGATTGAAAACAACTTTTGCAAAGGATTGAAAACAACTTTTGCAAAAAAAAGCCGTATTCGATTTTTCTTTAATTGGCTTTTAGATAAAGGAGACCTATTTTAGAACGTAGGAGCATCGAAAATGTTGCAAATAAGTACCTGCCTAGTTTATTTGTTTGCATTTTTTATTGCTTTTTAAATTCATGACATTTAAATTCATATTGTATGTGTATAATTAATATCCTTTTACCTTCGTGCATATAGACATATGTCCATACTCATATGTTCATATATATCGTCCTATAAATTTCACTTGTATATGATTTTTAAGGTGAAAAATTTATGTATTGAGTAGTTTGAATCCACCTCATAATTTTCTCCTGCGTATTTGTGTTTACAATACAAATTGCACTTTTATTTCATTTAAATAAAAATTACATTACAAGTGATATAAAAAAGTATGAGCCCGATATGCAACTGTTTAATTCTATAGACACTCATACGAGTATGTTTGTAAGTGCATACGATATCTGTTCATAATTATGATCTAGCACTATGGGAAATTATTAATATTATAGCATAACTCAATCACCTTTTAGTTGATTTTTATTTACTTATGTATTTTGGAAAGATACTTTAGCATGATTTTTCATAAAAGTAAGAAAATAAACGACTGTAACAAATTTTTTAAACGATTTTCAAAAAGTCTCTTCTATTTGAAAGGTAAATATATATATTTTAAATAAAAAATAAACAATTTTATGACTTTCTGAAGATGTAACTTTAAAAATATCGTTATTTTACTACTTTTGCTAATAAAAAAATTACAAAATGAAGTGATCGAGAAAAACTATGATGCAACTTAAGATCATTTGCATCTTATACAGTCCATACTATCGCTTATCGTCTGTAAGATGTTGTGGCCTTACAGGGGCAGGTAATAACAGGAATTTGTTGAAGTTGAACTTTGACTCTTTGCGATTGGGTGGTCACTTTACTAACCACATTTTCTATAGTCTTTAAAACATAGTTTATTGGCACCTAATGGCATTTTGCTAAAGAATTATATTTTTTGAAGTCATCGTTTATGATTTTTTGCAAAACTTTGCCGTCATGGTGCTCTGTTTAGATAAATATATGAATTTGAAAATATTGTAAAAATCTGTTTTTTTTAAGAGACTTTCACGCATTCAATAAAAAAGAACAGAGTGTTTATTGTTCAACGAATTCAGTGTTACTTTGATATTTCGGTTGTTTAGAGAGAAAATATTCGATTTCCAAAAAATTTATACGAAACAAAAATTTTTATCATAGTTATTTTTACTGCCAACCGCCACGGTGGTTAGTAAACTAACCACTTCATTCCACAAAAAACCCTTGGTGGTTTTTTCATGTTTTGATTTATTTTTTCTTACTTTTTATAATCAACTAACTAACCCTGATTAAGGTAAAAATTTGTTTTGATTTTGAAAAAGCGTGGCTGAAAGAGTTAAGGAACACCACTAAAATTGTGGTCGCACTACATATTTTCCAGGCATCGGGTACAATGATGCTCTTTAACCCATTATTGCCCAGCCGGTAATTTCACTTACCAGATCTTTAAACAGCTCTAAAGCTAATAATGTATAAAAAAGTGAACTTTTCTTTCAAAAACGTTTTAATTTAGTCTGTTTTAAAAAAACAATTTGGAGGATATTTATTTTTTTTAATTTATATGTCTTTGGCGAACGTTTTCGACAACCTCCAAAATTGGACATATTTCGAGATAAGTATACAAATTATATAAAATGTTAAATTGACTAACAGTAAACTGTTTATAAGCAATAATTTGTATCACTTTTATTACGTATAAAAAATAATTCAAATAAATTTACCTAAACACTTGAAATACTATCACCTATCCTTGTGGTAATTTTACTTACCAATGGGCAGAAATATGTAGCAAATTCGGCAAAATTTATAAAATTCGCTTAATTCGTATTAAATTCTAAAAAAGGGAAATTCTTTATATATCTTACGCTGACTAGTGAATTTAGTATGCAACAATGTGAAGTTGTCTGTTGAAACGCATGATATAAAAATTTTGTTGTATTTTTGTTATTTATCGGCTTTCATGAATTACCGGAATGGAAAATATACTGGTCAAAGGACCCATATTTTGGCGTTTAAATTATTTATAAAGCTATATCATGAAATCGTGCCGAAATGATAAAACGATACATTAATTTATCGTTAAAAGGTTATTCGGGAATACAAAAAAATTTATTTGACCAGAGCAACACTGATCTAAAAGATATATTCGGTAAAGTAGTAGTAGTAGTTTTGAATTGAAGGCATGGTGTTTGACTGCATCAAACGGATATCTTTACAACGTACAACTCTATGAGGGTTCATCATCAAAGAGTAGATGACAAACGGCGATCGCTGGAGAGAAAAATCACGGCAAAGTGGATCCAAAACCAAACACCATACTGGATTGGATATGGGTGGAGTGGATCTACATGACAATCCGTTAGCTAACTATAGAATTGATGTACGATCAAACAAATTTTGGTGGCCATTGTTTTTGAATTCGTGGAAACTGCATGTGTTTGTCTCAACAAAAGAGGGAATAAAACCATTTTCGCAACTACTATTTCATGCAGCTGTTGTAAATGAACTGCTGACCAGTATAAGTCCACCCGAAAGTTAAGAATATGAAATACCATTAGTCGCCAATTGCGACTAATGGTATTTCAAGACGTTTTGGAAACCGAAAACGGGTTGTCATACCCATACAACATATGAATGCCAAGTATGCAATGTCTGTTTACATCAAAAATGCTTTAAAAAAGCATATAAAAGTATAAAATTTTATATGGTAAATGTAAACTTATTTCCAAAAAATGTATTAACTTTTTACTTTACTTTTACGAAAAAATCAATTTTATTGTTAACAAAATTTTTGTGTAATATTCCGAAAACCCCTAACATATCAGCCCACTTGTAAGTAAACTTACCATCTCATATCTCAAAAACCAATCGTTAAATTTTCTTGAAAATTTAATTATTCCTTAGTTAGACCTAAAAACCACTACGCACAAAGTTTCATTGAAATTGGTTAACGCTTTCGGGTACCGTGCAATAATGGGTTAAACAAACATTCAGCGTATTTGACTAAAACTCAAGTCCTGACTCATCAGGTTTTTTACCATCAGCAAAGTTTCGTAACAATCATGAACTCGGTTTTTGACTTCTGTTGGAGTGAAGTTTTGTTGTTTGTAAGCGAACCTTGTGAACAATGATATAAAGTGTTGCTATTGAAATATCTTATATCGACTGTCAGCATAATTTTCCGATGTTGCTGTTATAATAAAAACTATAATTACGTAGCTGACTACAGAAGGCGATTACTGTCAACGGCATTTGCATTCGTATAGACTGCTATTTAAAGCTAACACTAAACGAACGCAAAAACATATTTTTTGTAATTTTGAGCACGCTGAACACAAATGTGGCAGCAATTTTAATCGTAATCAGTCTGTTTTCAAGATATTTCACTTTTAAGTTTTCACTAAAAACATATCCTTTTTTTAATTTGATCTCAGAAACGTGAAATTTAGTAGAAAATGTTTTTAAATGGTTTTAAAATTCACGGAAGTTGAGCTCTTAATTGAGTCAGAAGAAATGATTACCAATTTTTTTGTCAACTAAGTGTTATTTGGTTTGAAACTCAAATTATTTAAAATTTCTAATTGGTTTTATTACTGCTATTAATTGGTTTCATAAGTCTTGAAGCAGTGCTGACCTTTTTAGCAATCGCTACTGTAACACCAATTCCTTAAAAGGGAGAGTCTAAAAACCCGGACGATTATCGCCCAATAGCAATTTGTACTGCACTTTCCAAAGTTATGGAGAGTATGGTTAACTACCATCTTGTTAAATATTTAGAGTTCAAAAATTTACTCAGGGACCGTCAGTATGGCTTTACATGAAACTTGCCCGCCTTCCTATCGGAAAAATGGTGTCGTTTCATTCACCGCTTTGGCGAATGAAAAGTGGTGGCTGGTGGATAGGGTGAGGCTGGTGCGCTTTATTCAAAACTTATTACATTTGGTGTCGGTAATAACTTCTTTCGATTTATATCGAACTTTCTAAGAAATCGCAAGAGTTCAAGATAAATGCAGGGGTACCGCAAGGCTCCGTCCTATCTCCTACTTTATTTTTTTATCTTTCTTGATGTTGTAGACATGAGTGCGATGCATCGCGATGTACGCTGGACAAAACACATTTTTTCAAGTGTCGAAGGAAGCATTCAAGTGCTATGGTTTTCTTAAACGTTGTAGGAAATACTTTACTCCATCTGATCTCCTTACTATTTACACCACTTTAATTCCACCCAAAATGGAATACAACTCTCATGTATGGGCCGGTGTTTCGAGGAGAGGGTGAAGATAATTATGGGTGACAGTAGGGTATCCAGCTCTATTGACACCATGGAACATAGTCACAATGTGGGTTTTGTTTCACTTTTTTACCGATACTATAATGGAATGCTCTGCCGAAATTAAGGAACTTCTTACCGAAACCGTAGTTTTTTAGCCAACACACTTTCTTCGGCTGGGGCTTATCAATTCCTTACAGGGAAAATTCGTTCTTTAGCGGTACTGTCCGTGTGTGGAATAAGCTTCCTGCTGAAGTGTTTACTGTCACTTTCAATATAGGAAATTTCAAAGCAAATATCTGCAAACACTACTTCTTCTATTGACTAATTTTCCTAGTTTTAACACAATAAATAAGTAATTAAAAATTATTAAGAAATATATGATTGTTTGAAAACTTTAAAAGTATTTTATGTAAATTTTTAGGACATAATTGAGGCGCCGCAGGTACAAAAACAAAAGGTACTTTTTCGCATTTTTTGACGAATTGGTTTTTTGGCATTTTTATAATATTTGATTGAAATCTAAAAAAATTTGTGGTTTTCAACAACACCGTGGTATAAAACGACAAAAATAAAATATTTAATTTTAATGTGTAATTTTGTTTATATATTAGATCAGGTTTAAAAACATTCAGTCAAAAAACCTACTTTTTTCTAATTTTTTAATAAAAAGTACTTTTTCGGTTATAAAAGTGTTTCTATATCAAACGTCCTTAACACTTGATGTAATGACTTATGGCAGTTAGATCCATCTACCGATAAGTAAGAAACTTGTTACCATTTCCAGGTTCATGCAGTATTTTAAGGGGGTGAAATAAATAAAACATAATTTCCCAAAAATTTTAAATGATAAAAAGAAGTACCTTTTGTTTTGCGGCTCCTCAGTTGTCCTAGCGGAGTGTAGATATTCATATTGGCGATGTAATCTAAGAGATAGAGTCACTGGCAGAAATCTAATTTTAAAGCTCCAGATTTCCAACCTAACCTAAACAGTTTATAAATATTTCAATTAAATTCCACGTTATCGGGGTAAAACTGCTTAAAATAGGGTTTTTACTGAAAACTTAAAAAGAAAACTATCTTGAAAACGGACCTTACGATTTTTGTTTGCCATATTTGTGATTAGCATGTCAAAATTATATGAAAAAGATGTTTTATACGTGAAAGATATTTTGTATAGTATTGTAATTATAAAGACAAAATAAAGCGACTTTTATGACAACATAATGCTCTTGGATATTTTAAAATTTCAGTCCCAGTGTGCCCTTCAACAATAATTCTTGTGTGCATACTCGCAGCATTAAAAGTCTGTATTTTATATCGGCCTGTTAAAAGTCTAGTTTAATTTGGTTTATTATTTACAATTGTTTTCATACATAATTATGTTCAATATTTATTACTTATTAAATGTATCAATATGTGTCTGTCTGTCTGCCAGTGTGTCATGCAACTTAGTGTGCCTTTTTATCATTGATTTTTTACAGTTTTAATTTTTCATATTTAAGATATTTATCCTTTTTGCAAAACAAAAAAAAAACTATATACATCTGGTAAACATCCTTGTTTAAAATATATATGTCACTTTATTTAACAAGATTATTTTAATTTATAATATGTTATTGCACTTTATTAAGGAAATCACAGTTTCAATTTGTATTTAATCTGGAATACTAAAACAAGTTCATAAGTATTGGAATTTCAGTTTAAAGTTATTTCAAATACATACTCATTATGATGTGTAATTAGCAATTTGATATATTTTTAAGATATAAGCTATGGAAAACTGTGAATACCATAATTATTAAATATGTGTATAAAATTGCCACAATTACATATTTTATTTAATTTGTGGTGATCTAAAGATCGTAGTTGATTTTTGTCAATTATTTTATTGATGCTTTTTAATTATTGGCGTGTAAGGACACACTTTTTATGACAATGGCAATAAATAAAACAGTAAATTTATAAATCGTTAATCAAGCAAAAGGAATCAATGCATCAATATTATAAAGATATAAGTAACTTATAATATTAAATTTATAATAATAAAATACATATGTAACCCTACTAAACGAAGTATATATCGAACACTGTTTTTGACACTCCACCTGAGAGATTGTGTAACCCCATTTTAATACTAAACTTTTTCAAAATTACATTATAATAAATGATTATAATAAATAAAATTTATAAATTTTAATCCTTTAAGTAATACTTACCTATCCTCAAATGTATTATTTCCTAAATCTCAAACACATTACATTAATTGAATTTAAAATAACCACAACTAGGGCCAACAAGTTTAAACAACAAACTCATATTTATTTGATTTATTCAAATCAAAGAAAATTCAAAACTCACCCAATTATTTGCAAAACAATTTGTAAATGTCCTATAACCTCACATAGTTTGACTTGTATACAATTGTCTATCAGTTAGTTCGTATATCTGTCTGTCCGTCCATCCATTTTCTAGTCTACTTAACCTTACGTCTTACTTACCAACTCGTAGATACATGTAGATGTCTATACATAAACTATTGGCTACTCACTGTCAGAATTTTTGTTTAAGATGTCATTTTTGAGGAAAAATATAAAGAGTAAATAGAATAGAAATAAAATAATAATAAACTGAAAAGATGAAGAAGATGATAAACTTTTGTTGATTTCAAAAATCAAAAAAAAAAAAGATTTTGACATTTGACTGCACCCCCTCAAGTTATATGTATTTATTTATATCGAGAACTCTGGAGTGAGAAAGATTGAGCAGCGGCAAGAGGAAGGGACGAATAAAAAATTAAGACTTTTGAAAAGAAAATACAACCAACTAAAACAAAACTTTTATGCAAGTTAAACTTTCTATTACAATTGAGAGACAGACAGACTCATAAACTCACATGTGGGAGATAATTGTGGCTAAATAAATAGCAGTAAGTTAAAAGAAATATTTGATTGATGTTGGAAAAATTCGATTAAATTTTCATACAATACCGTATTTTACACATTTTTAATATATATTAATGCTGTTTTATTACTTATCAAGACATAGCTGCGTGGATTTAGCATTTGCACCTAAAGAGACAACGACGAATTTATATATAAGAAGTTCAAAAATAAAGAATTTTTATTAAAAACCCTTCACCAAATTATACTTCAAAATAAAAAGTTTAAATATTTTTAAATAAACAAAATATATATCTTTTCCAAAGTTTGTTTTTTTAATTTTTTGGAAAAAAATCATTTTCGAATTGTTTTTTTTCAATTTTAAAATATTTTTTTTTTTTGTTTTTTCAATTTTTTTTAACATTTGGCGAAAAAAACTTTTGTAGAAAAATAAAATTCGGGTTAAAAAATATTTTTCCGATTTTGACCCATTGTAGGTACAACTTACTATGATCTTATATACGTCGTATCATTATATATCCATATTGTCTATAATGACTTAGTAATCCACATATAGATCAAAAATCGAGGTTGTCCTGGATTTTTCTTTATATCTCAGCCATTTGTGGACCTATTTTCTCGATTTTAAATAGCACTTGAGCCGGAGATATTGATGTATGAATCGTGTATGTAAGTTATTTCGGGGCTTCGGAAAGTTGATTTTAACAGACATGGCTTTATTGACTCCGCTATCTATAGGGATCCAGAATATATAAACTTTATAGGGTCGGAAAATTATATTGTGGAAATTACAAACGGAATGACAAACTTATGTATACCCTTCTCAAGAGGTGAAGGATATAAAAATATGCATAGAAGCTTTACTCAGAGGGAAAAACATTTATTCTTGCATTTCCATTTACATGGGACAAAGTCAAAGAACACAGAAAAAACAACAAGTATCTAACCTTGGAACTTCTGATTTTGACCACATTTGTAAACACATTTCCGTTTTTATACCCTTCACCATGAGTGGCAATATACCCTTGCCACTCATTCCGTTTGTAATTTCTACATTTTTCATTTGCGACTCCACAAAGTATATATATTCTGGATCGTTATAGATAGCGGAGTCGATATATCCATGTCCGTCTGTGTGTTGAAATCAACTTTTCGAAGCCCCCAAATAACTTACATACACGATTCATACATCAATATCTCCAAAATTTTTCCGGCTCGGTTGCTACTTAAAATCGAGAAAATCGGTCCACAAATGGCTGAGATATAAGGAAAAACCAGGACAACCTCAATTTTTGACATATTTTTGATATCAGGACAACCTCGATTTTTTATTTTTGATATCTGGATTACTAAATCATTAATATAGACAATATGGATATCTAATGATAGATATTTCAAAGACCTGTGCAACGACGTATGGGTCAAAATCGGAAAAAATATTTTTTTTCAATAAAAAAATTTTTTTCACTAAATTTAAAAAAATTAATTTTAAAAACTAAAAAAAATTTTTTTTTTTAAATTAAATTTTTTTTTTAAATTCAAAAAAAAAAATTTGAAATTAAAAAAAAAAATTAAAAAACAACTGGAAACAAATTTAAGTTTTGTTTACCTAAAAATATTTAAAATTTTTATTTTAAAGTATAATTTGGTGAACGATATATAAGATTCGGCATATATAGCTCTCTTACTTGTTTATTCTCTCTTACTTATAGCTCTCTTACTTGTTTATTCTTTTAAAGTTCGAAAAACTAGCGATTTTATTCAAGTATTAATATAGTTACGAGATTTTACTATCAATTAGAATTTAACGATCTGTAACGACCGCTTCATCATGTTAATAAACAATGTTGATAATACTCAGTTATTAACATTGTTTGTAAGTACGTCAACATTCAATGTTAAAGTTGCTAAAATTAACATTGAAACTGCTAAAAGTTCCAGAAATAGAACATACTAGTTTTGTTCGGTAAGATAATTAATGCAACTGCTGGAAGATGGCACTGTGCATATAAATAGTGGTAGAGTATCGCCATCAGTTTAGTTTATCATAGTTGCTGTTATAAATAAACATCAAATGCATTACCAGTATATTCTTGTACATTATAAAGCGTGTAATATAAATGCATCTATTAAAAGAAAGTGACTATTTAAATTGTTCTGTAAATTTTTTATTTCCTTGATTAGTTAATTTATCAAATTTTTAAAATAAAAATTTAAGGTGGATGAAATTGAAATGATCAAAATCGAAATTACCAAGGTCAATTTAGAGTTAACCCTCTAATGCTTAAGCACCCCTCAATGCACTTATCGCAAAATGCCAATAAATGCAAATATAACTGATATTTCATTTCAAAAACTTTGAAAGCTTTTTAAAATAATGTTAGTACGTTTTATTCCAACTGTTACGTGAGTTTTTGAAATGAAAAATCAGTTATATTTGCATTTATTGGCATTTTTGCGATGAGTGTCTTGGGTATGCTTAGGCATTAGAGCATTGGTCTCCAGCAGTACGCCCGCGGGCACCGTCAATGTGTTAGTTTCATATACATGTGAAACAGAAATTAAAAAACGAACATGAGTTATTTTACAAGTGTTGCCAGTGAAGGATATTTTCATAAGAAATTTAGTTCAGTGTACACACATCGTAACACTAGAATACGAAGCAAATCAATTGTTGTGAGAGTTTGGTTAACAATGCATTAGAGGGTTAACATATAGTATATCTTATCTGATTACTTAGGAATAACAATTCTCCATATATTCAAGTTGTCCTACTTAGGGGTGTTGTGCAACCGCCTCCAATAATTATGTATAATGACAAATTTATTTCCAATTTTTTTATTTGAAAACTATCCTATTGTATATCGCCTAGAGAACAAATGATTTTAGGTAACTGTGCCAATTCCCAGCTTATTGTATTTCATTTCCATTGTTGGCTTTTCAAAACATTTTCCAATGAAACGATAATTTTTCTAATCAAATATTACCCAAAGATTAACAAATGTTATATTTTGATCAAACCTGTTAATTTTAAACTATAAACTGAAGCAAATATGATATGATTTTGTCTATCTGAATGTTGTAGGTATGTATGTGTGTTAGGAAGTAGTTTAATTTTGTTAGTTTTACTTTTTTTGTTTTTGTACTCTGTAAAGTACACCGAAAGTTCAATTTATTTAAACAGTCACAAAAACACACTACAAGGACTAAGTTAGTTTTTTTTTTGTTTCTTCTCTCTCTACCAGTTTTTGTTTTCTTTTTGCGGACATTCCCTCAAACAAATCCAAATAAATAAATACAGAGTTAAAATATTGTAACTTATACAAATATACAAACACATTCACAGTCATACTCAGATAATATTCCCAGAAGTTCTGGGTGACTGTCTCGAACTATTGTAGTAATTTTACTTACACAAATTGATAAGTGACTAGTTATTTTAACATGTGTGGGCCCTACAAAGAGACTGTCTGATAGCTGGTCCAAATTAGTCAACACTTTACTATGTACCTAACAGGCCACTGGATTATCTACATAACTAACCATTTCCAATCGTATTTCAAATTCGAATTATATTTCCAAATATAATTCAGAATTTCAAAGTAGGGTACATGCCAAATTTTTAAACACGTGCAATTTTTTTGTTTTCCATCCGATTTCAAAGTTTTTATATTTTTGGAAAGTCTGCGTGTGCTATTTATCTCTTATAATTTCCGAATTATAGGCATTTAAAAATTTAAATTTTAAATTTTATCTATACCTTGTTTCGCTTTTTTAAAAATATAGGTCGGAATTTTGGACCGAATGGATTCGAATTGTTGGTTAGAAAATTAAATTACGAATAACACACAAAATATTTCAGAGCAATATCAATTTTGGATCCAAAAATAAACGATTTTCTATTAAAATATTCAAAAAATAGTTAATTTTTGCTGTTTTTTGGCCGAAAAGGTGACTTAACTCTTTTTTTACTAAAAATAAACTTTCTTTAAGAACATATAACAATTTTATATTTTTCAGTAAGGTATCTTTACCAGGAACATTTTGGTATAAAAAACATGTCCTATTTTCAAAGAATGTCACCCCTATGTCCTTCGGAATGTGACCTATTTTTTATAAAAATTTTAACTTTGGGCCACATTAGGGTGGCCCTTAATAAACGAAAGTTGGATTTTGGCCACTCTCACCCATCAGTTTGGTGAACATTAGTAAAAAAATCATCCTGAAAAAATTTTAGGTAAATCGGTTGGGGTTAAGACGTGCCGCAAGCCCTCTGAAGTTTTGAGATGCATTTACAAGGGGAAAAAATGCATTTTTTTCAGCTTTTGTAAAAATTTTGCCATTAAAAAATTACTTTTGTAATTTAATTTAAAAGAATCGAAATGTGTACGTAATTGTCGTTCTAATGAGACAAAAAAAACAGAAATTGGTCAAAAAATGTTAAAGTTATTAAAAATTCGCCAGGCCATTAACGTGTCTCAGGCCACTAGAACAAGAAATGTATGAACAAAATTAACATATTTTGATAAATATTAAAATAAAAGCTCATTTTTACTTAAAATATGTCCATATTTACTTGTATATGAGTTTTTGTTTTCGTAGGATACCGTTAACCTATTCTAAGGTATGAACAAAAAAATAAATTTTTTTTAACGGCAGTTTCAAAACTCCATTTTCAAATTTTTAAAAATTTTGTTAAACAAATTTGACAATTTTTTGATCATCTCATTGGGATTTATTAGGAATATAATAGGGAATAAAAATGTGGAAAAATTATGAAAATATCTCTTATAGTTTTTCCGTACCTGCGATTTAAATTTTGAAATTTTCGAGAAAAACCACTTATTTGCCAACACATCAATGTTTTGGAAACCTTGATGTGTTCCTTATTTTTCCTAAAAGTATTTTCCCAGCCCTGTAGGAAATGTAGACTCCATGGGCAAAATTGTAAAAAATACCATTTTTGGGATTTTCGCTCCAATTTTTAGGAATTGCGGGATTCCCTTTGACCTTTTTACATATCTTTTACATTTTGTTGTTAAGAGTGACAATTTTAAAAAACCTTGAAAACTTCATTAAGTTTTGTTAATAAATAAAGTTTTTATTACATATTACATATTTATTGAAATTCTAAAACTAACATTTGTATCAAAATTTTAATAGGATTGCAAATATTAGGAACAATTTGATCCACATTTATTCCGAGTTATATTTTTTTTGTTTAGATAAGTTAATCTTTGGTCTTGCAAAAAAAAATTTCAATACAATATCTCAATTAGATTCAAAATTATGCCACTTTAAAAATCCGTCCATCAAAAATATTGCACTTTTTCATACTAAAAAATTTGTATACATTTTCTTAATATTTTATTCAACACAAGTCATTGGTTCTGAATCAGACACATAAAGAAAATTTATACTTTCCCACTGTGCCTTATTATATTTATTTTGTAAATAAAGACAATAGCGTATAAATAACTTAATTGTATTCCACAAGTGTATGTTTCAAATAACCTAAAATATATAAAATGGACTTCGCCAAATGATCAGACATTAGCAAAAATTATTGTCTATTAGGTATCCATAGACTACCTGTAAAACTGCTGGGTTATATTCCACGTAAAAGCTTAAATACAAATATGCATGAGTGTACATATGTGTGTTGTAGAAATGCATGTGTTTGTGAAATAAAAATATTTGTGGGTGTAAGTTTGTTTGTTTATTTGTATTTGTATGTAACGATGATGATGTTGATACAGGATATTCAATGTATGTTACACTATGTCTGTCTGTCTGTAATTTACTAGTATGTGTGAGTATGGAAAATGTTGGTAAGAAAACAAAAAAAAACTCACACACACATTAAATAAAAAAAGAAATATAAATAAAAGTTGAGAGGAAAAAAAAACTAAATTCTGATTGTTCCTGACAGGAAACGGATAAATAAACTACAAAAATGTTGTTGGTTATGCCAAAGTTTGTTGTAATTTTTTTTTCCAGCAAGTGTTGTTACTGTTGTGTTTGTTCGTTTTAATACATTACGATTTTGTTCAACAAAAAAAAAGAAAAACTTTGTAACTTTTTTATCTACATTTTGTTGTTTTAAAAAGGGTTAACTTACGGTGTGAGACCACAATAGCTTCTCGAAAACTAAAAAAAAACACACACATAGAAAAGAAAATCTAGTAGCCAGCTACGGATAGAAAAAAGTTATAAAACAATAAGTGTGTATTTTGGATAAAACCTTACAAATCTTACAAAATATTAAAAGTAAAATAAAAAAATCTTTTAAAATGTTAAGAACTAAAAATAAATAAAGTAAATTAACTAGAAAATGGAATGCTTCATACTTTATATGATTATATAAATTGTTTATTTTTGTTCATAAAGAAATATGCCTGAGTTATGAAAGGCTAAAGATTTCCATTGAAATATTTTGCTCCTGCAGCAATTTTGTTTTGTCATAACAAACGAATAAATGTTTGGTTTTGTATGGTTTCATGTTTCTGAAGTATTAGTTAAATTGTATTTAGATTTTGATTTTATTACAAATATACATATATTTCAGTTATAATACCAACATTTAAACCAAGTAAATATGTACAAACACATTAGACCAGCTCGAATTTCATAATATAAAAATAGTTTTCAGTCCGCCCTTATAAATCAATTGTAATTCATTTTTAATGCAAGACTATTTTTTTAATTTCAATTAACTATTTATGTTTAATTTCAATTAACGGTAAAGTTTTCAAAATATTCCCAAAATTAAATAATTGCTATTCTGGATTTTGTTATGGTTTTATTAGAGAATAAAATAAAAAATTATATCTATATCTCTTATAATTATGCCAAAACTGTGATTTGATCTCCAAGAATTTGGGAAAATGTGATTTGTGTCAATATGAAGATTTAACTGAAATTTGGTAACATTTACCCCTTTTAAAGGGTAAAATAGTAAAATTCTTACATTTTTGTGATTTTCACGTTACGTTTTTACCTTTTAAAAACGGTGGTTTATTTCCGTTTAATAAGCCGGATTCTTTTAATTACAAATAAAAGATCCAAGTAATTTAAAAATTTTAAAAACTCGCTATTAATTCAAATTTACAAAACAATTCATAAATATGCACATATATTAACTCAATCAGTGCTTTCGATATCCTGACTCCTCACTATTTACTATTTATATACACAACGCCATCTTCTAATAAATTCTCGTATTATCTATTTATACAATGATCAACCAAGCTTCAGAGTTTTCATACTATAAACAATGATAATAAGAGTGTTATAAACATTGTTTACAATTAGAACTGTTAATAAACACGATGAATGTTGCATGCAGCATTTACATAGCGTTAAATTCAAATTGATAAAGTAATTTCGTAACAATATAGATAAATCTTTTGATATTAACCGATAGTAATTTAATGATCTTGGTTTTTTTTCTCTTTTTGTAAATCAACTTTTCACAACTCACTAGTCCGTACAAACTTTAAAAGGACATTCAAAGTTTGCAAGAAATGAATTGTCATTGAACCTTTAAAGTAAAAAAATAATGGATATTGACAAGTCTAAGTTGAACTGAGTAATTGGCTTTCTCATTCTAAATATTGAAAAATTATGATTTTTCCTGTATCCAGAGCATCATACATATATTACTTAGATCTGAGGTATCAGGTAATTGACTGAGTGAATAAATATTTTGTGTTAGAATTTTTTTTTTGCTGTGGCTTTTAAGTAAGTACAGGATTCCCACTTTCCCTTTGCCACGCCTCAATCGGTTGGAGCTCAAGCTCTCGAATAGTGCCAGGTATTTGCGAAACATTTTAGACTATAAACAGTCTTCGAACCTGAGTATAAAGGCTACGCCGTCTAAGGTGTGGTGTACGGATTTGGTGGATGGTACTTGGCAACTTCACTTATTAGTCGTAATCAAAAGGATCCTGAGATCTTCTGCACTAATCATCGCAGGTGTGCTACGTATCACTTCATCGCGATTTTTTTGTCATTATGCACTGGCTCTCGTTTGATCTCATTGTCAACCCCCTAAATTCAGCGGTACCGTGGTGGCATTAATGCCTATCTAATATCTTTGTGAACATTAACTACTGAACACCTGTACCCTTCTTTGACAGTCACTTTTCTGTATCGATCCTAGGTGGCTTGTCTCCAATGTCTGCGACTGCTTTTATATTCCCCAATTTCCGAAGGTGCGTTTCTTCAACCTACATGATTTTGACCATTTAAAAGGCGGTATACACTGGTTGAAGTACTAGAGGATTTTTGATGAGAATAAAAATCGGAATATAAGTTTCCGACAGTAATCTCCCTCAGTTTCAAAATGACATCCAGATTGGTTATTATGGTGGTATTCTTTGACTATTTGCTCGGTATCCAAGCTTACATTTCCCGGTGACCACTATCATAAGTCGACGTCTTATACGTGGCTCTCATGGGATCGGCTACGGATCCTGACAGCTGCCTACTGTATAATATTCCTTCTATAGAAGCTGTCATGATGAAGAAGAGAAGGAAACTGATTTACACCTCCTCTGTCTTTAACCTCCCGGGTAGTGCTTTTCTTCACAGCCTTGCGGATCTATCAGGAGGTTCGTGCATCAGGTTTATTCGGCACCGCTTCTCACATAGGTCCTGATTTGAGGGACCGGAATTGGATCCTCTCGGATTTCATACATGGACCCAAGTGATTACATTTTCATACATTTCAATAAATGGTTTGATCTAATTAACCTGCTTGGACCTAAGTTAAGAAAACTTTGAGAAATTTTGAATACTCTCAAATTTCTTCACACAGAAATAATAGCGTTATACTATGTTCATACTAATTGCACAATTAGGAACATTTGCACGATTAATTCCTTAATTGAGCTCAATTTATCAAACAAGAACTCAATTAATAAATTGCGAAATTAATAGTTAATTGCGTCACTAATTGAGTAAAATTCGAAATATAAACCTGTCGCCTTTACTGAGAAGTATGTTCAATGAGAAGAAAAAATTATATACAAATGTCATAAAAATAATTAAGCAAATGAAAAAGTAAAAAAAATGTCGCCGGCCATTTTTTTACGGTAAGTTTATTTAAATGTTTAAACAAATTTAATTATTAATAAATACTTTAATAAAATCTATTACATAGAAACTGGCGTGGAGTGAGTCTAGTGAAGCAGCCTGATTAACTTGTGGCCAGGTCAAATGCTAATTGTGTAAACTAAATTCAGATGTGTGAACACTAAATTTAATTGCTCAATTAAAACTTAATTGAGACAATTAAGATTGCATGTCTGAACATAGCATTACTAGAACTTAACTAATGCAATTTAATTTTTAGAAATTGATCCGAATATAATACAGCATCTATTTTATTTCGTCTACCTTCATCTCAGTTAATTTTAAAATATTTATGGCGAAGCCTTTTCTAGCGAACCCTACAAATTCATGTCGGTGTTACTCCATTTGCTTGTACACTGCTTAAATTTACAATATGATTATATGTATTATATAAATCATGACAAAATCATGCCGTGATATTTCGGATATGCCCAATCATATGAATATATAAGTATAATTAATAATAGTATACATACATCCAAATTTCAGAGCCTATGCTGCATGTGTAATTTATCTAGTTTATGTTTCAGTAATTCTAGGAAGATATGAAAACCAAAATTAACTACTTTACTGAAAGGCAAACCATTCAACAAAAACATTAATTAATTTAAACAAATGCTTCGTAAACTACACAAACCTAAGACTGGGTGTTTGTCAATCGACTTAATCAATTACTTTCTAAGTATTTATTTTATTTTTTAAAAGTTTTCAATTCTTTTAAACAAACATATGTCTTTAAACAAAATAAATAAACATTTTCCAAAGAAAAGTAAAAAAAACCCGGTGAACTACAAATAAAGCAACAAATTTTATACAAATTCAAATTAATTTTTTATTTTCTTGCAACCAATTGGAAGGACAAACCAAAGTCCTTTCATTGTGTTTGATACTGAGTAAAATTAAAAGAAGACAAAGAAAAAATTCAAAGTGATTATGAAAATTGATTTGGTAACTTTGTTTGTGTTTCTTGTTGAAAGTACAACAACAAACAAAAACACCAACAAAAAAAGTTACACTTTTCAACTGAGTAAAACTAACACGAAAACCAACAAAAAGTTTTGTCCCATATATTCTTTTATTTATTTTTGTTTTTTTGGTATAAAATTATTTTTTTTTTTATTATTAAGAGGCTGTTGAAAAAAATAGAAATCATGGTGCCACTTGGCCATTCTTAAAAAAACACTTAAATGTGTTTTAAAGTGTGTTTAAGTTTATATATATATTTTTCGTTTCCCTTTACCTCTGAGACTTTTACATCTTAGTTTTTTTTTGGTAATTTTTAGGATATTTTACGGTAAAAAGGGTCAAATGTTTCAATGTGTATGTTTGTTATTATATTTTTTGGTTTTTACTTGTAAGAGTTACAAATTTGTGTATAAATTAAGTAGAAAATACGTAAAATTGTGGCAAAAAGGTTAAGTGTATATGTTGCACTTTGTTGTTGCTGTTGTTAGTTTAATACATAAAATATTTATTTAATTTTAACAAATGTGTTAAGCATAAAAAAAAGTTATGCTTTCATATAAATATTTCACTACTATACACACAGAAATATACATAAGTGGGGTTATTGATAAAAAATATGGAAAAATTTATACATATTCCAGCAGTTAAATACATTTACGTCCTGAATTAGTGATTTTACCTATCACTGAGGTCACCGTATGCGTGTCCTACAAAGGAAGTAAATTGACCGTACATAGAATACAAGGACTAAATACCGGATTACAAAAGTACACTTTGTGAGAATTTACTCTCCAATACATTACTTCTAGTAAGTAATATAATTACTTTCAAAAGTTCAGCAGAAAATACTTTAATTGATTACCCCCTAGATTACTTGGAGATGCTTAAGTGC
The DNA here is from genome assembly GCF_958450345.1 of Calliphora vicina. Taxonomy (NCBI): domain Eukaryota; kingdom Metazoa; phylum Arthropoda; class Insecta; order Diptera; family Calliphoridae; genus Calliphora; species Calliphora vicina. The sequence goes on along the minus strand of NC_088784.1, from coordinate 38,303,334 downwards.
CAATTGACTTCAGTCTAAATTACCTGAGGTATACTAAGTAACCGCTTTTCATTGCATTGAAAAGAGTACATAAGTAAAATTTTTAAGTTTAGCCAAGAAATTAGACATTAGTTAAAATTACTGTGTAAAAGAGACTACTTTTGTAGTCATTGTAGAACTCCTAGAATTGCAGTATATTTTATAAGAAAAAGTACAAAATTTCAATTTCCCATCATTGACTTTTATTCTCTTAATTTAAATTGAATTCAGTAGTACACAAAGATTTAAACAAATGATGCATATATCCACGTATGATTATTTAAAGTGATTACCTAAAAAATATTTTAATTTTTTAGTTTTCTATTGTATGAATTGGCAAAATTTAAATGACACAACAAAATAGAGGTAGTAAAGTATGTATATTAAATAAACTAAAGAAAATCAAACAACAAAAAAAGGTAAACATACATATAATTAATTTGATATAAGAAATTTGTGGTGTCAGGTTAAACCAAATAGGTACACTTTATAATAAATTCAACATTTGAAATTCTTAACTATTAAAACTAGAAGCTAGTCAGCCGGATTCTGTCTTTTAATATTCGTATACACAGTGGGGCAGAATCAAATTTTTTTGGAAATAAATCTGGCATTCTAAACAGCTGCTCTGATCGGTATAACATTTGATGTGGGCGTAGCCAAGGATTATTCGATTTTAAGGTATTAAAATGGACCCTACAAATGTGGCGCTATGGGGGCTCAAAGTACATTCGGCATGTAACATTTTTAAACACGTGCTATTTTTTCCCATCGGATTTCAAAGACTTATATATTTTTGGAAAGGGCTCTACTAGGCATTTCAAAAATGAAATTTTAAAATTTTGTCATACCTCGTTCGGATTTTTTAAAAATATAGGGCATACTTTTGGACTTGAATTTTAGTTTTTTTTAGTTAGATAACTAAATTGCCAATAATATAAAAAATATTTCAGAGCAATTTCGATTACGGACCCAAAAATTAATGATTTTCAATTTAAAAAATATGTAGTAGATTTTAGTTTTTTGTTAAAAAAAACTTTCTCTAAGAATATATAACAATTTTATGTTTTTCTGTAAGGCATCTTTACGGAGAACATTTTGGCATAAAAACAAGTCCTAGTTTTGGAATATGTCGCCCATACGGCCTTCAGAATTTGACCAATTTTTTTTATCAAAATTTAAACTTTGGGCCACATGTTCTAAAATCCCAAAACTAGGATCAGAGAACAAAAAAATAGGTTGCCAATATTAGAAACAATTTGATCCACATCTATTCCGAACTAATTCTTTTTGTTAAGATAAGTTAATTTTTGATCTTGCAAAAAAAATTTCAATTCAATATCTTAATTATATTAAAAAATATACCACTTTAAAACTCAGTCCTTCAAAAATATTTCACTTTTTCATATTTCAGTATAAAATGTGACTATGTCAGAAACATTGATTTGTTGTTGAATAAAATAGTATTAAGAAAATTTTTACAATTGTTTTAGTATGAAAAAGTGCAATATTGTTTGAAGGACGGAGTTTTAAAGTGAAATCTAATTGAGATATTGACTTGAAATTTTTTTTGTAAGTCAAAAAATTAACTTATCTAAATAAATAAACGATAAATAAATTGACGAACAATAGTATTTGGAATATCATGAAGAAAACGGATATCATGAAGAAAACGGGTGCCAAATATAGTTTTCCTACACAGAGATAACAGATTCGTAGTAGTAACCGAATTTGTTGCCAATCGAATGATTCGATTGCATACATAGAATTTTTCGGCTCCATCAACAAAAAATCATCTGATAAAGAAGGATTTCAGTTAAAGCAACAACACTTTTGTAACTCCTTCTGAAATTTTGTAGCCACAACTGTAAAATTCGGTCATTGAGGTAGAATGATTCGATTGTAAACAAATTCGGTTGCTACTGACAATCTGATTTCCCTGTGTAGGAGGTATAATTTTTAGAGACTTGTTTGTTGTAACGTTAGCGGAAGTAGACGGTAAAGGAGTAAGAATTTCAAGAGTATGAATATTTGCAATTTGCTCAATAACAGATGGACTGACTGTAATCGATTTTGGAGGAAACATTTTCTCATAAGCAGGAGCCATGATTGTATTCTGATCAAGAACAACATTTGCGTAATTCGCGATATCTGAGGATGGAGTAACAATAATTGGATTTGGAGAAGCTACCATTGGAATTTGACCCCAATTTGAAGTTTGATTTTGAATATTTATTTCTAATGCGACTTCAATGCAATTCGAAACAAACATTAAAAGTACTTTGACAAAGTCCTAGTCGGATCTTAAATAAATTGAACTATTTTCAACTATTTTATAAATTTTTAACGAAAATGGATATATGACAAGATGAAAATTCCTTGCTTTGATTAAAATTAAAATTTTCTCACAGTTTAGGTACTCAGTTCTAGGAATATCTACCAATTTTTGAGACATTTCAGTCATAATTGTAGCTAAAATTTAATTTTAATACTACAGGATGTATGGGGATGTAATATGTCCTTGCATCGATTTTGTTGAAAATTTTAATTTTTCTTCACTTTACTAAAAGTTCATTTTTATTCTCTAGTAAAATTCCATTTACAAAGCACTGTGATGCACTCCCCATGGGTATTTAAAATCCAAATTCAAATCTTAAACACATCTATACCTCCTCTATAGATTTATTTGCACTTTTTTGGAATTCCATACTGTGCTACTTATAGATATATTTTAATTTTTTGAATACATGGTGTCAAAGTTAACTGAAATCAAACTCCATCCTTGAATAATAAAAACTGACCTTTACTCATCAATTGTGATCAAATTCCTCGAATATGGCCTTAATTATAATGTAAAAAAGCGACTCATATTCGAGTTAAAAAAAATCCCATATAATTTTCGGCTTTTTAAATAACGAGTAAATTCCATTTAAATCAACGAATTTTCCCAAAATCTCTCAAACACCATAAATCCTTAAATATAAATGACAAAAGCAAAAAATATCCTTGTTGAGAAAACTAAAGCAAAAAACAAAAACAACCAAGGGGCAAATGTTAATGTATTTGTTTTCGCATATATTTCTTTTTTGGTTAAATAACACTTTAATTACAGAATAGTTTAACATAAACAAACGAAATGAAATGCGCGAACTACAAAGAGCATTTAGATGCTCACAATAATGATGCCAACACAAAGTTCTGAAAGCCTAATACCATAACAGTCCATAAAGTACAAAGTACAATGAGCAATAAGGAAAATGTTAACAAATGACTGCCACAAATTCCTTTTGCTGTCGTACGTACACACACTCATGCGACATTTAACACACAGGAAAATCATTTGAAAATCAAAACCCTAACAGGATCTAAACAACCAGGAGACACATGGTGGGCACATGTAGCACTCTCGCCCTTTAGGCACAAAAACATAAAACTTAAGGACAAACAATATGTTAAACAAATTGCTAGAAAATGAAAATGAGAAGAAATTATACAAAAAAAGTTTATCTTTTTTGTTTGATTTTCAAAAGGGTTGTTTTTGGTTGCATGGTATTTCAGTTTCCCCCAAAAAAAATATGGTCAAATTCATTTGCAAAGAAGCAACAGTGGCATGACTTTAAGAAATCTAGGTTTTATTTGTTAAAAATAACAGAGCCGAAAATTAGCAAAGAGAATCTCTTATACGGACAAATGTAGTGTAGATGTCAACCAAAAGCTTTTAATTTTGTAATTTCCCCTTATTTCGACAATGACTGTAAATCTGTGACAGGAGAAATGGGAAGTATGAGTGTGCTAAAAGAAAAACCCCTGGCATAAATGGGCATCAAAGCTGCTTCAGGGTCTGCTTTGTGTAACAAAATTTAAACATTGTACTTATGTTTGCGGAGTAGTGATGTCAATTATTAAAAAAAAACGATAGAATATATTACAATTAAAAATAAGATGTTCAGATGTTTCACAGAAAGCAAAGTTTGTTTGTTTCCAGTTTTATAGAAAAACGGCTTTAATGATTCTTACTATACATTTCACAACTCAATGGAGTATTTACAAAACCCAAGGTGTCTCACTTTGGGGCATTGCTATATAGACAAATTTGTAATGGGAATTTTAGTATTTTTGTCCATTAGGTCCGAAGCTGATAAACGATGTATATACAGGAGCCGTAAATAAAGGTTATCCAGAAAATTTTAAATCAAAAAATCACTATGTTAGAGTCAACGGAGACATATACTGTTATATACCAATAGATTCGTGCTCTTTTAGAATCTATGGTGATATTAAAAAAATGACAACTCCACAGTCAGGAAAAATAAATCTCATCAAATGACTTTTTTTTATGACGGAAAAAATTGCCTGTCTTAAGCTTTTATTACAAATAGGCAAAATCTAAAATGTCGAGACAAAAAGGGGTAAATTTGGATAGACCCCCATTAAAATGGGACACATTTGCTATTTTGAATAAGCTCTGTGATAAAATTTTTAAGAAAACAATAAAAGTATTGTACTTTTGTAAACCTTTTTCCAGAGGCTAAAGATTTTAACTAAATGTTGACGGATTTCAAAATTTCTGTAATTTGTGGATTCATACAAAATATTGATTTTAAAATAATGTTCTAAATAAAAAGTGTAAATTGTATCCGATATTGAAAAAAGCTGCATATTTAGACAAAAATTGTGTAATTAACAAACTCATAAATACATAAAGACTAAGACAGAAGAAAATAATGCTTGTATTAAGTTAAAATAAATTTGATTTGATATAAAAATTCTCAAAAATACGCAAATTTATTAAATTATTGCACAAACTCATTAAACATTAAAACATTAGCATATTACTGGGTATTTATAAATTTAGGCATATTTTCGAATTTATTCACAATTAACTGAGTTCGCTCATTTTTACAAAATTGTATGTGCGTACAAGCGTATACTTTGAATGTAAATTTTTTTATTGTAACAAAAACAAAACACATGTAAAATTGACACTCAAATATAATTTTGTGAAAATGAGCTCACGTAACTGTGAATAAAAAAAAAGAATCCATCGATATCACCTTTTGTTTCTATTACATGTAGCTTTGCGATAAAGCTATAAATCTGAAAAATGTTTGCCGTTTTAGATTTTTCATGATTTTTTTAAAACAAATAAATATAAATGTGAAAATTTGTACATAGTGGGGAAAGTGTTTTCAAAATTCAATCAATCGAAAGAAGAACATTAACTACACAATTTTATGCATATCAAACAAAAAAGTAAAATTTTGTGAAAATTACCGAATTCACTTAATTGTGAATAAAGGATCCATAGATCCATAGATTATGTAAATTTGTACTTTTCTAAGTTTACTTCAATAATATCGGACTAATCCTTTTTGAGTTATCATAAATTATGTGGAGACACATCTAAAAAAATTCACAATTTTAGAAAAATTTTTTTAAAAAAATTAAAAATGTTTACCAATTTTGTATTTAGGTAGCCATGATATATAGTGGTTAGTGAAGCCTTTTTTTGCTGTTGACCTGTGTAATATACACACAGCCTCAGAAGAGAATATACACCAGTGATTTTTTTGATTTTTTTAAGATCATAAAAATCATTATATTCCGACTTAAATCTTCTTTTTTTAGAACCGAATCTATTATTCAACGCGATCTCCATCAAACCGAAACTTTCAAATTTTAATCGATGGATAGATTTTAGGATTTCCATTATCTTAAAAAAAAATCAAATAGTTTTTGGTGCTTACTCACTTTTGAGGCTCACTGTATATTTCAATGCTTATCGTGCCTGATATCAAAAAATTATTGTATTCTTTTGCCACAGCTGTAAATTTCTAGCCACACAAGAAACTTTTTGGGGAAATTTGTTTGTTTTTTTGTCCGCTAAAACTCTTGAGCCGGAAATTTCATCATCCATCACTCAACAGGTGTATTTCTTATAAAATTTAAACTCAATTTTTTCGCTCCCTCTTTTGCTTCTATATTCCTGATTGCGATCTGGAACTTTCTGACCAGATACATTTTCTACATTTTTCATTTGCGACCCCACAAATTAAATATATCCTGGATCGTTATAGATAGCGAAGTCGATATAGTCATGTCCGTCTGTATGTTGAAATCAACTTTCCGTAGCCCCTAAATAACTTACATACATGATTCATACATCAATATGTCGGGAATTCTTCTGGCTCGGTTACAAAATCGGCCCACCAATGGCTGAGATATAAGGAAAAAACAGGAAAACCTAGATTTTTGGCCTATTTTTGATCTATATCTGGATTACTCAGTCATTAATATAGACAATATGGATATCTAATGATAGATATTTCAAAGTCCATTGCAACGATGTAGATAAGGCTATAGTAAGTTGGACCTACAATGACTCAAAATCGGGAAAAATATTTTTTAACCCGATTTTTTTTTTCATCAAAAATTAATTTTTGTTATAAATTATTTTTCCAAAAAAAAATTTGGAAAAAACTTTTTAAAAAATAAATTAAAGATCAAAGGCAATCCCGCAATTCCTAAAAATTGGAGCGAAAATCCCAAAAATGATATTTTTTACAATTTTGCCTATAGGGTCCACATTTCCTTCGGAGCTGGGAAAATACTTTAGGGATAAATAGGGAACACATCAGGGTTTCCAAAGCTGCTTTCCGTTTGCTGATCCCAACTTTGGGATTTTAGAACATGTGGCCCAAAGTTGAAATTTTGATAAAAAATAGTTCAATTTCCAAAGGGAGTAGGGCCGACATGTTTGAAAAGTAGGACATGTTTTTTATACCAAAATATTCTCCCTAAAGAAACTTTATAGAAACACATAAAATTGTTATATGTTCTTAAAGAAAGTTGTTTTTTAATAAAAAAAAAGAGTTAAGTCACCTTTTTGTCCAAAAAACAGCAAAAATATACTATTTTTTTGGATTATTTTTGGACTCGTAATTGATATTGCACTGAAATCTTTTGTATGTTGTTGGTAATTTAGTTGTCTAACTAACAAAAAATTCGAGTCCGTTCGGTCCAAAAGTGCGCCCTATATTTTTAAAAAAGCGGACCAAGGTATGGCAAAATTTTTAAATTTCAATTTTGAAATGCCTATAACTAGGAAATTATAAGGCACGAGTTTGAAAATTTTTGGACTAATTATATAACTAGACTTCAATTCAAAAAGCCTTTCATTGATGCTAATTTGGAACTATATAAATACCTTCCATTGAAGCAGATTTGGGACTATATAAAAGTATTTTATTGCAACTAATTTGGAACTATATAAGGGCCTATAGACTTTCTACAGACCTTAAATTTAAGCTAATTTGGGATTGAGCCCTATTTTTGACTATGTAAATACCATAAATTAATGCAAATTTTGATTAAAAAGTGTGTAGAAAAAACTCAAATACGATTCCAGCCAAAACTTATCTTTGGTCCAACAAATTATTATTTTTTTAATGACGCACAGTGGGGCAGAATCAAAATTTTTTTGGAAATAAATCTGGCATTTCTAAACGGCTGGTCCGATCGAGATAAAATTAGAAATGGGGTACTACGTTTATACGCACGGCTTATTCACAAATAAAAATATTGCATTTAGAAAAATTAGCCGCATAAACAGTGAATTAATTTTTTATTTGCGAATAGCTAACTCACGAAAACAATTCCTGATTAACGACACTATTTGTAACTACGATTTTAAGCATTGCCATATGTTTTAACGTTTTTAGTTTATTAAGACGTTTTTAAAATATTTCATTGTGTTTTTGCATTAATTGGATTGCAAGACTAATATGAATTTTAGTTTCTATAATTTTTGCATATAAAAAAATATAAAATTTATCATATTTTCTTCAAAAACATTACTACCAAATTATTGATGTTTACCATCCGGCATCACATAAAAACAAAAATTTTCCGACTTATAAACAGTGAGTTAGTTAATTGCAAATAATTTTTATTTGCGAATAGGCTACGTATAAACGTAGTAGGCGTAGCCAAGGAGTATTCGAGTTTAAGTTATTAAAATGGATCCTACAAATCCTCCAGGGGCGGCGCTATGGGGGCTCAAAGTAGGGTACCTTCGACATGTATAATTTTATATAGCCCCACAAGAGCTTCAAGTGAAGCGGTTTACATAGTCCCGAATTAGCTTCAATCTTAGGTCTTTACATAGTCCCAAATTAGTCAGTCTGTAGTCCCATATTAAAAGATATTTAAGTAATAACGACATTAGTTTTTTAGTAACAGAAATATGGAACCCGCTTTAACATCCAAGAAATACGCTACATTAGCCCGTCTGCTGGAAAGCTTTGCCCAAGTTTAACCACTTTAAAATAACCCACATTGTTAAACAATAATTAGAGCAAACAACTTTTAAGGAAAGACAAAATGTTTGCTCGTTCACAGACATGTGGATGACAATAGGAGGGAGCATGCGTTAATTAATTTCAATAATGCACAGTTATTCTCATTTTTTGCAGAAAAAAGAGAAAGAGAGAAAGAGAACATGTAGCTAAATAGAGATTAAAAATGAAAAAAATAAATAAATAAATAACAAAAAACGAGTTGATGATTTCGTAACACTGTTACGAAAGCAGGGGGCTTTATGCTGTTGAGTTCAGGAATTTCTGGAGCAGACAACTAACAAAGGCCAACGGAAGCGGACGTTAGAGGTTTTGGATTTTCTACAGAATTCCTAAAGAAAAACCAAAAATCCGACTTAGAAAACTGTTCAATAGAAGATGAGAAGAGCATCGTGTTTTTTAGCTCAGTTCAGTTCTGATGTTTATTTTTTTTTGCGTTTTCTTTTTAATAAAATGATTTCATAAAATTTTGTTGTTTGCTGTGTTCGTATGTTATTTTTGCTTGGCGAAAGCTGTGAATTAAATTTCAGTTCAGTTCAATTCTGTTTTGTTTAGTTCAGTTTAGTTGAATCGAATCGAGTTGAGTTGAGTTACCAAGGAAGACAGTTTATCACACAAGAACACTTTGCTGCTGTTGCTTGTGCTGTTTGGTTTGGTTTTGGATTGGATTGCACTACATTCTCTACTCTACATTTCGTTTTTTGTTCTTTTACTCTACTCTGGTTCACTTCATGATGGACATTTTGCCTGCGGCTAATTTATTCATTAAATACCAGTGCATCATACACTTTAAATTCAGTAGCTATTTAGATCTTACTATCAAAAGGTTGCAGCCATTTATTAATGTGGGTGTGTGTGTCAGTGTAAATGAGTGACCGAGGAATGTCAGTTCATGAGTAGAGGAATGTGTTAAAATAAAAAGCAAACTTTTAAACAGCTTCCTTAAACAATTGTGACATGATTTTTGTTTAAAAAATCAAGTGAATATTTTTTTTTTCTTTAAAAAAAATCGAACTTGTATTTGTGCCTTAAATGTCAAAAAGAAATCGAAAATAATTTATAATTTTTTAAAACGGAAACAAAAGTGCCTTAAAATAAAAAAAAAACATAATAGAAATTATTAACAAACAAATTAACAATGGTGCCTAAAACTAAGGAAACCTTGGTGTTGCAACAAACTCTTAAAAGCAGCCTTAAACCGCAGAGGCCTCTTGACATAAGCATTCCTAAATTTAAATACAAACCCAAACGATGAAACAAAAATCTAAATTATTTACATGAGGGATTGTTGTAAACAATTGTATAAAAAGACTGCTGCTACAAGCTGAAGCATGAACAAAGCATTATATTTTTAAATCCTCTAAAAACAAAAATGTGTAAAAGACGGCTTAATTCAAGTATCATCTTTAAAATAAATAATGGTAAGAATTTATAGAGAGTACAAACATACATACATCTACATGTAAATACATTTATAAATATTCATTCATATACGGGAACAACTAATACATTTTTACATACTTACATATTCATGTAGACATAGAATATTAAATATGAATAAAAATATTTATTTATCTTTAGGATATTTCTCCTTTGGCAAATTCAAAATATTAACGTGGGTGGTTTAAAAATTATATCCTAATTTACAGCAAAATAGCTTATATGTATATCCCCATAAGCATCAAGCTTCAAAAATTTATGCACTTGAACATATTTTTAAAGTTGAAAAATATTTGAAAAAATTAAATATTTTTCAAACAAAAAATATATGGCTTGAATTTATGAGGGTATTCATTTCAAAAAAAGGAAAATTACACTGTGATTTTTTACATTTTAAAAAACAAACACAAGAAAAAAATTCAAAAAAAGTTGTATTTTTTTGTGGAATTTTGTTCATGTTTTTGTTGTGTAAAAGTGTAAAAAAATCAGAGTGTAATTTTTCCGTTTTTTGAAATGAATAACCTTTATATTTACTTTTTAATGGATAATGCTATTGAAATAAAGTGTAATTTAATTACTTAACTATACATAATTCAAGGCTTGAATTACACATTCTTTCAACTAGAATTATAGTAAAAATTCATATTGGGATAAATTTTCTTTCAAAATTGTAGAATTATTATTATTTAACGTTAATTATGGTTTTTTATTGCTATATAAAATAATCGTTATTCTCAGCAAAAAATACTTTAAATTTGGAAGAAGTAGGAGTAGTTATTGCTTTATTGCAGCTCCATAGCATTGTACTCCCTGAAAGCTTTAAATCAAACTATGTCAAAGCCTATAATTAGGGGAGGAATGACGAACAAAAATCACTTACTATTTCAGTAAATCGGAAGCACTTACCAACTTTTGGCAAGTACTTTTTTCGATATTCTTCATATAGAGGCTCTGGCATAGTTTGTTTAAAAGCAGAAATCAATTCTTCGTTTTAAAGCATTTTTCCACCATTTTTGAAATCCAACTAATGTGAGAGGATGTATTGGAAGTAAAAAGTTTTTCTATTGCTTCCAAATTAATAAAGCTCTTTGCTGGGGCTATATCACTTAAACATCTAAATATTCAAGTGCATATCATCAATTAAATTCGGATTAGTGTGATAATTGATATCAAACTACAATTTTAGTAAAATCGTTTAAAATATGACCTAATATGCGCTTATACCTTTGTGCATATTCTTCAATTTTGGATCGCTCAATGCCCAACAATTATACAACAGAGTTTCCAGCGGATAGGTCTCTTTAAATAATAATAACAGTTAAATATGTAATTACTGTTTTAAAATTATAAATCATTGGAAATGAAATTACAACGAAAAATCTCTGAAATATTTTGAATCAAAATGTTTTGAAATTATACACCCTAACAATGAAAGAAATTTTAAAGTTAGTTTTTGTTAAAGTCGACTTTATTTTAAAATAGAACTTTTGTTTTTTTTCGTACCATAAGAAAAAGCTTACAAAACTTTTTCCAAATATGTACATAAGTAAATTGTGGAAAATTCTAAGAAATTTTCTCCAAGAAACCATTTGTCTAAAATCAAATCCTATCCTGACGCATTGCGTCGTTTACCCAATAAAAAAAAACTATTAAAAAAAATTCTATTGAAATATCATTGGATAAAAGACGAAATGCGCAAGATAGGATTTGATTTTAGACCTATGGTTTCATGAGGAAAATTTCTTAGAATTTTCCGTAAAATGCGTTTCTGCTATACTATTTTTCGTGAAAAAGATCGACCCACCCCAAATTAAAATATTTTTTAATGAACGTAAATAAAAAAAGAAAAAAACAAAACAGAAAACTTTTTTTAAAATAATAAAACAACATTTTAAATTATATTTTAAATTTGTTTTATGGTACGAAATTTAATATAATAGTCAACTTTATGAACAAATTATACCTCTCTCTCAATTTTTTCAAATTACTCTCACACATATACGGGTATCGTGTGAGCTCAGAGAAATGTAAACAAATGAAACGTCTTGAAATTTTAACTTTTAATTTTTGATAAAATAACGTTTTTTACACATTCTTACTTTAACACATATAATTTTATATTTTTTTTAAACACTTTAGCACACTTTCATTGTTAAAAAGTTTCTATTTTGCACAAATCAAGAAAAAAATATTTTTGGAAATTCGACATGTAATTTTTTTAGAATTTAAACTAAAGACAGAGTTACAATTTTTGGTATTGAAAATTCATACAAACTCAAATTTAGAACATGTGTAATTTTGTTACTCACACATGTATAGAGTTAGGTACTTCTGTACTAACACATGTATAGAGTTAGGTACTGTTGTCAAAGAGTTGGACTACTTGTTATACTTTATTTATAAACTTAAAATCGACTTCAAGGCTTTTGTAGTTATCCTGAATATTTTTTTTAAAATATGCATTTTTAAATAAAATGTAACAAAATATGCGTTAAAAATCAAATATGCAAAAATATGACCTAACAAAAATATGACATCAAAATGTGTGATTCAGACTGGTATTTGGACGTTCGAGAAAAAAACATGAATTTGGATATAGTTATTAAATATTAATTTCTCAACGAGTGTAATTTCGATTGAAATTTCAACAACATTTATTTGCAATACAAATGTTAAAATATGTGCTATATAGTTAGAATGATTTTCCATTAATTAATAAACAATATCGCACTTGATCAACAAGATGGTATTAACTCAAAATTGTTCACATTTTTACAGAAAAATCAAAAAACGCAAAAAATAGATTTTTTTTTGTGTAAATACATTTTCAAGTGGTATTTGCTTACTATGACGTACTCGGATTTTCAAATTATCTTAAAAGTTGACAAAAATTTTGCTGTTTAAATAAACGTATTGCCTAAGTTTTCTGTAATTATATTTTTATTATTAGAAAATATTAAGAACAAATTTCGTATTTCTTTTCCATTTCTTTCGGCCATATCATGTTATTCACAGCGGATGTTAGTTGAGGAGGGAGCGTATTTCCACATATCTTTGTCCATATATTTTGTACCGATTTTTCCAAACATTTTTGGGCAACCAAAAATATTAATACTAAATTTCATACCCATAGGTTCATTTGTTCTGGCACTATCGCACTTAAAATTCAGTTGATAAAAAAAAACAAATATTTGTCCTTAAATAGCTGGCCGCCACTGTATATAATTTATAATCCATTTTAGCCAAATGCCTTAAACATTTTATAAAGCTTTCAGCCAACAATTATTTCATCAAATATTTAATTGAAATGCACTTTTTTATTTTTATTTACATCTACAAATATATCGTCACCTAAAATGCAAAATAATGTAACATCACTTTTCATAAGTTTACAGGAGAAGCAAAAAACGATATAAAATTAAAACTACTTGAGATATTGAAACAAAATTTTCAAATTTGAATTACAATGACTCTAGAAATATATTTTATGAAAAAAAAAAAAAAATTTTCAAATCACACTTTATGATATGAGGCTTACGTTTTTTTGAATTGTTATTTTCTGAAAAAAAAAGTATCATCAATATAAATTTTTATGTTAAAATAAAAACTTAAATAAAAATATTTTTTTTATTTTAAATAAAAGCCGTTTATATATACATTTTTAATTTTATTATGTTTTTTTTTTATTTTAATTACTAACGAGTACTTTTTTAAACATAAAAATTTTCTTCATTAAATTTTCATTAAAACTGCAAAAAATATTCAGTTGCAACAAATTTATTAAAAAACAAGTAAGAAAGTATGGTCGGTCAAGCCCGACCATATAATACCCTACACCAAGTAAATGAGTAAAAATATTTTTCTTTTAAAATATCAATAATTTATATTCGTGAGTGATTTTCGGAAGTGGGCCTTATATGGGAGCTATGACCAATTATGGACCGATCACCATAAAATTAGGTGGTGTGATTTATGTCTATATTAATGTTAAGTATGTTGAATTTTGTGTGTATACCAACATTTTTAAGCGATTTATGCACGTTAAAGTGATTTTCGGAAGCGGGTCTATATGGGAGCTATGACTAATTATGGACCGATCGTAACAAAATTTGGTGACATGAATTTTGTATATATAAAACTTATTTGAAGCGAAATTTGTGTAGTTACATAGATAAATTAAACATTTATGACCGATAAAGTCCAATTTCGAGGGGACATTTGTATGGGGGCTAGGTGAAATAATGGACCGATTTCAGCCAGTTTCAATAGGCTTGGTCCTTGAGCCGAAAAAATAATATGTACCAAATTTCATCGAAATATCTTTAAAATTGCGACCTGTACTCTGCGCACAAGGTTTACATGGACAGCCAGCCAGCCAGCCAACCAACCAGACGGACGGACGGACGGACGGACATCGTTTAATCGACTCAGAAAGTGATTCTAAGTCGATCGGTATACTTTAAGGTGGGTGTTAGACTAATATTTTTGGGCGTTACAAACATCTGCACAAACGCATAATACCCTCCCCACTATGGTGGTGTAGGGTATAAAAAACAAGTAAGAAAGTATGGTCGGTCCAGCCCGACCATATAATACCCTACACTAAGTAAAAGAGCAAAAACATTTTTCTTTTAAAATTTCAATAATTTATATTTTTGAGCGATTTTCGGAAGTGGACCTTATATGGGGGCTATGTTTAATTATGGACCGATCACCATGAAGTTAGGTGGTGTGATTTATGTCTACATGAAAGTTTACTATGTTGTATTTTGTGAGTATACCAACATTTTTAAGCGATTTATGCATTTAAAGTGATTTTCGGAAGCGGGTCTATATGGGAGCTATGACTAATTCTGGACCGATCGTAACAACATTTGGTGACATGAATTTTGTGTATATAAAACTTATTTGGAGCGGAATTTGTGGAGATACATATATAAATTAAACATTTATGACCGATAAAGTCCAATTTCGGGAGGACATTTGTATGGGGGCTAGGTGAAATAATGGACCGATTTCAGCCAGTTTCAATAGGCTTGGTCCCTGAGCCAAAAAAATACTATGTACCAAATTTCATCGAAATATCTTCACAATTGCGACCTGTACTCTGCGCACAAGGTTTACATGGACAGCCAGCCAGCCGACCAGACGGACGGACGGCCATCGTTTAATCGACTCAGAAAGTGATTCTAATCGGTGATTCGATCGGTATACTTTAAGGTGGGTGTTAGACTAATATTTTTGGGAGTTACAAACATCTGCACAAACGCATTATACCCTCCCCACTATGGTGGTGTAGGGTATAATTAGGATGCTACCTAAAATAAAAAAAATGACGATATGTATTATTAATTTTGATATTTTAAAAATCTCTACATTTCTCAAAAAATATTTCTCTTTTCCTTAAGTTTAACAGGCTTTTTTCTATGCATTCAGTCTAACCATAAAGGAAATTTGAAAGTTAATTTATGTTAACCCATTTCATTTATTTTTCCATGCCAAAGAATTATTTGAAAAAAAAAAACTTTCGCAACTTCTTTCAACACATCCATTCAAATAATTGAAAATATTTTTAATTAATGTAAATTATGAAAGTATGGATGTGCGATTAATTTTCAACCATTTTAGTCAAATTACTGATTTATCAGTTATTCGATTAATCAAACATTTTCAATATTCATAATTAATAGAATAACTTGCTTATTGTACTTCTTAAGGTAAAATAAGCCTAAGTATTGCCAACAAAAAACTACGCGAAATTAAATAATAGCCTAAAAAACAATAAGGATTAATATTTAATTTTAATTATTGTTCACCAAATCCACTCTTGAAAGTATACAGATTTTTATGGATTTGAGCATTTTGTTGCTGAAGCATTAGTTGTAACTCGTTTTAATTTTCCAAAATTTTTAGCAACTTCCAACCAGCACCTTCACATATGACAAAGATTTTACCATCTTAGAGCAACAGATCCCACATTGTAATTGACGGGCTATTAAAATGAATCTTACAGAAAACCCAGTTTTCTTCCATAGATCTCTCTAGTTCTTATTAAAATCATTGGATTTTAAAATGTTGAAAAAATTATCAATATGAGTTATTTTTTCGACCAAACATTTTATACCTTAAAGCTTGTGCTAAATAATCTTTGATTTTGTCGTTTCGTCGTCAGATCTTAAATCTTATGGTGTAGGGTGCAATAATTACAATTTACAACATAAATTTCTTGGTTCCCTGTCCCCATTTGAAGCAATGCCTACTGTAATATCAAAACGTACTTGTTTGCATACTTATGTATGTTAAAACAACTACATAATTTTTCTTTACATTTACTGGCTTTTGTGTTTACCGTTAAGAAGTAACGGATATTGTTAAGTCTTAAATACACATGTTACTCTGTTCTCTATTTCTTTTGTGTCTTTGGTATTTATGCTTAACCCCCTCTACCAACAATTAACTGAAATGCATATATGTACTTACATCTGTACATATTTACTTGTACTTGATATTTGTATGGCACATTTATAATGTATGCATTAGGCTGGCCCCTATAATCGAATTCATCGGTTTTCAAATATAAAATAGTTCCTTGTCATCTTAAAACCAAATGCTGAAAATTTGAGCAATATCGAATAACATCAAGAGGTTGCTTATTTTTTTGAAGTTTCGTATTTTGAGTCAAAGAAGCAATATTTTCCAAAAAAAATTTTAAATTAAATTCTAAAATTAAAAAAAAAATTTTGTGGAGGTCAGTTTTATATAATAATATTTGTTATTTATTTCCAATATTCCGATACTCCTTCGTCTAGCATCTTTATGGAAAATTAACAATTAATAATAAAAACAATATGTTAGAAAATGTGTAACTGTAACTAAAGTTAAAAAAGGTCGATAAATTAGACTACAAATTCGTTAAAAATTGTTTAAAAAAATTAATTAAAATAATTTTTATATTTTATTTAAAACAGATGCTTAAATATTGCGTGTATGACTTAAAAATGCAGAATTTTTTCCAATTTTAGCTTTTTTTAAATACTTGTTAAATAATGATCCTTTCCCATCATTCTGGCAACATATGGATTCCGGGAGAAAAGAACAGATCAACTTTTGAATCAAAGCAATTTCGTATACTCTGTTCTAAGGTGGAGCGTATCCCAGAGAGAGCTTTCTACATCGATCGACACAAATAGTAGTCGTACGGGATAAGGTCTGAACTATAAGGCGAGTGAGACATAACTTCTCAACCACTTCTTTCTAAATAGTTTGGTCTAGCTTTGTCATGACGGAATATTACGATTTCATGTCTGGCCGCATATAATGGGCGTTTTTCGGCCAATGCTCTCTTAAACAGCTCATAATATATATGACCCTTTTGCTCCTACCAAATACAGAGCTGGTTGGGCTGGCTTTACATACGATGTCTTACGCTTCGAGTTATCGTAATGGATCCATTTTTCATCGCGAGTAATGATTCGAATTTCCTTGCATTTGGATGAACCCTGTTGCTTGAAAACATTTAGAAATTGCTGTTTGAGTATGTTTCAACGGTTTTGCAAGCTTCTTGAGTTTAACAAACATTTTCATGTAGTAATGCCACCAATTCTTGGCCTTCAAACTTTTTTGGCTGGCCTTGGGGATCTTTGTCTTCCGTATCACTAACACCACTTCTGAACCGCACAAACCATCTTTCACATGTTGAAACCGATGAAACACATTTAGCATAAGCTTAGGTGAGCTAACAGTGTGCTTCAGCGGTTCTTTTTACACCCTTCACCCTCGTGAGAAGGGTATATATAAGTTTATCAACAATATAATTTTCCGACCCTATAAAGTATATATATTCTGGATCCATATAGATAGCGGAGTCGATTAAGCCATGTCCCTCTGTCTGTCCGTCTGTTGAATTTAATTTTCTGAAGAGCCGAGATATCTTCGGGAACCAAATCGTCAATAATTCTATCAGACATGCTTTCGAGAAGGAAAAATTAGGAAAAACCCAGGACAACCTCGATTTTTGACCTACATATATCTGTCATTAATTTAGACTAATGATAGATATTTCAAAGACCTTTGCAACGACGTATATTAGACCATAGTAAGTTGGACCTACAATAGGTCAAAATCGGAAGAAATATTTTTTAAACCGATCTTTTTTCATAAAAAAAAAAATTTGAAAATTTTTTTTAAAATTAAAAAAATGATTATGACACGGAAGATAAGATCACCAAGACAACAACCAGCCAAACTAGTTTGAAGACCAAGAAAAACTCAACAAGAGCTATTGAAATCATTGGGAGCTATTCAATTTCAAAATGTTTGCGAGCAGGATTTATTCAAAAGCAGGGAAATTGGGTACCATACGAATTGAAGCCAACAGATGTTGAATCTTTTGTTACAATGAAAAATTAATCTGTTACGATAATCCGAAGCTTAAGAGATCCTAAGTGAATCCCAGCCAACCACCCGACTTGACACCAAAGCCAAACATCCATAGCGCTAAGCTAATTCACGGTATTAGGTGTGAGCAAAAAGATCCTATCTATTAAACAAATCTATTTTCAAAGGACAGGCCTAGTGTGAATGTAACAGATAATTATGTATGGGCCTTAGTCTCTCAGTTTGTCAGTTACTTTATGTTATTGTACGAGTATGCATATAAGTATGTATAAGTATGAATGTTTGTATGTTTAAAGGATTTCCAGTCTCTTACACTAAAGTGTGGATGTGAAATAGTGAGTGTACAAGTGCTTGTTTGTACGTACACATATCCATACATACATAAGTCTTATAAGCAATTAAGCCTTTCATCTTTATCATTGCATCAACCACCCACCACACATCGCCTTGGTCCTGCTTCCTCCAGCCATGCATGCCCTTTTGCACACTCTCTCACACTATATCTGTTATCACACATACATGCAAGCACAAGCTAATGCATCATTAACATTTTCCTGTTTGTCCTTTATGCATGTGTTTGTGTGTGATTTTGATGTATCTGTGTATCTCTGTATCTGTGTGTGTATGTATAAGTAAGAGTGCATACAAACATACTATTCTTTTGGCTCTGGTTTGTCATTTAATGTTCGTAATTAGTCATCTGCATGCATATATGTATTTTATTTAGATTGTCTCTTTGTTGTTGCTGTCATCTATGTGCGTGTGTGTGATTCTACTGTTTTTCATTCGTCTTATTTTGTCTACATCTTCTTGTGACATTTTTTTTGTCATGTCATACAAATCACAAGCATCATATCGCTACTTTTTTTTTGGGTTTCTCTCTTTTTTTCCTTATTTCTTTTTCTTATGATTTCAAGTATCTTTTTCACACAGGTACTACTATATTTAACATTTTGTTCCTATTCTTGTGAGTTCTACTCGTTACTCTTTTATTGTTGATTTTTTTTTTGTATTTTTTCTTTAGATTGTTTAGTTGTCATCCTTTAGCCATCTTTTGTTGTATTGACAAAAGCTGTGCTAATGTTAAATCTTTCTTTTTTTCTTATATAGTATGTATGTATATTAGGGTCGCCCCTTTCGATATTTATTGCTCCCAAAGCATACAATATATTTTTACCCATCCATGTAGTCTCTTACCTACAGATATTTGAATATACAATTTTTCTGACATCGTAGAATCTTCATTACTTGACACCAAAAAAATTATAAAATATCATGCATATCTTATTCCCAAATTTTAAATTTCTAGGTTACAAAATTATAATTACAATGTTATAATTAAGAAACTATTTTTATAATTTATATTGTAATCATTTTATTTTCAAGATCTAAAATTGTTCACAAAATCTACATGCTGAAATTTATAAAACTGAACGTTGAAAAAAAAAATCAAACTAAAAATAGTTTCTGAAGGGTATATATAAGAAGGGTATATAGTTTATCATTCCGTTTGTAATTTCCACAATATAATTTTCCGACCCTATAAAGTATATATAGTCTGGCTCCTTATAGATAGTGGAGTCGATTAAGCCATGTCGTATGTCAATTTTCTGAAGACCCCAGATATCTTAGAGATCCAAATCTTCAATAATTCTGTCAGACGTGCTTTCGAGAAGTTTCCTATTTAAAATCAGCAAAATCGGTCCACAAATGGCTGAGATATGAGGAAAAAACCAGGACAACCTCGAGTTTTGACCTACAGTGGTGGCCAGGAATTTAAGACAAAAATTGTTTGCTAAATTCCACGTGATTGTCAATTATTTTTTCAAATATTTCCACAAATATGTATGCATGAGGACTGTTTTAACACACAAGTGTGTTTTATTCGACTGTGTCAATTCATACATATTCACCACGAACACATAAAATTTTTCTACAACTTGACTAAAAATTTTTTTTTTTAAATAAACATATTTTCTCACATTTATATCATTATATTTTTATTATTATAAAATATTCGTACCAAATTTCGTATTTTTAGTTCCATTAGTTTCGCTCATATGATGTTATTAACAACGGATGTTCGCTGAGGTGGGTCAACGTATTTCCACATATCTTTGTCCATACATGTTTTACCGATTTTTCCAAACATTTTTCAGAAACTAGAAACATTAATAATAAATTTCATACCCTTAGAGGTCCTCTTATTTTGGCTCTATCGCACTTAATATTCAGTTGATGAAAAAAATTCAAGTATTTGTCTTAAATTGGTGGCCACCACTGTATATCTGGATTACTAAGTCATTAATATAGACAATATATATATACACAAATTATAGATATTTCAAAGACCTTTGCAATGTCGTATATAAGACCCTATTAAGTTGGACCAACAATGGGTCAAAATCGGAAAACAAATTTTTTAACCCAAAAAAAAATTTAAAAAACCAAAAATTTTTTTTTTAAATTTAACAAAAAAAAATGTTAAAAATTTAAAAAAATTACAATTCGAACAAAAATTTTTTCCAAGAAATTAAAAAAAAAGAACTTTGGAAAAAAATCGGAAAACAAATTTTTTAACCCGATTTTTTTTTTCACCAAAAAAAATTAAAAAAACCAAAATTTTTTTTTTAAATTTAACAAAAAAAAATGTTAAAAATTTAAAAAAATTACAAGTCGAACAAAAATTTTTTCCAAGAAATTAAAAAAAAAGAACTGGAAAAAAAATAAATTTTGTTTGCCTAAAAATATTTAAAATTTGTATTTTGAAGTATAATTTGGATATATAAGATTCGGCACAGCTGAATTTAGCTCTCTTATTTGTTTTTGATTAAAAAAGTAACAGAAATAACACATTTGAAATTGCATTGTATAAAGTATTTACTTTATTTTAACTTTTTGAAATTTTGTCCAAATTTGATTACTTGGTTTTAAGTCGCTAGTTGTTGCAATACTAGTTTTTTTGTGAGTTTCGAACTTCTTTTATTGTTAAACTGAGCTGAGCTTCTAAATTTTGCAAGTCACATTCAATATATTCTAAACATATATCTACGTATAGGAGCTGGAACGATTAAACCTCGTTATTAAAATCAATAAAGACAATGGTAGTGGTATAGTATCAATGACCTTTTATGATATCCACCAATTTAAAAGACACGCGGTTGGTATAAACTACGTAGAACAGGAACCGTTATACGAAGCTAAATCAAACACCAGAACGCTAATTATTACAAGTAATCGCAGAATCTTAAAATAAATATAAAAAAATATTCGATTTTATCGAATAATTCGAAAACCGTCCCTATGTAAAAACCGGTTTAAAAAAACCGGAAAATTGGAAAATAACAGGTTTTTCGAATAATTCCAAAACCACTCTACTACAGCCTTATATACATCGTTGCAACGGACTTTAAAATATCAAAAATAGGCCAAAAATCGAGGAGAATTTCCGATATATTGATGTATGAGTCATGTTTGTAAGTTATTTGGGTACTACGGAAAGTTGATTTCAATATACAGACGGACATGGATATATCGACTTCGCTATCTATAACGATCCATAATATATATACTTTTTTGATTCGCAAATGAAAAATGTAGAAATTACAAACGGAATGACAAACTTACGCGTGCCATGCAAGGTGAAGGGTATAAACAATTGGTTCGGAATAAATGTGGATCACATTGTTCCTTTTATTTGCAATCCTATTACAATTTTGATAAAAATTTTAGTTTTAAAAACTCAATAAATATGTAATAAAATCTTTATATATTCACAAAACTCAACGGAACCTTTCAATGTTTTTTTAAATTTGTCATTCTCAATAACAAAATGTAAAAAAATGGAATCCCGCAATTCCATAATGGTATTTTTTACAATTGTGCTCATAGGGCCCACATTTTCTTGGGGGGTGGACAAATACTTTGGAGATAAATAGGGAACACATCAAGATTTCCTAAGCTACTTTATGTGTTGTGATCCCAGCTTTGGGATTTTAAAAAATGGGTCAAATTCCTAAGGGCGTAGGTCGTTATATTCGAAAAACAAAACAGTTTTTTTTACCAAAATCTTCTCCATAAAGATACCTTACAGAAAAACATAAAGCTGTTAAATGTTCTTAAAGAAAGCTTTTTCTAAAAAAAGAGTTAAGTCACCTTTTTGCACAAAAAACAGCAAAAATCTACTATTTTTGAATTTTTAAATTGAAAATCGTTTATTGTTAGATCCATAATTTATATTGCTGTGAAATCGTTTGTATATTATTGGCAATTTAGTTGTATAACTAACATAAAGTTCGAGTCCATTCGGTCCAAAAGTACGACTTATATTTTTAAAAAAGCGGACCAAAGTATGGAAAATTTTTAAAATTTACATTTTGAAATGTCTACTACTTGGAAATTATAAGAGATTATAAGAGCACACGCAAGTACAAGACCTAGACGAGCGCTTTAAAAAATATTAAAATCTTTGAAATCGGTTGGGAAACAAATGGCATGTGTTTAAAAATGTTACATGTCGAAGATACCCTACTTTGAGCCCCCATGGCGCCTCTTTAGCATTTGTAGGGCCCATTTTAATAACTTAACTCGAATACTCCTTGGCTACGACCACGTTCAATTTTATCCCGATCGAACCAGCCAGATTTATTTCCCAACAATTTTTATTCTGCCCCACTGTGCCGTTTTAGTTTTATAGATTTATTATTTGCATAATTTACACCATTTTTTATATTATTCGGTCAGTATTTCGCGAACAATCCTTCAAATACTTTCTGAATTATAAATCTCCACAAAAATCTCTTTAAGTTAAATAGAGTCACATTATTAAATTTATAAATATAAACCTTCACAGTCTTCGTGAAAGCTGCATATTTTACCCTCCGTAGTCGCAATCATTTTCAATCGAGATTAATCGCAATGTATCAAATTGATTTCAATAAGAAAGACGCGTTTGTATAATATCTTCACTTTTTATTTCGAAAACATAAAAACAATATTAAATGCAATGTATTTAAAGGAGTAATACAAAAAAATTGCAGTAAAAATATAATTTTATCAAAAAATAGCTTAAAATTTAGGGTAATTAAACAAATGTTTGCCTGTATCAACCAGATCAGTTGCGAGTAACGGAGGGTTTAAATATTTTAATATTATTATTCCAATCAGAACAAGCATTGGGTGCAAAATACTGTTTACCACGTGCTTAAGCGGGAAAAGATCCTTTCTTAAATTTGTGACAACGATGATCTGCCGGGAGTGAGGAACAATTTGAAAGACTTATTTCTCCAAGACATATGTGAAGAGGAACATTTTTGATACAATTTAAAACATGTAGCAAATTAGATAAAATATGAAGTTGTTTTCTGAATTGCAAAAACTGCTTTTAATCGATTTTTTCCAATATTTATTTTTAATTTTGTCCAAAACTCGAACCTTCAAATAAACTGTGCTCAATTTTAGACCTTGTGAGCACCGAAAATCGGAAAATTTCAATATAAAAGCGACCCTAATGCATATTTACTTACTTATCTGTTGTTTAAGTCATTAACATTTTTCTACCACGTTTTGTAGCATGTATTTAAGAGTGCAACATAAAGCCTTTCAATACTCATACAACATGTACTTCCAATTTATTTTATTTTTTTTTTTTGTGTATTTTTAAGAACAAAAAAGTATTAAGTTACACTTAAACTTAAACAGTATGAGCACTTGTATAAACACATTGTAGTTTTATTGTTGCATGTTTCAAATTTATTTAAAACATTTCATGTTGAAATATTATACTCTCTGTATTTAATGAAAATTCAAGTACATATATATACTGCAGTTATGTGTTTTCTATACAATTAACAAATTAATCGTCTTTAGGTGAATTAACAATTTTATCATAGCTTTACAAACTCCTACACAGAAAGGAAGTGCATTACATGTTATATTTTCTTAATGCCGAACCCTGATTTAGAGCCATTATCCTTAAATTCCTTAATTTGAATACCACAATCAAACAACTCGTATTCGTTAATTTTATTTAAGACCAAACCTAATTATACCCTATACTTTTAGAATGCTACACAGAGAAAACAGTTTCGTAGCAACTGAACTTCGAAAGCTTCGGTTACATACATAGAACTTTTTGGTTCTTTCAATAGAAAGTCAATTGATAAAGAAGAATTTCGGTTGCAGCAACCAAACTTGTGTTACCCCTTCTAGAGATCTGTAGAATCAACTGTAACATTCGGTCACTCAGGTAGAATCATTCGATTGGCAACAAATTCTGTTGCTACTACGAATCTGTTTACCCTGTGAAGAAATCAAAATTAGAGAAACAAGATCATGTAAGATTATGAAGTAGGAAAACATAAATGAACACAATCGGCCTACTTTGATGTCCACTTTCCATTTCGATCTATATTTGAATTGCCATTCGCTCCACACAATTTCGAATGAACTGAAGATTTTTATTTCAAGTCTAAAATAAAGTAATTATGGCATAACATTTTCAAATTGTCTCCTTATTCATACAAGACAATATTTAATATCACAACTATGAACATTACATTCAAAACTTAAACCGAATATTATATGAAGTTCTATGAAAAATTGTGCAATCATTTTGCAACCATAAATGCTTTAAATACTTCTATTATCCAAAGACTGCAAAATATTTTAAATCCCCAACAAAGAGAAAAAATATATAATTTTATCTTAGCTCCCACAATTTCAATACCAAAACTTTATTATGATTTGAATGCACATTCTTGTGGCAGGCAACGAAATAAACAAACAAACCAACAACAACAAAAAATGGAAAAACAAAAAGGAAGAAAAAACACTTGCTTAACAGCACTCACCAACATTAAAAACCCAAAACCCTGACGAAGATGAATTTCCTGTCTATGCTTGATGTAAAACTTCATTTGCAACCAACAAACATTTATCCTTAAGGATATTACAAACACTCATATGAAAAGAAACTCAACTTAGAGCTCTCTGCTCAACTTTAGGCAACACAAAAAGCTTTAAAGCAAATAAGCTACATTATGGCGTGTAAACGTAAAAACCAACCAAACATCCAACCATTTATCGCTAAAGGAACACAAACTACCAACTACACTATCGTACACAGCCATACAAATGCCGGTTGTTACTGGGAGGGAGACTGCTAGGAAGACAGGAAAACCCAACAGTGGCAAAAACAGTAAGAAAAAAACCATAGAAAATCCTGTATAGATTTTCAGTTGAAATGAACAACAACTTAACCACAAATATTTGAGGCAATTGTTTCCTGTTTAGTAGGATAAATTTACCTTTTTGATATTATTTTTCTATCTATTTTTCATCTGTTTTTTTTTTGTTTCTTCTTTTAAAACGTAATAAGTACTTTTGCTAAGGACGTGAAGATTTAACAAGAAAAAAAGTAGTATGTACTTGGAAAAGAGAAAAGACTTCCTGTTGCAGATATTTAGTTTGTTTCTTACCAACTTATTCCATCGGTATGAGTATTTAAATTTAATATCGAAAAGAGGAAACATTTTGTGAAAAATATTATTTATGGTTAAATAATTTTTAATTTAAGGGTTTTTGTAAAAAGTCGATATACATATTTCTATTTATAAATCTTATAATCCCAGATATACACACAGTTACTAAATTGCACGGACCATCGGCTTTTTTGGCCTTTTTTAAAAAATCTATATATTTAAAAACACAAGGCCTGACTCATCAGCCCACATTTTTCGATATATCTAAAATCGCACAACACCGGTATCGATATGGGTAATTTTTGTTTAAATGTACGCAACAGACCACAATAGTTTTTTACATAAAGAAAATATCTAAATAAAGGCAGGGACATGGCTGAGTTAGTGCGAAGAATTTCAACGATGAAGTAATTTCTCATTTGCTATTCATGAAAGACATCCAAATGTTGTTTATTTATTACGAGTTGATCGACCGCCATCTACAACATTGACCAGATTTTTTGAAATGTGTCGGAATCATGAATTTTCCCGATCGCTGCTATACTCCGAAATGCCAAGAGTATAGCAATCGACTAAAAAAAATTTCAACTGCGGAAACAAGGAAATCTAGTGCCAGGTTTCCCTAAATTTTTTCCACAGGCGTATTTACGCATTTGATCAATAGTTGCGACGTGAAAAACAATAAGATTGCGATACTTCTAGGGAATCAGTTCGAACAAACGTACCACTGTTGAATCGACAACAAAAATAAGCGTACGAAACTCTTATGAAAGTTTAGAAAGATGGAACTGGAAAGATTTTTTTTGTACGCTCCCGTTGGAACTGGAAAAACTTTTTTGATATTGCACTTCATCATCATCGAACTGCTCATTCTACACTCAAGTTGCCATTGAATATGCAAATCAATGAAAATCCAACATGCAACATTTCTGATCGTTTGGGATGAGTATACAGCGGCGCCAAAAAGGTCTTTAGAGGCATTCGACAAAACGTTGCAAGATTTACGAAACAATCATTTGGTGGTGCGATGATTCTGTTGGCAAACAATGTTAGTGATTCCACGGTCAACGCCAACTGATGAACTGAATGCATGTTTGAAGTCCTGTTTTGTGGAAACACGTCAATAAACTCAAACTGACTGTCAGCATGCATGTCGAGTTGCAGAACGATCAGTCTGGAAAAGTAATTTCCAATCAATTGCTGGACATTGGTAACAGCAAAATCCCTGGCTTTCTGCCAGTTCACCGAATCAAAAACCGTTCTTATCCGAAATTACAAAAATCATGAAAGGTGCTATATTGGATACGAAAAACATTGATGTCGACGAATTGAAAGGTGCTATATTGGCTGCGAAAAACATTGTTATCAACGAATTAAATTTTAAGATTTAAAGTGAAATGGCTGTCGAATTGATGACGTACAAATTGGTGGATTCCGTTACTTGTGGATTCCGATGATGTCGTCAACAATCCAACAGAGTTTTTAAACGGTTTAGCGCCTCACAATCTCCAACTGAA
This sequence comes from Calliphora vicina, assembly GCF_958450345.1. NCBI lineage: Eukaryota > Metazoa > Arthropoda > Insecta > Diptera > Calliphoridae > Calliphora > Calliphora vicina. The sequence continues at coordinate 38,276,124 of NC_088784.1, read as the reverse complement.
AGTCGGATCGGTAATCATAATGTAACGAAACATAAACCAACCACGTCTTTGTAAGGTCTCCTGTTCCCGTGTCGGAACAACATCAGCATTATTTGTTTACGCGTCAGACAACAAAACTAAAAATGTCCTGTATCATACAGCATTGCAATGAACGAAATTATGATATCATAACAAAGCAATCGAAAAAAGTATTTCTATATTTTAATTAGTTATCATCGATCGTTCAATCAAAATGTAAATAGAACACCCTAAGATTAATTGTACATATTTTCAAATCAAATGTAAATCAATCATACCCCTAAACCTAACTATTTTTACACATTTAAAACAGCTTCTCACAAATTCACAAATCGAACACAAATATTTTTGCTAATTTCGAGAGGCAACTAGTATAGGATAAATATTTTGAATATATTGGTAAAGAATTAATTTAATTTATGCAGTTAACACTTTTTGAGTATAAGTCGTCGATATATAATATTTATACAGTATATCAGAGCTTTTGTGCTGGTGTTTGGAACGTCCAAAAACGTTCCACTCTAAATACTACATATCTGGTCCCGATCATATCCTGAGTCTTCATATTAAGCAATGTCCATGTAAACATTTTAAACGGCTTTGTGAACTTTTTTTCCCTTAATCATATTAATGGATTCAAAATCAACAACATCAGGGAATTTCCTAAATCTTGCCATTTTTAATATATTTTTAGTCACAGCTTTACCGACTACTTAAAAGAGGATTTGCATCGTTGAGAATTATACATATAGACGACACACTCTGGTCAAACAAAAATAAAACGAGTCATATGTTTGATACAACAAAATATATTGACTTGTTGTTGTAAGAGTTACGTTTCTGACTTTCGATTCGCCAAGAAATCATTTTAAAAAATTTATTTCCTGTTTACACGGTAGTAATCTGGTTGTCTTCCACTAATGGTCTGGATAGTTACAGAGTTAGTGGAGTAGAGTTTCTTCCTCACCATGAAAATTTTATCAATAGACGTTGAAAGCATAACCCACACGCAGAGAACAAATCTAATTGCGCATGGTTACTGTAACCATTTAAGTAGTGTTACAAGATTTTTAACTATATTATAGTCACAATAACCATTTACATGATTGTGGTAACCATAATATTGTTAATTTATGATTCACATGATTGTAACAACCATATATATGGTTACAGTAAACAAATATATGCTTGTGGCAACCATATTTATGATGAATAATTTTATAATAATATGTTGTTCTCAGATTATGATAAGCCTTAAGCCGAGAGCACCATAATATAAGTCCTTCATCATATGAATGGTTGTTACAAACATATATTTGTTTACTGTAACCATATATATGGTTGATACAATCATGTGAATCATAAATTAACAATATTATGGTTACCACAATCATGTAAATGGTTATTGTGACTATAATATAGTTAAAAAACTTGTAGCAGTATTGAAATGGTTACAGTAACCATGCCCAACTATGTTTTTTCTCTGCGTGCATTATAATGGAATATTATCCGGTTGTGACGAATACTACTGATATAATTTGTACCACTTATGTCTTGCATTCTGAAAGTTTCATTGAATTTTTTTACTTATCAAGTCATTAATATTTTCTATATTTGTGTTACTTAATTATTTAAATAAAAATATTTATAGTACTTGAAAAGTTATTTGAAAATATTAAAAGAAACGAAAAAGCATCAACCCACATCAATAATTTTTTAACTTTTCTTTAAAAAATGTTTTTAGTTTAATTTTTTAAACTCAATGCTGTTTGCATTTTTGTGTGTTTCTATGGCTGTGAACCATGAAACATGTATGTAACTCTAGTGTTTTAATGGAGGAGACGTAACAAATGTGGAAAATTGAATTTCTAGCTTGTTAGTTGGAAATCTTTTTAGATTTTTATATTGCAGAGCTCTTTTTTAGGATTTCAGCAGTTTGTTTTAACTCTATACACTTCTTTTGCTGTTTGTATAAATTTTTGTATGTGAGTTTTTTTATTCAAGTAACAAGTTTTGGAACAACATGTAGTTTTCGTGTACTATTGGTATTAGGAGTATTTAGAAATTATGGATTTTTTTAAACAGGAATATAATAAAAATAGTAGAATTTAAATTAATTTTTAATTCAAGAACAAAGAACAGATTTTAGTCCACAAATGTTTATATAACCTCAATTTAATTTCCCAGATTTAAGCTCAAAATTGAATCCATTTATTAATCCCTACACCCAATACATTTACCATGTTCGTACGGGTAGTAAACACTAGAATAAACATGTTCTCATTCATAAATAGACTGATTGAATTTGCTAAAATCACTCAAACGGAAATAAGAAATTTCGTTTAGTTTTTGTTTTGTTTTCGTTCTTTTGAATTTCTCCAAATTTGATATTCACACGCACAAGTTAAGAGGGTGTCAATTCAATTGGTTTAACACTAAAACCGAAAAAAACAACTCCATCTATGAATGTTTGTGTTTAAAGAACAACTACATGTGTATTTTCTCTAAAAGATACTAAAATTATTATTTTTTGTTAAAATTTTACTGAATTTAGTAGATAACATATGCGAAATTAAATGTAGAAAAATATATTCCAAGTATATGCATAATTCTCTCAGTACTTTTATGCGTGCTTGAAAGTTTTCTATAGAATATTCAAATTCGACTTACTTCTAATACTAATAGCATTTCAAATCCAGAGACTGTTTATAATATTATTTTTTATGTATACTCGTACATACATAGAATTATAAATTCATAGGAAAACTTTTAGAACTTGTTCCAAAATCATTCGTTTCTGAACGACTATAATCAGAACCAATTCAGATTCTTTTATAACATCCATAGAACTATTGGTATCGCAACCACATCTGGAACCCGTTCTGTGATATAGTTATTTTTCAGTAATTCTAAAGATTTTTATAGGAACAATTTATTTACAACTAGTTCCTAGTTATTGGTTCAACACTAGTTCTAAAGAACACAAACTAATACCGAAAGAACTAATCGGAAGGTCCTACAAACTTTATGTTTTGGAAAAAAACGGATGTGTGACTTAAAACTGAGGACTTTTTAAAATTTTGAGTTTTTATTTTGAAACATTTGTACAATATAAATTCAATAAAAATATTGGTCATTGTTAGCTATGAACTTTTGACATCTTTCCACTGTGGTTCCAAATCAAAATCTAGGTGGACAAAAATATGAAAATCGGTATCTTCAGAATTTGGAAAAACTAAGTTTTTTCGGAAGCTGACAATCTGCTCTCCTCCAATACAAATGGGTTTTTCAATTGGACATTTCGTTTTCTCGACAGAAGCACCAGAAGTTCAACAAATTTTGAATCATATTTGCGTTAATTTTTTTTACTGCTTTACTAAATTAGATATATCTCAATTGTTTTACAATAGATAGATAGATAGATAGATAGATAGATACAAATTGATATAGGCTTTTATTAAGTGTATATCTTATATTTATGGGCCTCTCCATTTTCATGTTAGTCTTTTAAACTTGGGTCTCAAATATACTGATATTTTTTGTCTAAGAATGTTAACACTATAGCTTGCCAAAAAAAAGACCGTTGAAGCCCGTCCAATGACTATATACATAATTTAAAGAAACTTCTGGTGAATGTCTTTGTAAAAAAATTGTAGCCGCCAGCACCCGCCTAAATACTTTTTTTTAAATTTTTACGGAATGGAATTTTTAGAAATATTTCTTTAATTATTATCGATTTTTATATATCTAGACCCTACTGTAACTTGAAATATAGTAAATACAGATCTTTTTAAAAATTTAGTTTCAGAAACACATGAAAACGTATTTTTTTTAATTTTTTATTAATGATTTTTATATGTATATCTAGATCCTACTGCAACTTCAAAAAAAGTTTATCTTGATCTTTTAAAAATTTTTTTTTGGAATCGGAGATACCAATTCTATATAAAAAAGCGTTAAATAATTTTGTCCACTTAGATTATGATTTGGAACCTTTCTAAATAGTTTTCTAAATGTTTAGCAGGATTTTACTATGGGCATTTTTCAAATCGAATGTAACAAACGATAAATGTATTTAATACGTTTTGTATAAATAAAAAATAATAAATATCCTTAATTGCATCTCGGAACTAGTTCTACATGTGTAAATTTTGAACAAAAAACATTGATGGAAGAACATCTTCTAGAACATTTTTTAAGAGGTGGAGTTAGTTATTTAGTGCTTCCGTAGAACTAGTGCTGAAGGTAACAATTTCAAGCAAAAATCATTGATTAGAGAACTAGTTCCAGAACTGTTCCAAGAACGCTACCATAGAACTTTCATGCAAAAAGCTTTGGTCACAATGTCAAACTAGAACGAGTACTGGCTTCATTTATATTTTCCGGAACTACACCATTTCCAATTGTATTTCAGAAGTTTCTAATTGTAGTTCAGAGATATATTTTAATCTAACACGATAAAAAATTACATATTTTACATATACAAATACCCAAAAATTACCTTTGAAGTGAGGAAAGTCGCACTTATACCCCTTGTGCTTTAATTTTTTTCAAAGTTCTGAATTACCTATTAAGAAAACCACATAGACTCAATTTTTTTATTAACATTTTATTAAGATAAGCTTTTATGGTTCTTTGTTACATTTTTTAGTCGCCATAATCAGATTCCATGACATCACCGGGTTCATCCTCACCTTGACTTTCGATTCTTTCCGGAATTTATTCCATTCTAAACCATTCATGGTAAATTGGTGGTATATAGCAAAGAAGATCCTGTAGGTTCTTGAATTTCTGGAATATTATTGTTTTGACGCTGTTTTTGGAGGAAGTTGTGGTAGTAACTACACGACTCGGTCAACATTTCGAGCTTTCAGATTTAGTTTGGTGAAGTTTTCTTGCACATTCATAAGATCATCTTTGTATAATATGATCAGATTCAGAAAATTCGTCAATATTATTTTGAGATTCACTTGTATTTAATGATTTTACGTACCATAAATAATAAAAAATCAACAATTATTAATATACTCGATTCCATTATTTTATGTTACTTTTTCTTTTTTGGAAAATAATCCACAAATATATTTGAAACAGGTGTTTTGAAAACAAGTGATGGAATTAATTGCTAGATTTTAGCTGATCACTCATCTGAATTCACTAAATCAGGCCATGTGAAAAATGAATTTTAATAATTGCTTAGAGCACAAGGGGTTTAAGTGCTCATGTACCCCTTGTGCTCGAACCGAAACAGGAATTGGTCGCCATATCTCGCTAACGGATGAGAATCCCACATTCAACTCTTGTGCTATGAAATTCTCTGAACTTCACCTACTAACTCCATATGTTAACTCAATTTGAGAAAAAAAAGGCACTTGAGGCACCCTTGTGCTCTAAGCCCCTCAATTAGTATTTCACAAATTTAAAATTCTGCAATATAATTGGAAACTCCCGAAATTCTATTAGGAAATTCTTGGAAACTTCTGAAATACAATTGGATATGGTGTAGTACAATTTTTCCTGTGTTATGTTATTTGTTATTTTTGTAAGATTTACATTATTTACAGAATTTTTAAAAATTTTAATAAATTTCAATATTATATTTTTTAATAAAATTTTGTTTTTTTTTCATTTTAGGTAAGAAGTAACTTGGTACTATTGTAACAGTAAGTTAATTCAAACCATAATAAATATGTAGTACTTGTAGTAACTGCAAATTCTTAAATAAATTTTAATTTTTAATATTTTCTATAACGTTTAAAAAATGTTTATGTATTTTTTTCGCCAAAAAGTCACAAACAATTTATTTTTTAAAAATTTTAAATTTTTAATGCACATATAATTAGACTGAGTACTGTAAAATTGTGGTTAATCCACGAAAAAAATTTCAAATACTCCGGATATATTTAGATCTACTATTAGTAAAAAACCAGAAAATAAAATTAAATCTTACTTTAAGAATTCGAATTAACTCAGGCGTCGAATATTTTTTCCAAGTGCTCGATCGTTTCTGGTTTATCTGCATTGATCTGGGCCATTACATATCCCAAGGAACTAGGTGCTCGTTAACAGGTCCATTTATTGAATTTATTCGTTCGCCAAATGTTTCTTTCGGTAAATTGATTATTCTGAAACCACAAGTCTACAATATCAATGCCTTCCAATTGATGCATGAAAATGTAAGTTAGCATGTCTCTATACTGCTCACCATTGAATGTAACGCTCTGACCATTGTTATTTTGTGAAGACATATGTATGTACCAAAGATCACCATCAATCGCTTGTTCTGTGCGCGAAAGAGTAAACGTATTGCGAAAACGATCCCTAGTTACTCGGATGGGCGATTATGCTCATAATGCCCTATGACATTTCAAAATAAACTTGAATAATTCGCAAACGCTGCTCTGGCATTAATCATAAATTGCAAATCCAAGCAATCCTCAAAACAACCAAGAACTGTCAAATCAGCTGTCACAGAAAACAGTGCTGTAAATTTGAAGTTCTTCGCCTATAAAAACACACTTCATATCAAATTATATGTCAGCCATTACCAAACTACTTCTAAGTTATGCAGATGATATGGAGTAGCAGAGCTGTAAATAAATCATATTTTTTTTTTTTGATTTTAATTCGTTACAAATTAGCTAAATTTTTAATTAATTCTTTTCACAACCGAAAAGTATTGAATGCAATATGAATCAATTCATACGAATTAGGCAGAAATGAATTTCAATTTATTGTCAATTCCAATGAATTTGTAAAAAGGAGTTGCAAATCGTTTTCAATTCAAATGAATTGCAATTCGTTTCCAATTCAAATGAATTTGTTAAAGTGAATTGCAATTCATTTCCAATTTCCAATTCAAATGAATGTAATCAAAAATTAATTGCAATCAATCAATTTCAAAAGCAGATCTAAGTGGAATGAAAAATAAAAATTTAAGTTTCTTTTGGCAAATAAACAAAATTTTCAATTCCTATTCTGCCGCTACCTGACAATTCCAGTATATCATGGGAATTTGTCTTCAGTCTGTCTTTTACATAAAAAAAGTAAGGAAGTATGGTCGGTCAAGCCCGACCATATAATACCCTACACTAAGTAAAAAATCAGAAACATTTTTCTTTTAAAATATCAATAATTTATATTCGTGAGCGAGTGGTCCTTATATGGGAGCTATGACCAATTATGGACCATGAAATTAGGTCGTGTGATTTATGGCTATATGAAAGTTATTTATGTTGAATTTTGTACGTATACCATCATTTGTAAGAGATGTATGCATGTTAAAGTGATTTTCGGAAGCGGGTCTATATGCGAGCTATGAGAAATAAAGGACCGATCGTAACAAAATATGGTGACATGAATAAAACATATTTGAAGCGAATTTTGTGTAGATACATGTATAAATTAAACATTTGTGACCGATAAAGCCCAATTTTGGGAGAACATTTGTATGGGGGCTAGGAGAAAGAATGGACCGATTTCAGCCAGTTTCGAAAGGCTCCATCCTTGGGCCGAAGAAATTACATGTAAGATCTTTTATCGAAATATCTTCAAAATTGCGACCTATACTCTGCGCACAAGGTTTACATGGACAGTCAGAAGGACGGACGTACATGGCCGGTGCACAGTGAAACATTTTGGTCATTTTCGGATCAAAAATCTGTAACATTTTAACGGATGAGGATTTTTGTAAGATTTTTTGTTGTTGAATAGGTTGGACTTTAAACTTTAATATGGATTTTTAATCATAAAAATCGAGTTATTAACAAATAAGTTATGAACGGTTAATAAAACATTTTTGAGTTTTTGAATAAAAGTTTTTGTATAGTACATAGTGCCTCCAACTCACATATTTTTAGACCGATTTCAAAATTATGGAGAGGCATCGAATTAATCTTTCATAAATGTCTGCATATTTCATGAAATGATGTAAATTTTTATAAAACGTTTCGAATTTTTTAACAATAGTTATTTTAATTTTTTTCTATGAAACCCTATTTTTTTACACAGCGTTTTAAAGATAACTTTATATAGACAAAAATGAGCTATTACCTGTTAAAATTGGTTTATATTTGCAAAAGTAATTAAACTTTTTCGAAAAAATGTACCTTGTAAATTAAAAAATTGTCTCAAACTAATTTTTTTTATGCTTAGTTTTTTGTTTATTTTATTCATAAGTACTGAGGGAGAAAATACTATAAAAGGTGTTAATGAAAAGTTGAATAACTTTTACAGTTTTCATCCGATTTAAAAAATTAAAACACAGCTTTGTTAAGAACTAAATTTACTTTACATAAAGCAAAATAAACAATGAAAAGCAACTAAAATAAAAAAAATGATAATTATTTTTTTTAAATTTCTGAGTTGCTAAAAATTTTTCATGCCATTTGTTTATAGGCACCAAAAGGCAGCTAATTTTGATATATCTTTTAGATAATAAGTTAAACTTTAATTCTATGTTAAAACTAGATCGGCGGCAAACGGCGCCAATAGTTAAAATCCTAGTCAAAGTTGCGTAGGTAAGCCAAAAATCATTATATATTTTAAATGAAATGCAAACAATGTATACAAAACTCATTACAAGGATATAATCTGGACAAGATACCCTTTCCAGCAAGATATAACAATTCTAAATAAAAATAATTATAAATATTAAAAATATGCCTTTTAATTCCCTAAATCTTTAAAGTCTTCTGTTGCCATAATAACTATAATTTCTGCAAATAATTATTGCTTGACATCTTAATTTAACGACACACGTTTGTTTTATGGTTAATTTCAATTATTTGCAAAAATCGATTATGAGATGCATACACCTTATATAATCCACTGTAATGGGGTGGTGGTGGGTCCGAGTTACAGAAAAATTCCTATCAGTAATTTTATGAACCTCATAAATATGAAAATATTCCTGTTTTATAAAAAAAATTCCAAAACTAGAAAAATGTTTGCTTGCATTTTCTCGTACATATGGCCTGCGGCCACTGTTGCCAGATTTGCCGATTTATCGGCATTTTGACGATTTTTGATCGGAAAAATGGCAAAGTGCGATTTGCCGATTTTAGTACTCAAAATTACGATTTTATGAAAAGTTTATATTTACATCAAGGTTTTCATATTATTGGGGTATTCACATGGTCTGCAATATGACTTCATAATGACCTTATATATTATAATAGTTGTTGTAGTGTTTTAAACAAAAAAAGTATTATTTTTTGACAAACCAATAAACATAGTTCAAATAGAGTTATTAGTTTAGAACTTTTTTGTTTGAAACACAAAAAAAAATAGTTTAAACTATCATAATATATTAGGACATTATGACAATTTGACCAAATAGTAGACCGTGTGAATACCCCAAATATTTTAATTAAAATATAGAATGAATACAAATTGAACCGTAATTGTTTTTGTAAGAATGAAGATTATATATAAAAACAGAATCCAAATTTAAAGAGCTTAAATTACTTGATTTTAATAATTTAATGAAACAAAATGTAAAATGTTTAAGATTTTTGAAAAAATTTGTGAAATTTTTAATTTTAGTCGTCCGCCAATGTGTATAACAGCTACTTGAAAGATTTCTATAAACCTATACTAAAGAATTATTAATGTTAATTAAGTCTGATACTTGATTTTCGCGAAATTGAAACATTTTTGGTCCGAATTTTGTATACGTCCTAAACGTTTCTAAATTGTTTTTGTACATGACTTAGTATTCGCGATATATGTAAGTCGTAGCTTTTTGCAAATCGTTCAGCCTTTTGTAAGCCGATCTTCCAGATTTCTTCCGACCGAACCAGAACCATACCTGTTGTACCATTCATGTTTGTAAGATATTGAGAGCTTTCGGAAAGTTTATTTCAACAGACAGACGAACATCGAAATATCGACTACTCTGTTTATAAGTATCGTAAATGAAAAATGTGGAAAATAATAACTTATATATAAATAGAGATGCCAAACGGGGAATCCCCGTTCCCGATTTTTTAATATTAAATCCCGGGATTTTCATAAATAAATAGGGGAAATTGTCATTTTTGTATGCCTTTTTCGTGCATTTTGACATTCTACATGCCCAAATATCACAAAGTGATGTTCAGAAAAGTTGTTAAGCTCAAGGTAATAAAGGAAAACTGTATTTTTGGTTTTCCTTGAGTGGGGCTCTAGAAAATTAATTCTTCACCTTTTTTTTTGTAAGTTGTCTAATAAAAATCAATTTAAATCCTCTTCAAATGAAATAGATTTTATCTCAGATGAGGAGCTCGTGCAAAATGAAAATATTTTGATTGCTAAAAGACAAAAGATAAGGTACTGTTTTGACCAGTATGTACGTTTTGATCGTCCATACAAATCGACACATCCTTATGTACATACTTTATTGTTATTTCTTCTTATATAATGTACTCATGCAAGTATTTCATGCTTTTTAGTGTCTAATATAAATTAATTGCTAAATAAAAAATTTTCTTTCAATTGTAAAGACATAATTATGTACGTTTCTTTCTTATAATTTTCGGAATTTTAGATTTCCCGAAAATCCCGAAACCCCGGGTCGGTATTTCGGGATTTTCAAAAATCAGTCCCGATTAGCATCTCTCTAATTTTTGTATAATTTTTTAAATAATTCTTATTATATAACACCTATTTTATAACAATAATTCTTTTAATATGTGAATTCTTTATTGGATTGTTAGTTTTTTCTAAAATTTCGCAAGAAAAATGTACGTATTTTAATGTTTTCCGATTTTTTGACGATTTCAAAAATATTTTGCCGATTTTGACGATTTTTTAGTCCAATTTTGACGACTTTGTACCAAAATTATCTGGCAACAGTGCCTGCGGCATATATTTTTTTCTATTTTATTAAAGACTTCTTTAAAAATTTTATTGCTACAAGATTATTAAAGACTTAATCAAATTTTAACACTTTCAAATATAACCTTTCTGCTATAAAATTGAATCATCAAGTGTTTTTGTTTTTTTTCTGATTCGTAAATACTAATATTACTAATTAAAACCTAACTGATTATTGAACTAATTTATGAAATTTAATATTTTACAAATTGTACATTTTCAACTCTTTTTTTGTGTGTGGTTCATTTTAATTTGCAGTATTTAATTAAGCCAACAATCAACTACCTGAATAACTAAAAAAAATAATTTGTGAACCGTAAACATTAAAACAGAGCATAAAGCATTTTAACATGTATAGAGAAATTTAATATTTATTGCTTAATGTCATTTGATCGGTAAAACAAATATTAGTTTAATATTCCAACCAAAATGGACAACAAAATAAAAGGACAAGCCATAACAATATAATCTTTTATTATTGCAAATTGACCCATGGTAATATAATATTTTGTTGCTGTTTGGTTGTTTTGAGCTTTTTGCTAGTTTGACTAAAAAAAAATGTTTAACATTTTACAGGTAAAAGTGCTACATATCCATACATACCTATACGATAGTATAAAGATACTAAATTTCGTTTTTATAACTCTGCATACATATAAAGATTTATATAGTTTGTTTGTGTCTGTATATGGATATGTATGTGTTTTTGAATGTGTTAGTGTTTGCACAAGTTTAATGTAACTTAACCCAAATTTGTTGGAACCCCATAAATTTCGAACATTAGCAAAATTTCATTTATTGAGTCATTACAACTCTGGGGATTTGGCCAAAGTTAAACAGTGCCAGTTAAGCAACTACAAAATATTTTAGGCATTTACACGTACGTACATGCAGACATTTGCAGCTCCATATCAACTGAATGTTTATTGAGTAGGGTGTTCCTTGAAACAACTAATTAAAATTTATCGTTTATTTCATATATTTCTTTGTTTAAAATGCTATCCAGACCAAAATGGTTTAACTTGGTTAATTTAAGCAAACCAACTCTTGTAGGAAATTGAATTTCAAAGTGTTCATCTTAATCAAATACGTAAATTAAATTAAGTCAACTTAAGTATTATAAGATATTCTGATTTTTGAAAATTTCTTCAAGGCTACCCCTAACGGATATACAAATATATAATAAGTATTTATATAAACGTGTTTGTTTTCATACAACACACATTCAAACAAATAGAGGTAGGAAAGGGTTTAACTACAGGACTCTAAAAAGACACAAATCCACACAGAAATACACAAGTAAAAACAAAACAACGGCACTATAATTTACCAGACATAAACTTTGGGAGACAAACATGAAGTTTTTATTAGCCATCAATAACATTTGGCAACAAACAAATCATTTTGTTTTTACTTTAAAAGTCTAAGGAGAGAAGAGATTGAATGTTAAATGTAATTGTTGATGTTAAGCAAATTTATTGTTACTTTTGTTTTATTGTTATCAAAAAAAAAATAAAATAAATTTAATCGGCAATATAATGAATAACAATAGAAATCAAATAAAATTGATATGATCAATTTAAGAAAATGCAATTGATAATTGCAACCTAATGAATTAGCAATGTGAAGTAATTTCAATAAGTATCAGGAAATTAACAGCCCGTTTTTATAAAATTGGTGAGTAAGCGAACGATTCGTCAAATAAAGAATAATGTATTAGAAATTTTGTTTTTATAAATCAAACAAATTTGTTTATTTTTTCATATACATACATATATATCTTTTAAGTAACAAGTACCGTTAAACGGCTAACCGATTAATTTTGTTCGATTAACTGTTCGAATAATTCAAAATTGACGATTTTCAAATAACAAATAAACCGATTAATTTGTATCAATTAACGAAACTAAGTAATTTTGAAATTACCTTTTTTCTAGAATGTTTCATGATGAACTTTAATCTTCTATTTTGAAAAACTAGCACATTGTATTGAAAAATCTTTGCAGACAGTTTTCAATATTTTATAATACACTCAATTCGTAAAAATCTTATGTAAGTTAATACACATGATGCTACGCGTAATAATAAATTTTAATCTATCCAACACCTAATAGTGTAATTATTTGTCGTTGATCTTCAACTGCTTTTATTTGCAATAAAAAGAATTAGGATTATTTAAACGAAATGAACCAGCGAGTTTAAAAGGTAAAAATGTAACAATATGTACATATATATATTGCGACATTGTTCCATTTAATTAGTATTGTGATTAAATATATAAAGCCATTATTTTCAGAGAATATTGATAAAATAAACTAACATTTAATCTTATTAGAAATAAACTATTTGATGTTTTCTGGCGATATACTTATATAATTCTACTTTAATTCCCAGCTCTAATAATTTTTCGTGTACCAATAGTAACATCTAAATAGTAAACAATTATTTTCATAAAACTAAGTATTGATATACATATTACTATTTTATTATTCCTTTTTTTCTTATTTTTTATATGTATATATTTTTTGTAATTTTTATGATTGACAGAATTTTCACAAAATAATAATAATAATAAAAACATTAATAATAAATAAATTGAGAATAACATGCAATAAAGCAATGAATATATGAAGAATAACCAAAATATACACTCGTACAAATATACATCAGTACATACAATAAAAACACATCTAAAGTACCAAAACAATTCAATTGAAGTCTCCTATACACTACAGTAAATAACTTATTGATAAAACACAACAAAGTATGTACGAATTTGTATATACATTAGGGTGGCCCTTATATTACACTTTTTGGATTTTAAGCGCTACCAAAATTTAAATAGTTTTACGTCATATAGAAAGATAATGCTGTACAATTGACCAAAACCTGATAACGTTTACAAGTTGCAAATTTTATTTTTTCTTTGTTATAATAACAAAACACATGTATAATGTCCACTCAAAATATAAGCTTGTAAGAACGTAAAATTTTGTGAAAATGAGCTAATTCACTTAATTGTGAATAAATTCGAAAATAATCCATCGCTATTTATGGTCGAAATCTCATGTTGTTCCTATTACATGTGGCTTTGCGACAAAATAATAAATCTGAACAATTTCTGCCACTTTCGATTTTTCATGATTTTTGTAAAACAAAAAAATTTGATATTTTCACGTCACAAATATATTTTTTTTTTCAATTTGTTATTATAACTCCGAAACTACTAACATAGATAATAGACATAGAGAGGAAACTCTCCTGTCAAAGACCTAACTCAGTTGTCAAAAGCTTAAAAGGTGAGAATGTATTAGTAGAAAAAACTATGTGAAAACAAAAACAACACTCATATGTGTCATTATTTTGAGTAATTTTTTTGTCTGAGTTTTTTTCTAGTTTCCGCTCTATGTTTCTCTATGACTACTAAGCCGATTGAAACCCAATATATATGTGAAAAGCTGTACATAGCATGGAAAAAATGTTTTTAAAATTCAATCAATCGAAAGAAGAACATTAACTACTGAATTTTAAGCATATTAAACAAAAAACTAAAATTTAAGCGAATTCATTTAATTGTGAATGAATTCGAAAAGAATCCATCGTTTTTTATGATCCATATCTCATTTTGTTCCTATTGCATGTGGCTTTGTGGAAAGGAATAAACCTTTACAATTTCTGCCGTTTTCTATTTTTCATGAGTTTTTGAAAACAAAAAAATGTGCTATTATCACATAAAAAATAAATAGTTTTTGCTTCAATTTGTTATTATAGTTCCGAAACTACTGAACCGATAAAAACGCAAAATATAAGCGGATTAAAGTTAATGTAAATTTTTCTAAGTTCATTTTTATAATATCGAATTTAAAAATTTTACCATTTTGTACTTAGATAGCATCATGGTGCATCAAATCTATATAGTGGTTATTCACTTATATATTTACCTTTACATAATGGTTTATGCCTGTTAAAAAATTTCGTTTTCTATCAAAGTTATTCAAAATATAAATATTTGTAATCACCCTAACTGTGAAAGAAATTTTAAAGATAATTTTTTTTAAAGTCGACTTTATTTTAAAATACAACATTTGTTCTTATTTGAAAAATGCTTCAAAACCATGATATAAAAATACAAGGTAGTCTCACTTTCTCTTTTTGTCGCCATATTAACGTTCTGACTTATTTGGAATTATGAAAAATCGTGTTACCGTATTCATTTATAAAACCCCATTTTTTTGTTTATTTAAAAATCAAAAAAAAAAAAAAATAAAACAGAAACAAAAACAAAAAAGTTAAACTAAAGAAATTCGTTTTTTAAATAATTTTAAAATAAAAAAAAGAAAAAACGATTTATGCTATTGTAAAGGAAAATATCCTTTACACAGACTCCAAGAAAGAAAAAACATAAAATGCTACGGATGGCAAGAATTCGAACCAAATTTTGTAAGATTTTGAATTTTATGTTTTGCAACCAAATTAACCATAGTTCTCTTCACCAATATGGTCATGTATCATATTATTAAGCCTGAGGTATGCCACATCATAATGTTCGTCTGCGAATTGACCAAGAATACTTCCTCTTTTTCTAGTATGGCTCAAAAAAGCTGACATCAAGATTCGGTGAAATCCCATTATCACTGTAGAAATAAAAGTTTATTTCTACAGAAGGACGGACAAGCTCTTTGACGGACTACGCCTCCCCTTATCCAGACAAATTAATACAGTGACGGACAATACAATAGAATCACTACATATGAATTCGATTAAAGCGGTAAAACTACAATATTTGATTTCAAAATTTAAAATTTGTTCATTATATATTAATGCTCATGAAGTAAACAATAAATAGAAAAAAACAAAATAAAAAAATAACACATTCTTATATTAAAAACGATGTCAAATCTAAAAGACTAAATAAAATATGCTATATTCAAATAGAATCAATCAGTCTTAAAATGATTAAAAATAAAAAATCATCATAAGAATTCGTTGTCTTCTTAATATTTTGTTGCATATCAATTATTTCTAATAACAGCATCAAATCTTTTGGGGATTGAATTTAAAAAACTTTCGCATGTAGATCGGGAAATTGCATACCATATTTCCTGAATTTTCTGCCAAAGTTCTTCCTTGTTTTTAAATTTTTCAGGTCCGAGTTTGTCTTTTACTATTTTCCATAGGATTTAAGTCTGGTTATTGAGACGGCGATTCCATAACATGAATTTTGTTATATAAAAACCATTTTTTGGCAAGACCTGACGTGTGCTTTGGGTCATTATCTTGCTGGAAGAGCCATTTTAAGGGCATATTCCATTCTGCATGTGGCTTTATAACATTCTCCAAAATATTTACATACAAGTGCTTATCAATATTTTCTTTAATCCAATAAATTGGACCAACGCAATACCAAGAAAAGCATCCCCATATAATATTTCCCCAACCATGTTTAAACGTTTTTGGTTTTTGCCATTTTTTGGACGTCTACCTCATGTCTTATCATCACTACCAATTAAATTAATGGTCGTTTCGTCCGTCCACAACACATTTTGCCACTTTTTTATATTTTCTGGCCCACACCAATCCTTATGATTGCTCCTGGTTTTAAATGAAATATTGGTAGTGATTCTATTGTAATGTCCGTCACTGTATGTATTCTAAAACTACAAAGCGAATTGCAAACTTATGTAAAACCTTACTTATGGTGAAGGGTATAATAAAACTTTTACATAATGTATTCCGAAAAATTTATAAAAGTATATGGTAAAATGAATTTTGTAACGTTTATTTCAACATGGACATAGATATATGGACGAAGCTATATTTTCTTTTAAATGGTCGGTTACACAATGTTTTTGATTTTACAAAATCTGGATGGGTAACAAAAGAAACAAATGATTTCATTAAATATGTGTCTTTTATGAATTAATATAAATTACACATTAAAATTAAACATTTCTTAAACGCTATATCCCTCTTTCTATATTTGGCAACGATTTTTTATTGTTTACAAAAAAACTAATTTCAAATAATTCCAATAAACTTCAAAAATATGTTTGTGAGAGAGAAGTGGAGTAACCTTGTATATTTGAATCATGTTCTAAACTTTTTCCAACATATGCATTCAAATAATTGAAAATATTTTTCAATGAATGTAAATAAATAAAAGAAATTTCAATGTTACGAAATTTAAAATAATAATGAATTTTATGGACTTAAAATCGATTTTAAGGCTTTTTTAGTTGGGCTGAAATTTTTCTGTTTTTAAAAATTAGTTTTAAATATAATTGTAAATGTAAAATTTTGAATCACAGAAAATCAAACAAGTCCAATAACTATAAAAACCACCCTAATATACATATATAAAAAAAACAAAAATAAGAAACAAATTTAGAAACTTTTTTATATTGTACATAAAACGAACACACCCAAACTCACTTATATACAAACAGTCATATTTTAATACACACATTCATAAATATCAGTTATTTAAGTCTCCAAGGAAAAGAGGAAAAACTATTTTAAGGGAAAATAAAAAAAATCGCTTACAAAATTACCAATGGATTACATACATACATCAATTGGTAGAGTAGGAGAAATAAAAAACAACTTGTTTACAAAACAAGAATCTAATTCATGTCATATACATATGCATGCAAGTAGAAATGAATTTATTTGGACCTGAGAGACTACAAACGATCCCTACTTACTGTACCTCGGCTACTTATTAGTGTTTTGATAACATCCTGAAATTTATCATGCTGCAAAGGTTATCAGGTGGTATGCACAAAAACGACTGACTACTTTAAATGGTAAACAATTGAATAAATATAGTACACTGAGCGTTAGTATGATGATTATATATTATTAATATAAATATCGTTGCTTTGTCAACCATATGCAAGATAGCTTATTTTCCTATATGTTACAAACACTTTAATAAACCAAATCCGCATATCCATAACTATGCATTAGAAATTGGAAAAAAGTAGACAAATTTGATTAATATTGGCGTTGATGCAAGTAACTAGTATGAACAAAATCAATGTGTAAAGAGGCAAAATAATAAAATTGTTATACATCTTTACTCCCTCATGTTGCGGCAGTTGGGAACACATGTCAAATCAAATGAAACGAAGCAAATAGAACACGAATATTTATTAAAGAATTTAATCAAAGCAATAACTTACTATTTAGTGCATGTATAAGTATATTAGAGTGACAGCCTATTGTAGCAAAAGAAACAAGTCAGGGCACTACATTAGACTGTGTCGAATATCATATGCCCTTCCTTCATCTTAATAGAAATTGATTTTGATAAATAGCGACTAATATATCTATAGATCTCTATAGACATGCTGCGTCGTATTATACGCTTGATTAATATGGTATGCAATAGTCCATTTTTCCAGTTTGCATTAACGGATTTCAAAAATATTTAAAACCTAGGATTTTAAAAGTTTTTTGTGTCTTCTGTTAAATTTGTAAAAAGTGACTTATCACATTTGCACACTGAGCTAACGTAATATATGAGTTATAGTGTTAAAAAATTTAGCAAAAATATATACAAAGGTTAATATGGAGGAGACAAATTTAATACAGAATAGGAAGCAAATGAACTTTCTATGTTGTTCTATGTTGGTTATAAATGTTACTTACACTATTTAAGGAGCCACTTAAGTACGAGTAGAATTTATACTCAAAATGAGAGTAGTCCTCTAATACATTTCTTATATTCCGGAAATAGTTTATTTTGTTTGTTTGTATACTTACAGACATGGGGAAATGTGTGAAAAAAGTACGTATAAATATGTACGTACGTTATTGAGTATGATGCTTTAGTGATAGTTAAGTTTTCACAGCACTGAGAGATATTTTTGAATTTGAACACGAACACAAAGCACATAATTTTTGATAAAGTCCAAAAAAAAACTTGAATTTGAGTTGACAAAAGCGAAGTAATCCAGACATACAACTATATTAAGAAGTCCGGTAGTCACAACACAAAATATTATCTTTTAATAACCTCCTATAGTGATAAAAACATTCGGTCGATTCACAAGGTATCTTATCAGACTCCGCGGCTCGGCTTAATCGACTCTTAGGCATTCGGCGTAGGTCTCTGCTGGTTGGTTACGATAACACAATAAACATAGCATACAGAGTGGTATTATTTTAGGACATTTTTTGCTTGAAAATCAATAAAAACCATTGTGAAAAATTATTACATTATGACAATAGGACATGATAACTGACCTTAGGAATTGACCAATTATATTTGTAATCCCTTATTCCAAGATTCTCTTTCAATTATATTGTAGAAATCTAGAAATTTTTCTTTTTCGGTACAAAATGTTGTGTATGCTCCTCGTATGTAGTTATGTATGATATTGTAATATCAACCAACATGTTCTACGAGTATTGCACTTCATAAGTCCATGAGTATGAAAAATCTACTTATATATCGTTACCTTCATATAGAAAGGCCCTAACTCGGTCAGATTTTCGTTTATTTCGATAAATGTTCCGCTTTTATATTATATTTAGCTAAAAAATCTCGACTTAAAAAACACGATTTAGGGACTTTCTATATTAAGAATAAGAACCCACCAAGCACTTGGTAAAGACTTGCAATTACTGAACAGCTTACTTTTCAGGCATATAATCTGATACATAAGTAATTGTTTATGAGCTGATTTACGAAATTCAGAATGTTTTTAATGTTTTATTGATTAAAATCTAATACAAATTGATGCCTTCTTGAAAACCTTCAAATATTTTCAAAAAATATGCACATGTGATATGAATGAGATGAAAAATAATATTTTGTATGTTATACTTATTTCACTCACTATTCGTAATCGAAGGTGGTAAGTACTTGCTTCCAATGACAGCACCATGTTAAAATAATGTATTAAAATACCAATGTATAAGTGCTGAAGAGTAGTTATATTAGCTTTTTAACTCATTACTTTTCAATGTAATATTTTGCTGGGAATATATTAAAAATAAGAATACATGAGCAAATAATTACCTCAGCGCCATGGATATTTGGCTTTAGTGTCGATTCGGCTCATTCATTTCAGACATGAAAAATCGTCATTCCAGGTCTCTCGGCTTCAATTCATACTGTACTCAATTTACCTGCTATTGTATGAATTCTGCTGCTCTCAAACGTTTTGAAATTGCTGCTTGAGCAGCTCGCAATGATTTTTCAAGTTTATGTGGAGTTTTGCAACATCTTCATGCAATAAAGCCTCCAATTCTTGGTGTTCAAACTTGTTTTGCTGGCCTTGGCGATCTTTATCTTCAGTGTCAATATCATCAATTCAGAACCACACAAACCATCTGTCCGTAAGCTTTAGTGAGCAATCGGTGTGCTTCAGCTACACTTTTTTTTCAAACTATAGAAGTGAAGCTAAACTTCCCGCATATGACGCTTTGTTGGTACAAAATTCGACATTTTTGAAACAAAAAAAAACTTTGTTGTTTATAATATAATGTTCAATAACTATCCTTCAATATGACATAACTAGAGTGTCCAAAAAATCGACAAATTTAAGAAACCGTTTTCCGGTTTAACCGAAAAAGTGTGTTTTTGAAAAAACCGATTTCGATTATTGTCTTTAAAAAAACCGATTAACCGGTTTATATTAAATTTATATTCAATATGAAAATACGCTAATTTAAAATTTTGGAATTCTTAATCCAATTCTCTTATATATTTTACGAAATGTTGTCAAATGCTACAATTTTTTATAAATAAATCAATATTTTTAAAAATGGTATCAAAGTTTTTCATAAATATGTTTTAATGAGCTTTAGAAAATATATTTCATTAAAACCGGTTAATCGTCATACAAAAACCGGTTTTTCCAAAAACCTAAAAGTTAAAAAAAACCGAAACCGGTTGAGCTTACAAAGATGAAAAAACCGGTTGACCGGTTTTCGGTTTTGAATACTTGCATACATAAATAACTTATTAAAAAAAAGTGCGTTCAAAAGATACGCCATCTATTAGTAATTTTTGAAATTTAATTGGAAATGATGTAAATGTGGAACTAATAAATTTGTTTGGGAGGCTTGAATAAAAACATTTAGGCCCTAATTTTGTAAATCACGTCACCAAAGTGATATTTATATGGAAAACAAAAACAAAATTTCAAAAATTTTAAGAATTTGTTTTTGTTTTATATACAAAATTTTCAAATTATGAAAGGCAAACCAACGCTTGAATTTTGGTGAGTTTGTTCTGTTAAGAATTTGTATATAAAACAAAAACAAATTTTTAAAATTTTTGAAATTTTGTTTTTGCTTTCCATATAAATATCACTTTGTGCCGTGATTTACAAAATTAGTGCCTTAAAAGTTTCAATGGGGTTTTTCATAATTTTGAGATACAATATTGGAATAAGTTGCGGAAAATTTTCAAAATTTTTTAAGTTGACTTAATGACTTTAATAGGATTGTTTATTTATGTTTACTTTTAGTTCTTATGTTTCTGTTTTTATGAATTGAAATATTGATATTTAAAAATTTTATAAATAATTCATTAGAAAATTCCGTCTCATTAACATGTTTTTATTCTGGATGAAAAAATTGGGAAAAAAACTCATGTTTGTAGTATTTATTAAAAAATTCCAGCATACCAGTTTTGAATTTCCTTTTGCTGTATATATGGAAAAGTCAATTTCTCTGTATACATCTTCATTTATGAGCCAATTTTGATGATATCCCATACCAAAATATTGATAGAACATTTTGGTTATCGAACTAGTTCAACCACAAGGATAGACGAATATCGCTAAATCTAACCCGCTATATATAAGATACCAGAGATTTATTTAAAAATTCATTTTGAAAATAAACTCGTTCGAAATTGTATGCTTTCTAATAATGTATGCTTTATCACATTAAAAATTAAAACTTTGTAAATGGATTTTATTGGAAAACTTGTATATATCTTGTCAAAAAACTATAATCAATATGCTACCGATTGGTTTCTTGCATTATTTTCTTTAGTTATTCAGTTAAATGTTTAATGAATATAGACTAGCAATTTCATCAAGTATATCAATTGACTCCACCTGCATCGTCATTTTATTCGTTAATAGAATGACACAATATACTATACAAGATAACAGTGGACTGCTGGGTAACTAGTAGCCATTTTAAGTAGATTTATATCTAAAGCAAAATTTACTATTTCTACTTTTAAATCAGCGGGGAAGTTTGTATGTACATGTAACAACAATTCATATGTGCTGGCGTTTGTAGTCGGTTAAGAAATTGGCATTTTCTCAAGTACAATTTTGTAGCTTTTTGCACTCGTACATATTTTCTGCTCTAAAATATTTTCCCATTTAAAAATGTTCCATATAGATATGTCGGTATGTATTTTTGTAAGTATTAAGTTGTAAAATATTTAATAACTCTACTAGTGTTATAAGTATGTATTTATGTGCATACTTTGTATGTATATACTTATATATTGCACATACATTTGTACTCGTACAAGTACATAATATTATACGACTACTACTATTTGTTACTAAATATGAAGTAATATTTGTCTATATATGGTGTATCATCATCTCATGTATGTTTGTTAAGGGACTTATATAGAGAAAGCAAAAAGAAGAAAACTACATTCCCATAACTGTCTAAGTCAGTCATTTCTATACAAAAAATATTTTAGCACTAAAAAAATAAAATACATTCATATATGTATACGATTTATGACTTAGGAGCAACGAGGATTTTTATTTAAAGAAATTTGCCACACTTTTCATATTAAACATATACACCAAGATGCAACTGAAAATATAATTTAAAAATATTTTATATTTTACATAATTTTAAAGTTTACCAACAACATACATTTAAGAACACCATTTTTTTGTACTTCATCAAGTACAATCTTTAGTTTTTTATACTGATTTCTGATCATAATTAATGAATATGTGAGGATGGGTTAGAAAATCACTGAAAACCACACATTTTAGATGAAAAGTTGAATTAAACTTATCGTTAAATTTATATTAACTAATAAATGTAATAAAAGGTGTAGAATCCTACTAAAATTTTCTTATTTTACTTTTTTCATTTTAGGTAAGTTGGCGATGATAAATAATTTCCGAAATACGCTTTTTGGGTTCGTTACATACAAAGAGTGGGGATTGTGTAATTCGTTTTGAAAAGAAATTCGTTCGAATTTGTATGCTTTTTACATTTTATTTCGAAAGTGTTTCGGTTCGAATCGAATTACACAATAACCCCCCAGAATTCTTGTAAGTAAAATAATAATTTCTTTATAACTTTTTCAGTAAAGTAAATAATATTTTACGTTATGTAATTAATTTCAAATATTGTAAGACTTCTGAGACAACTATATTACAGTTAGTAGCTTGTATTTTACATTATTTACATACAGTCGATTATATAAAGAATACATAATTAAAGAATAGTCTTGAAAATCAATAATTTTTAAAGCTTCTCAAAGCAAAGTAGATAATTATTTACATAATGTAAGTAATGTAAACAATAAGTAAATATTGGGAAAGTTTACAAATACAATCGTAAAACACAATTTTACATATTAGAAAATCAATTTTACATTTTTTACTATAGCAATAAGCAATTAAAGGCATATCAGAGAAATAAATATCTTAGGAACAATTTACACCAAATCATTTTTTACATTATTTATATAATGTAAACAATATGCAATAAATTAAAAATATTTCATATAAATAGCCTGAGAACTATTCAATAATCAAATATATCATAATTTACAAAATTGTATTGGTATTTACTAGATACATGTACAAATACCGGAAGTAATTAGTTTTGAGAATTTATTTGGGTATTTATGAAAATATTTAAAATGCAGCACTTGACAATCACTGATTGACAATGAATCAAAAGTTTCATTGATTGAAAAAAAGAAACAGATTAACTACAGATATTGCTAGGAAAGTATGTTTTACAGTACATTATTGGAATCTCTCAAGATATATGACAAAAGGAAAGTTCCACAATTATTCTACAGAATAAATTCTGCTGTACAATGCACAGTGGTTTAGAAACTTTTTTTTTTTTAGAAATAATTCGGTATCTTGGGAACTATTGGAGATATTGTTACGAAATTGCACATGGTTTGAGCTGAGGTATTTTCGAGTTGATTTACGTTTGTTTAGCTACCTAATGATAATGGGGGCCAGTGCGTAGCCCCACAAAACTGGACACCTCGGGTCTTAAATTTTTTAAAAAAATCGCCAAAATGCATTTATGATCCGAATGAGCTGAAATTTTAAATATAAATAGTCCTTGAGAAGATCTACAAAAAATACGCTTACAAGTGTAGGTTATCTCTATTAGTTGAAGAGCTATTCATTTTATGATTTATTTTTTTTAATTTTGCTCTATCTTTTTATGGTTTTTTAGATATGGCGGGCCTATGGAGGGTCGAAATTTATTTTTAAAATATCTTGCTGACAGCTATCTCCTCCTTATAAAAAGTTATACGCATCCAAAGTTGGGACATGTAAAAAGGGCCGTATTTTTTACGTTATTTCCCAAAAAAGCCCATATATTTTTTCTTTTGTAGAAAAAAATTTTCTTCGAGACTATATAGAAGTTTTATAAGATCCGGAAAGATAACTTAATGCAAAAGCGTATTACTAAAAATTTGGCTCACTTTAGAGGACATATCACCCCTCAGACCAATCCAAAATTGGCCAATTTTAAAAAAAATATAGTTTTGAGTAAAAAATTCTAAAAAGGCAAAGCACCGATCCACGAAAATGCTTCATATTTGTATAACCCCTAATGTTTCTTAAATACTTACTAAGTGTTTTTACTATCACACGGTAAATAACGCCACAGTGGGTACTTTTTTTAAAAAAAACTCAGTTTTTGGAACACATTTTCCCCGTTTTAGGAATTTTGGTATTTGAAAATAAAGTGGAAAGTAATGTGGAAAATCACCATAATTTTTTTGTGTTTAAGGTAAATACAGTCCCAAAATTTTATAAAATTATTTAGTTTTAATAAATTATCAATCCTCAAGTCATAATGTTTTCAACAATATCAAATACTTATATAAAAGTATTTTATTTACTCCTCAGAGGTTCCACAAACCTTGACAAATTTGTACTTTTTTCATATAAATATTAACAATATCTCAATTAGTTCCCAAGATACCGAATTATTTTCAAAACAAAAGTTTCTAAACCACTGTGCAATGTGCAATAATGGAGCTGATGTTAACTCAAACAGCGCCTATGATAAACTGACTACTGACTGTAACTATTTATATATAACGCCATCTTCCTTCCAGTAGCTACATGAAATATTGTAATGGATAAAACTAGAATGTTCTGGAGCTTTTAGCAGTTTCAATGTTAATGTTACCAGCTTAAACATTTAATGTTGCCATACTGACAAACAATGCTAATAACTGTGTGCTATCGACATTGTTGACAAGTAGATGCTTCAACTGATGAACATGGTTATAAACATGACGAATATTGCAAGCTGTTGTTACAGTCTGTTAAATTCAAACTGATAGTGCAATTTCGTAACAATATATAATACAAATGAATGCATGTCTGTTTATTTATTTATTTGTTTGTTTGTCTGTGACTTACTAGACTGATCCTCTTGGAATTTTTCTCTTATCATTTTACATAGTTGGGATGAAAATGGTCGTGATTGCATTAGTGGGCATGGTATCTATTTATCATACAAAGTGAATAGTTATTTTCGAATATCTGGAGTACTTGTTTGTGAATATCTTCAAACTTCTAGACTAACTTGTCATCTCTTGATGACAAGTTAGTCTAGAAGTGATAACACTATTATTTATTAAATTTATTATCAAATCTATTAACATTTGCAACACAATGTGTTAGTTAACCAAATTTTCTACAATATCTATATATATAAAAATTAAATGGTCCATGTATGTAATGTCATCATGTGAGAACGGCTGGAGCGATTTGGCTGACTTTTTTTTATTCGATTCGAAATTTTCAGGAGATGGTTTGTAAAGAAAAAAAAATTAAAAAATTCCGGGTAAAACTCGGAAATTCTTTTTTTTTTGGAGTGCAGTCGACTGTAATAAAAAAGATCCCTAAAGTATGCAGTACAAATTTAGATATTTTATTTGCAAATAAATAAGAACAGACTGGTGTGCATGGGTTGGAGAAACTTGAAGAACTAACATTAGTAAATGCTATCGGGCGAAGGCGGGGCGATCAACTAGTAGTTTATAAATACCTGGGTATTTACCTATTTTTAACCAATTTATCAGGTTTTTCCCATCTATATATACAACACTAAATATTATTAAACCATTTTAACCTAAAAGGAGTTTGACTATCCTAAGTCAAACTCTGTAAATACAAATATAATATCTTGAACTATTTTTAAATCTTTGAACTTGCTTTTGTGTTATTTGCTGTATTTACTGGTACTTATAAGTAGATCTTTGTAACTTCAACAAACAATTGTCGTCTAGTTGTTTACAGCACTTCTACACTAGAAACTCTCCAAAAAAGCAACGATAACCATTTGTTAAATACTTACTTAGTTTTATCTTTGTGTCTATTGTGTAGTAGGAACTGTTGCACTTTTGAGGATGTGTAAGCATCCTGTTAAAACAAATAGAAAATAGTGTTAGTGGTCTGATTACACAAATAGTTAAGTGTGTTACTGTACTAAAAATAAACAAAATATTACAATCTCTAAATTTACTTTAGAACTTACAAATGAATTCACATGAGGACAAGTACATAGTATGTATTCACAAAAATTTTAAACATGTATTTAAAAAACCTTTAAGATAAATATTCATAGATCATACATCCATTAAGTAACACTTTATGCCAGTATTTCGAAAATAATGACCTACAGTCTGTTTCAACGATTTCACATTTTCTCAATAATCTTTATGTTGTTAGTACATACTTTAGCGACATCTAGCGAAAACCAAATGTGTTGTTAAGTTGTCTATTAAAATTAGGGTTTTTAATTTCCCGACCTTTTTTGATTCCCGGGAATCGGGAAATTTTTTTCTACATTCCCGGGTACCCGGCTATTCCCGATATATGTAATGATACTGTAAATTAGGAATAACTTACAGTAGGAATAAATTTCATATGTAAACTTAGTGTTATAATTATTATATATCAGAGCTTCGAATTAGTTGATAAAATTTGAGCATAATTCACTAAAATTTTAATCCGTAATTATAGAATGTCTGCCTTGTATTCCATAAATCTATTCTTAATATTTAATTTTTTAGATTCATTCCAAAGCCTTTGTTTAAACTGAATTAATTTTAAAGTTAATTACGAACAGAATTTATTCAAACTTTTAATGATTAAATTTTTGTGGAATCAAACCATTTACAAAATTAATTGACAAAATTTTCTTAAGCCTTTTTGTACTAGATTTGAATTGAAGAATAATTTAATCATTTAATAAATTTTTGAAGCTATTTTGTTATGGATTTCAAGAAGAAATTTAAAGAAATTAGAATGATTCAATTAGAAATAAATTCTATAAATAATGAATTCACATTTTAAATTTTCATACGAAAAACCCCAAATATATAATAATAAAAAACGGTATATTATTTCACTGTTTTTTGGTGAAAACAAATAGAGTTCTAACTTGTTTTCTATGTATTTAATTCCCGGGATTCCCGACTAAAAATCCCGGGAATCGGGTAGTGAAAAATTGTTAAAATTCCCGGGAAATTTGTACCGGGAATTCTCGGGATAAAAACCCTAATTAAAATACATCAATTTCGGAGACATGTTCTTATTTTAGATTTTTGTCTATTGAACAAATCACCTTCATCTAAAATTTCCCAAAAAAAAGTAGCAGAAATACGGTTTGAAAATTTCAAAAAGTTTGGTCAAACAGTTTAGCCTTCAAACACAGAATAATTGTTGTATATACCAATTTTGTTTGGCACTTTTGCTTTGCATTAAGAAAACATAAATCGCAATACTCAAATAGAATCACAGGTAACTATATTTTAAATATATAAATCATTCTCTTCCTGAACGAGATACGAGTACTTTCATGCAGCATAAACAATTCTAAAGTGTGCTAATATTTAAAACAAACAGTCAAGTCACCACCTATAAGAGTTATCAAAACACACTCAACAAAAAACACATTCACTGCTAAATATTCGCAGCAAATTTCACAAAATGTGCGAAATAAAAAGGCTACGATTTGTTAAGCATGTATGGGGATGTATTTTGAAAGGTTTTTGTGTTCAGTGGTCAAGAAAAGAAATGTGCGTTTTTGATATGTCGGCTTTACAGTAAGAGCCACGATCTTTTTTCTTTTTTGTTTTGTTTCACTTTTTTCAGCATTTTTTGGCTAACATAGGCAGAAATGAGATTTATGGTTTGGCAAACAAGTGAAGCATTTCAGAAATTTTAACACACGCTCAAAGAGATGACAAACACACAATTTCTCACACACAATAAAGGTAGATGTGTGTTAAAACAATATCCGTTAACAAAATGAAACGGAAGTGATTTTATTTAGAATCAGCAGAATGATTGAATAACAAAAAAGTAACTATAACACAGGGCAACAAAATCGAAAAATTTTTTAGAGGCTTTTTAAACCACTACACAATTTTAATGTATTGAGGTTATAGTAGTACAAATGAGGAGCCGCAGAACAAAGGGTACTTTTTGAAAATTTAAAAATTTTGGGAAATTGATTTTTTCTAGAAGATTTCAGCCCAAATTTTATAAAAATACAACTCATTGTTTTAATAACAAAATCAATTTGTAAAAAAATTCGAAAAATTATCTTTTGTACTGCGGCTCCTCAAATATGGTCGAAATTGTAAATACTATGGAGAATTTTTTTTATAAATTTTTTATGATATTATTAAAATAAACTTAGAAAAGTGTTAAATTTATATAGCATTTAATACGTTTATATATTGGGTTTTAATCGGCTCCGTAGTTTCGGAGTTATATTAACAAATTGATGAAAAAAATAGCGCCAAAATATCGTAAGCGACAAAACACAAATTTTACAGGGGAAGGTTTTTTTTGATTATTTTGAAATTTATACATAGAATTAAAAATGTTTTGATGAGATATATTATAATTTCGTTCATGCTATTTATTGGCAGCAAAAAAATTATAGTTTGATCACATTGTGCATTAATTATGGCGTTTACGATATATTTTTTTATATTAGGCTAATTTTATGGAAAAAACTTGTCGCTTACGATATTTAAATTTTTCTTGTTTATTTTGATTTAAAGCGATAATAAATTTAATTCTATATATATGTATTTATGTTTTGAATTTATTTATTTAAATTAAATATTAATGAATTCAAAAAAATATAAATTATTAAGTTAAAAATAATTACATGTAGTAAGTAGATACATTAGAAGAGTTTTCATATTAATATGCTCCTGATAATATCTTTGAGGGATTACTTCTGTTTCACACAAATTCCTTAAGTCTCTAAATTTTTGAATATGAATGAAAATAGCAGTGTAAATTCTCTGCGAGATATTAAGTTTTCCCTAATTAAATTGCCACGTAAAAAACATAAGATAGACATGTTATATATCAGTGGAAAAGGAATTTTTTTTTATTTTTCAAAAATGTTTTTAGCTTTTGAAATTGAAAAATGCATGGAATACTTTTTTGAAAAATATGACAAAAAACAACAAAGATACAAAATTTTAAAATTGAAATTAAATTTTTATTTATGAATATTATTTTATGAAATTTTACAGTTATATAGATTTTTGTATTGAAAATGGAAAATTAAAACCAATTTCTAAATTTGTTATCGTGAATCCCGCAATTCCTAAAAAAGTTTTGAAAATCCCAAAAATGAGATTTTTTTAGTTCTTTGTCTATAATTATTTATAAAATAATTAAGAACATATTGGGCCATCTAAATATTATATTTTGATATCGACTATGCGATTCGAGAATTTTTGCCCTAAATTTGAATTTTACATAAAAAATAGGCGTTTTTTGGGTGGTCCTCTCGGTATCAAACATTTAAAAATTTTTTTCATTGGAAATATTTGATCAAAAAGTATAAATTCCTTATACATCTTCTTAGAAAATTTTTAAATAATTAAAAAAAAAAAAATATTTAAAAATTAAATTCAAACTAGGTCAGTATTTTTAAACAATTTTTTTTATTTGACACTTACATATCTTGATAGTCCAACAAAGGAAAATTAATGAAAATCTGGAAATATTGGATCCGTTATTATCAAACAACTGGAGTAGAGTGGGTAAAAATGTTAAAATTTAATTTTCAAATGCGAATATTTCCTAAGCTATAATAAATAATTGATAGGTACGACGATGTTTTTTGTATTGATTGACGAGGAGATTCTACATGTGTAATTTTTTAGAAATCAGAACAAAAACGAAGAAATGGGTGGTTTTAAAAATTTAACATACCCGAAGTGTGCTACTTTGGGGACCCATGTCCGCGCCCCTGGTTGGCCCATGTGGCCCTTATTCAAAATTTAAACTTGAATGCACTTCCTCTTTGCGCATGTGAAATTTCATTCAAACCTGACTAACCATATAGAAGTTACAGATTTATTTCCCTTTTTTTTTTATATACCACTGTGTGTCGCTTACGATAAAATTCGTTTACTGTAAAATGTAAATATTGACTTACGATAAAATCCTACCCCCTATATTTTTGAAGTTATTATCAAAAAAAATATTTAGAAAATGTCGCTTACGATAATTTGGCGCTAAGGGCTCGATATTTTTTACGTGAAAATAACTAATTTTTGTGTTTTAAAAAAATCATGAAAATTCGAAAACGAGAGAACTTGTTCAGATTTATTACTTTATCGCAAAGCCACATGTAATAGGAACAAAATGAGATATCGACCATAAAAATCGATAGAATTTATTCGCAATTAAGTGAATTCGCTCATTTTCAAAAATTCGCTCATTTTCAAATATAAATCATAAAAATCGATGAATTATTTTCGGTTTTATTTATAATTAAGTGAATTCGCTCATTTTCACAAAATTTTAGTTTTTTGTTTGATGTACATACAATTGAGTAGTTAGTGTTCTTCCTTCGATTTATTGAATTTTGAATTTTCACATATGCATTGCGTTTTAATCGGCTCAGTAGTTTCGGAGTTATAAAAACAAATTCAAGCAAAAAATATTTTTTTTAGGTGAAAATAGAAAATTTTTTTGTTTTACAGAAATCATGAAAAATCGAAAATGGCAGAAATTGTTCAGATTTATTGCTTTATCGCTAAGCCACATGTGATAGAAAAAAATTAAATGTCGATCGTAAAAATCGATGAATTCTCTTCGATTTTATTCACAATTAAGTGAATTCGTTCATTTTCACAAAATTTTAGTTTTTTGTTTGATATACATAAAATTTAATAGTTAATGTTCTTCTTTCGATTGATATAATTTTGAAAAAATTTTCCCCATGCTCTATACAAATTTTCACGTGTTATTGCCTTTCAATCGGCCCAGTAGTTTCGGAGTTATAATATCAAATTGAAGCAAAAAATATATTTTTTAAGTGAAAATAGCTAATTTTTGTGTTTTAAAAAAATCATGAAAAATCGAAAACGGCAGAAATTATTCAGATTTATTGCTTTTTCGCAAACCCACATGTAATAGAAAAAAATGAAATGTCGATCGTTAAAATCGATGAAGTCTCTTCGATTTTATTCACAATTAAGTGAATTCGCTAATTTATACAAAATTTTAGTTTTTTGTTTGATATACATAAAATTGAATAGTTAATGTTCTTCTTTCGATTGATTGAATTTTGAAAATATTTTCCTCATGCTATGTACAAATTATCTTGTATACATTGCCTTTCAATCGGCTCAGTAGTTTCGGAGTTATAATAACAAAAGGAAGCAAAAAATATTTTTTTTAAGTGAAAATAGTAAATTTTTTTGTTTTACAAAAATCATGAAAAATCGAAAATTGCAGAAATTGTTCAGATTTATTACTTTATCATAAATTATTTGGAGAAACACCAAAAAAAATTCACAATTTAAAAGAAAAAATCTATCCATAGAATTAAAAAATTTTAACATTTTTTTACTTAGGTAACCATGATGCATCAAATCTATATAGTGGTCAGTGAACCTTTTTTTTGCTGTTGACCTGTGTAATCTAATAGTGGCTGTGTCAGGAACTCTATTAGTTAAAAAGGAATATTTTATTTGTTATTTACAGCGGCAGCATGTTGCCATAAATAACAATATATTAGAGAAGGTTCAAGATAAATTTGTAAGAATTTTATTTTAAAATTCAGAAAGTCTTTAAACGTTAAGATGCCTCAGAATACAAGTTGCGAATTAAGCTAAATGTTGTGTTGTGGGTTTTTGTGCAAACAAATATAGAAAAACATTTGTGGTTTAAAATTCGTGTTTTATAAAATGTATTGCAGCCATAAATCAAATGTTATTTATATTTTGTTGTTTTTTTCTTCCGATTTTTAGTTTCCTTTTACATTCTCATGTCATAGTTGACATCACGTAGTGTTGCTTATATTTGTTTGGATTTTGTTTTTTTTTTGAGAAGAGTTTGTGTTATCAGTAAAATAATATTCATAACAGAATTACTACGTGCTAGTAAAGGCAGACGAGCATAAAAACTAACAACTGACCCGTACTTTAAGCTGCATTAGGGTGTACCTTTTTGCTCTTTCACTGTTCCCAAAGTCTAGAATAGTTTTTATTTATTTGGGTTGCTAAATTAACATTTTGTGATTTAAAATTTCTAGGACATTCTTATCTCTACCCTAAAAAGGATTCAAAATTTATTATAAATGAAACGAGTGGAATCTACAAAAAATTCAACACAAATTAGTTTCATATAGACATAAATCATGCGACCTATTTTCATGGCGATCGGTCCATAATTGGTCATAGCTCCCATACAAGGCCCACTTCCTACTATCACTTATTGAATAGATAATTTTCGTAATTAAAACACAAAAAATAACAAAAATGTGTTTTCAATTACGAAAATTCAACCAATAACGAAAATTGTATATTCAATTGTCAAAATAATAAATTCAATAGAAAATATCCAGAAATTTTGTTTTTGAGCAAATGAATACTTGATTTAATTATGAAATAATTGAAACCAGTTCAATATGTGACAAATATTTGAATTGAAATGGTTTAAGAAATAGTTTTTTCTGTGTAGATAAAATATTTTCCTACTTTGGAAAACATTTTCTTTTTGGTTTTTAATGACGAAAATAATTTCGGACCTGGAAGCTTCTAAAATCATAGCCACCCTAATGTACTTGTATGAGTCTTTGGGATTTTTTTTGCTCAAAGTCCATAAGAACACCTTGAAAAAACAAATTGTTTTCTCTTATATACTTATAGAAATATTTGCAAGAAATTGTTTAAACATTTTACCACGTTTTTCAAAAGACATACATATATATTATTTGCGATCCTTGGAAAGTTTTCTTACTCCCTATATAAAGGAAATATTATAAAGAATTAAAATCTATGGATATGTTGAGCAAAGGAGTCTTTAAATACTATCTATTTTCTTAAAAAAAATTTTCTGCAACAAATCAATAGTTAACAACATTTAGTCGTTAAAGTTTTAACTAAGCCATGACCTAAACAATATTGACACATCCGCTTAAATTAGCAACAAATCAATTAAATGTTAATGAAAAACAACAAAATTGTTGCCAAAACTAAAACATACCGTTAGAGTTGTGTTACTTTTAAATACTCCTTATACACCCCAAATAAAGATAAACAAGATTAAAAGTAACAATTAGTTTTGTAGTTCCTTTAGTTTTTTGCAGTTCTTAAAGCATTTTATAGACTAACGCGCTCTTGAAGTTACAATAAAGGATTTCTTTTTTTTTTGCATTTTTTTCTCCCTAAATGTTAGAAGCACTTTTGCCTCAACTCCAGTAACTGAAATGCCAGCGCATAAAAACGTAAAGTCAACAATGTCCTAGAGTCTTTTTTTTCTTTTAGGGTATTCAAATTATTCGTTTGTTTCTTTGTTCGAATAAAACGAATAATTGTATAATATGTATGCAAAAACTTGGTAATGACTTTGCATTACTAATTGATATACTGTTCAATAACTGCTACATAAAATTTGTATTATTTAGAATAATTTAAAATAATTTTTTTAAAAAAATTGAGATTTTAATGCAAAAAGGTTAAAATAATCAAAAATATACACT
This sequence comes from Calliphora vicina, assembly GCF_958450345.1. NCBI lineage: Eukaryota > Metazoa > Arthropoda > Insecta > Diptera > Calliphoridae > Calliphora > Calliphora vicina. The sequence continues at coordinate 38,241,987 of NC_088784.1, read as the reverse complement.
TGATAATTAAGGAGTATTTGAGTTTAAGTTCTTAAAATAGGCCCTACATATTCTCCAGGGGCTGCGCTATGGGGGCTCAAAAGGTACCTTCATGTAAAATGTTTAAACACGTGTCATTTTTGTTTCCCATCCGATTTCAAAGCTTTTATGTCTTTAGAAAGCGCTCATCTAGATCCTGAAAAAACATGCTTGCGTGTGCCACTTATCTTTAATAATTTCCGAGTTATAGGTATTTCAAAATTGATGTTTTAAAATTTTGCCATACCTTGGTCCGCTTTTTTAAAAATATAGGTCGTAATTTTGGATCGAATGACCTCGATTTTTTTAATTAGACAACTAAATTACCAATAATGTACAAAAGATTAATTATAGATCCAAAAACAACAGACTTTCAATTTAAAAATTAAAAAAAAGTAGATTTTGGCTGTGTTTTGGGCGAAAAGGTGATATAGGAAATGTATTTGTTTTGTTGATTTTTTATTTAGTATAATAACAAATAATGAAAACTAAAATAAATTAGCACTTCCTGAGCAATTATTAAAAAAATATGTATAAAATTAAATTTTAAATTCAGCTGTTCTTTCCAAACTACACTTTTGTCCTTAGATAAATATGTAACTGAATTGTTGTGATCTATTTATAATGCATCTTCCACCTCCACGCTTTCAACGCTATTATTTGATGATGAATATGATTCGTCTTCTGAAAAATTTCCTGTACGCGGTTGAGAAGCTCCAAAATAGACTTTGAAGCACCGGCCCATGTGAGTTGTATTTAATTTTCGGTCGGATATTGGTGGTATAAATAGTGAGGAAATCAGAGTAATTTCTATACTGTTTCAGAAATCCGAGACACTTGAATGCTTCTTTGGACACTTGAAAAATGTGTTTAGACCAGCGGACATCACATTGTATTCTCATGGCCCGAACATCAAGAGTTTCTGATTCCACAATATTTACACCACCCATCAATACAGATTTAACGACATGGTCTGTCGTTCGTTTATGTGACAACATTCAAGTGACTGTATTCGATCGACCCCATTCAGAGATTGTGAGAAGGTCCCGATTAAGGTAATCATTCAAGTTTTGCCTCATTGCCCCAATTCTTGAAAGACTTGGTCTGTAACTGAATGAATATGAATGGCAAATGCTGCTGTCATCTAAACTCGTTTGATGATATTCCATCTATAGTATATAGTGCGATCTCTGAAAAAGTTCGATATAAATCGAGAGAAGTTAATACCGACACCAAAAGTAATAAGTTTTGATAAAAAAGCACCCTACCACACTCTATCGAACGCCTTGGAAATATCTAAAGCCACCACTTTACTTTCGTCAAAACGGTCAATGGACACCTTGTTTCATATAGAAAGGCTATCAAGTCTCCCGTAGTTAATGAAAGCGATTTTACTGATTATTTGACTGAAAAAATTATTGATGGATGATTCTGAATGAAGATGAACTAAATTAAATTATATTCAATAGGAAAAGAAATGATAAAGTGGAATTAAACTTGCAATATCGCTTGTTGGGTCATATTGACCCAAAGAATGTTAAATGTTTGTAAATCTTGTTTTGAAATGTGGAGGGGGCAGGAAAATTTTAAATTTAATTATTTACTTTTAAAAGCATAGTTTTGGTCTCTGTAATGGATAAATTAAAGTTTCACGTTCATATCTTATAATTAAAGGGAAAAATTTTGCGTTTGAAAACCAAAATTGGATTAAATTGACCCTTCTGCACGGGTTAAGAACATATAACAACTTTGTGTTATTCTGTAAGGTATCTTTACGGAGCACATTTTGGTATAAAAAACATTTAATAATTTTCGAATATGTCGCCTCTACACCCTTCGGAATTTGACCAATTTTTTTATCAAAATTTCAAATTTGGGTCACATTTTCTAAAATTTTAAAGCCGTGATCAGGAAACTGAAAGCAGCTTTGGAAACCCTGATGCCTATTCATCACCCTTTGCCCCGAAGAAAATGTGAACCCTATGGCCAAAATTGTAAAAAATATTTTTTTGGATTTTCGCTCCAATTTTCATTGAGTTTTGTTAATAAATAAAGATTTTATTACATATTATATATTCATTGAGTTTCTAAAACTAAAATTTGTATCAACATTTTTATACGATTGCTAATTTTTTTTGTTAAGATAAGTTAATTTTTGATCTTACAAAAAAAAATGTCAAGTCAATATCTCAATTAGATTCAACTACTTCCTTGTTTTTGCAAGACCTAGCCCAGCGCTTTCCAAAAATATGAAAATATTTGAAATCGAATGGGAAACAAAACAAGAAAGAAAACTATATTCGGCTGAGCCGAATCTTATAAACCCTTTACCAAATTATACTTAAAAATATTTTCTTTTAATTGTTTTTATTTAATCAAAATTATTTTTTTTTTAATTATTTTAAAATTTTTTTTTCCAAATTGTTTTTAATATTTCTGAAAAAATGTTTTCCAAATTTTTTTTTAAATTTTTTTTGGAAAAACAATTCATGATAAAAAAAAAATCGGGTTATACAATATTTTTCTCGATTTTGACCAATTGTAGGTCCAATTTACTATAGCCTTATATACTTCGTTGCAATGGACTTTGAAATATCTATCATTAGATATCCATATTGTCTATATTAATGACTTAGTAATCCAGATATAGGTCGAAAATAGGGCAAAAATCGAGGTTGTCCCGGTTTTTTTCTTATATCTCAGCCATTTATATGCCGATTTTGGCGATTTTAAATAGCAGCCGAGACGGAAGAATTCCCGATATATTGCTGTATGACTCATGTCTTTACGTTATTTGGGGGCTACGGAAAGTTGATTTCAAGATACAGACGGACATGGCTATATCGATTTCGCTATCTATAGCGATCCAGAATATATATACAGTAGCGAGCATAAAAAATGCAACGCTATGCAATGTGATTTTCAACAGCACTGATTTGATTTCTTTTTCATAGAGAATATGCGCAAGATTTTAAATTGGTAAAGAAATAAATAAAAATTCTTAAAATATTCTTGGTTTTCGAACAATTCACCATATTGAACGGAAAATGCATCACTCATTAATTCTGTTATCCTTTGTAGATTTCATATCCCTGAATTTATTAGTATTAACAGTACATTACTGTATTGTAACAGCATTATAGTTTTAGCAATTTTTTATACATGTCGAAGGTACCCTACCCTGGAGCATTTGTAGGGCCCATTGTCATAACTTAAACTCATAACTTAAACTCTGATATTCCTTGTCTATGCCCACGTAAAATTTTATCCCCATCTGACAAGCCCTTTAGAATTGCCAGATTTATTTACAAAAAATATTGATTTAACATTTCTGAACATGACTGCGATATTGGTCATAATGCATGAAAAAGGCACAAAAATTTACAATTTCGCCTATACGATACTTACTAATCTCAAATATATATATCTCGATTCCTAGACCTGACCCATCGTAACTCCGGAACTATATAACTTCTTTTTTGCCGATATAACATTTCCCGGCAAGCAGAACAGTACATAAAAGTTCCAAAAAGAAGAATCAATTTGACCCCTTATACGTTCAAATTTCAAAAAAGTACCAACACCGATTTATTATTAGATATGGAATACAAAAAAAGGTACTAAACGCTTTTTAGCCATTTTATCCCCTTAAAAGTACAAAAATCATAAAGTACCACACACCTGTCCATTTATTTTTTGCATACATTTTGATTAAGTTGGAATTTTGGTGCTACCTTTATTAATTCCGGAAATATAAAGATACCAATTTTCTTGTTTTTAACCACTTTAACCCCTTAAAATTCGCATTTACAAAAAATTTGAAGGCATACAGATTTTCAAAACTTCAAAATTGGGAAAATATGTTGTATGAGAATATTCGAAAATCGGCTTCACGACTCATGATCGCATCGAGCTAATGTAGTGCTTTATATATCTAAAACCATCTTTTGAAAATTTCCTTTCCAATGAAACCAGTTTGGAGCTAATCGGTTGGAAACATTTTTTGTATTTCACATACTTTTTTTCAATTATTCAAAACAAAATTATTTGCTTATTCAAATGTTCTACGCAAAAATATTCGATACAAATTGTCCAGTTATTCGATTATTAATCGAATGGTTACCCTATTTCTTTGCGTGCTAGCGAGTGTTTCAATGTTTTAGTGTTGGTATGTTGCTGGAATGAAACTCTTTGCGGATTTCTGTTAACTGACTCTACAATACTTGTGGTTAAATACAAAAAAAAAAAATAGAAAAAATAACCCAAAGACCAGATAGTATAAGTGAAACCTACGTACGTACGTACTTTTGCGTTCAAGTTATAGCCGTACTCGTATGAATGTGCCTCTTCCATGAATAAGAGGTATGAATACTTTGGACAAATACTCAGACTACTGTGAGAAGTTTATGCAGTTGAAAGTGTAGTTGGTTGCTGTAGTAGTTGTTGGTTTAACAAATAGTTGCTGAACATGCACAAAAGCAACAACAAGAAAAAACTGAACAGAAATATATATAAAGAAAAACAACGAATGAGTAGCATCAGAATTTTTTTTTTGCACTTTAAGGTTCTAAAAGAAGTTTTTATTTGTACTTAGTTTAAATTGTATACTGCACACTATAGCTGCTTTATATATTTAATAGATTTCTCCAATGGCAAAGAATATTGTGCAGTATCCAACAATTTTAAAAATTTTTCTATGAAAAATACTAAAAATTAGCTTGAAAACTGACTGATATTCATATAAATTTTTAAAAAAAAAATAGCTGTTTGAGCTTCTGAATCAAGCCCTTTTTGTTAGCAAAAAGAGATCAGTGTTGCTCGTGTGTTGTTTTAACATTAATTAAATGTATCTAATTGATTACTTTTTTATATTCTCTTAATTGTACATAGTTTTTTTCAGTTGTTCTAATTTGCAAGCATGACCCTATATTCGTTGCAGCCCTGCACTTTACTTCACTTCCGGTTTGCAACATGTTCACAAAAACCGAAAGAGCACACAGACCAGTGGCATACAGATGCACATACATACAACCTATACATATATATAAAAAAGTTTTGTTTCAGTTTCTGTACGAGTACGTGATGTTGTAAGAGCTCTACGTAAATTTCAAGCAAACAATAAATATACAAAAGTTTTTCCTGAGAGAAATGACCCGAGTACGCGAATAAATAAACGTTTAATTGCTGGCTGCTAACTTGTTTCTTGACCTTTTTTCAAATGCATAAATGTGTGTATGATTGTGCGTTTGAAAGTGCTAGTTTTTGCAAAATCTCACTCCACAGAAATTGTGATGTTGCATAAAAGATTTTCTCCACTGTAAATGCATTGAAATGAATAACGCGGATTACTTGGAATATGAATAATGTACTAATAGAATTTTATTTAATTCGTTGAAATATTAAAATAAATCAGAAACAGGATATATATTTAAAATTGTGTATATGCTTTACCCCTGGCACGGATCCAGGTCAACCATTTGTTAGGGACCTTTTTAAAATTTTATAAAATTTTCTTTTTCGAATCTTATTAAGTTTACAACATTAAATATAAAATAAAACAAATATGAAAGTATAGTCGGGAGAGCATACTGAATAAATGAGCAAAAATATTTTTCTTTTAAAATTTTAATAATAGCCATGAAATTAGGTCGCGTGCTTTTTTTGGAGATTTCTGCCCGTTGAAGCGATTTTCGGAAGAGGGCTTTATATGAGAGCTATGACCAATTATAAATCGTTTGTATACTAGCTAAAACCCGGTATGCTTCGCTACCGGTACCGTAATGATTTACGATATATTTAGTCTATCTAAAATTAGTTAATAATGTAATAAAAAGTACGTTATTTATTTTATATTTTCTAAGCTTAATGTGAATTGCAATAAAATAGAAAAATTTAGAACCAAAAATATTTGTATTTAATGTTTAGTATATAATATTTTGTATTTATTATTTATTGTTCCAATGCACTATGGCCGAAAAACTCAAAGTAGCGGCGAAAACTATTTCCCGACAAGCTAGATACTCCAAATTTGGTATGCAGTCTTCTACTGTCAAATTATTCGATTTGAGTAAAAATGGGCGGCCCACGCTCCCTTTCTTGTAGTGGGCCGTCCATAAGGGGGATTTTCGAAAAAAATTAATGCTTACTCTCTAAAACTCCACCTTTATAATTTGATAGATAAATTTCTATAAACCTTAGACAAAATTACGAAAGTTGTATCAGTTTTTTCGTGGGGCTCCCATATAAACTTACCTTTTGCAAAAGCACGAACAACTACATGTAGGAAACTTCATTAAAGGTTGTTATCCACGGGAGTTCTACTCCACAAAAGAAAATAACACTACTCACAATTTCACAAAAAAGATGACTCAGGTAAAATATCAAAATAAGTTCTAAATACAAACATTTACGAAATGTCTTTACAACAGTTAAAAATACACACCTCGAGTAATAGAACCCATATTCAAGGATTTATTATATTGAAAGTATATTTTGGAAAACGACGATTTATTTAATAAAAAAATATATTGCTTCACAATTAATAAAATGAATTAGAATAAATTTATATATTACCAGCATTTTATGCCTAATTATGTGTTGTCAACTGTCATTATTTGTATCTATTTTTTCTTTCCAATATGTTGGCAATAAAACGTGATAAAAAAATTTTAAAAATATGATGCTGGAAAATCGACTTTTTATCGCAAAATTTGGAAATTCTTCCATAGTGCCTTAGGATACATATATAATATTTTTGGTTTTTCCATCTGATTCATAGACCTATAAGTCTGTGGGTTTTCCAACTCGCAAACATGCAACTGAAAACTGTTCATATGAAAAATATTGATTTTTTAGACTTAGTCCGCAAAGTTGCAAAGACTGACCTTGAGCATTATCAATTGATATTGCAAATGCTAAGCAAATAGGAAACTGCAATCGATTAAAATCAAATGGCATTTCCGAAGATATAATCGAAAAACGTTCAGCAATACATATGCCCTTTATACTTCCCAGTTATAAAGGTCGCCCAGATTAGATTGTACAATAATTTCCTTAATGTAAGTCGAGTGCCATTACAATTACGCAAACAATCATACAAACACACATACATTGACTTTTATATATAGATAAGAATTTCAAATGTTTACAAATTTTAACACTTACTTAATATTTTTGGTAGTCCGCGCATTTCTGTACCAAATATTAATATTGGTAGCTGCTATAGCTTTCCATATATATAATTTGACATTATGGGAGGTGCCACGCCCACTTTTGCTAGTTTAAATGCTTTACATACCAAAATTATACAGATATATATGAATTTTAGTATTTAGTTTGTATGGGAAGTGCCACGCCCACTATTTATAGTCCGCCCATTCTTGTCCTAAATATAAATATTGATGCTACACCGTAGAAAATTTATGGACTCTATCTCTTATTGTATCCCATATTAGATTTTTTAAATTTATCATCATATGGGAATTGCCATGCCCTCTGTGGCCACTACTCCCATTTTGCCTAAAATTTTTATACAAACGGTTGAATTGTTCATGCAACAAAATATGAGTAAATATTTGATTTTTAAAATTAACTTCCTTCCAGACAGACAGAAATATACTGTAAAAATTTCTAGCAAATCAGTTCAGCCGTTTAGCCGTCTATAGAGCTGAAACTAATAATAAACATTCATACATACAACCACACATTCACTTTTATATATATAGATAAAAGTTATATGTGTACAAAATTGTATTTATGACCAATAAAGTCCTATTGTCGATTAAGAGATGTCCGTCCGTCCATGTAAAACTTGTTATCGAACTACAGGTCGCAATTTCAAAGATAATTCGACAAAATTAGGTACAAGCTTTTCTACTGGTAGTGTTTGCGAACCGGTTAATTTGAAATGTTGATTTTCGGTTAACCGGTTTATTCGGTTTTTATCACTCGGGTAACTGGTTTTAAAATTTCATTGTATACACATTATTAGTCTGATTTGAAACCTAAACTGCTGATTTACAAACCTCTTTAGATTAATATTTTTACGAATTACAAGGATTCTAAATAGTAGAGGACGATGAGTTTACTAAAAAAATGTTCACAATAAATTAACATAATGAAACTATTAAAATTAAATTCCGCATAATTCTATAATTTTGGGCAAAGTCTTACTAATGATTCATTAAAAACTTAGTGATGATTGAACCAAACATTAAATTAAATTCGAAAATGCTCCATATTTGTATAACCCCATATGTTTCTTAAATACTTACTAGTGTTTATAAACCGGTTAACCGAAAAACCGGGGTTTCTTCAAAATCTCGTTTTTTTTGGAACCGGTTAATTTGGAATGTTGATTTTTGGTTAACCGGTTTATCCGGTTTTTATCACTCGGTTAACCGGTTTTTAAAATTTGGAACTAAAATTAATAAATCTCGTGTTTTTTTGCATATTTTATATTCATTGTATACACATTATTGGTCTGATTTTAAACCTAAACTGCTGATTTACAATACAAACTTCTTTAGATTAATATTTTTAAGAATTACAATGATTCTAAATAGTAGAGGACGATGAGTTTTCTTAAAATCTTTTTTCAGAATAAATTGCATATAATGAAACTATTAAAAATTAAAATTAAATTCCGCATAATTCTATAAGCTTTGGCTAAATCTCATTAAAAACTTAGTGATGATTTTAACAATCATTAAATTGAATTCGATGTACATACCTTATTTCAATAAATTTGACTTCAGTAGTGTGTTTTGTTCTTAAAATTTTAATTTATTAATCATTTCGTTGGCTTTTAAGAAATATTACAGGAGAGACAAAAAACCTTCTAAAATCCATGATTTGAAATATTTTTGAAAACTGATAATGGAGTTTTAATGAGTATTAATTATTTTTATGATTTATAATGACAAATAATCTCAGCTAAGAAGAAGTGTGTTTGCACTTCTTGAACTTGGAACATTTTCTGTTTCATAACAGAAAGTCGAGGTGATAACAAATTTCAAAATTATCAAATATTTAATTAAAAAATTTATTTACATTTTTTGGTTGAAATTTAATGAATAAGCCAATAATTTAAACAAGTATTAAATATTTAGTAACATATTTATACTCAATTCCATTTGACTGAGATAATAATTTTGAAATTTTTACAAAATATAATGGACTTAGCTCTCTTGCATATTTATTGTTATTTAATATTAACCATTCCTTATTACTATATATGGCGGTTAACTGGTTTAACCGGTTTTTTCGATGTCGGTTAACCGAAAAACCGGTTTTTTTAAAAAGGACAATTTTCGGTTAACCGACAAACCGGTTTTTTATAAATACTAATAGTCATCTTGAATTATTGACACAGTGCTATCAAAATGCATTAGTTTATAAATTCTATAAATAAAAATAAAAAAAAGTCCGCATGAAAAAGGATTCAGAAAAAAGTTTTTAAAAATAAGCATTATGTAATTAATAGTATTTATTTATTAATACCATAATAAATGAATAAATATCTACGTATACTTAATATTAATGCAAACACATAATATATATAACGTATACGGACATGAAATAAATCAACCAAATTTTATGTAAATTATAAAACACCAAAATAAAATCAGAAAATAAAGTAATTTAAAAGCTATTTCTGATAAACATTACGTACGCACGCATAATTTGCATAAACAAAATCTACAAATTTCTCTGCTCTTGGCTAAATGCAATATTTTGTAGCTGACATTATGTTAATAATAAAGTTTTCACAAATGATGCAAAACTACTTGAAGAGAGATTCCAGTGCATGGAGTTGGCGTTTCAACTAATGATAAACTACATTATAATAAGGTCAGTGGAAAAGGACTTATGTAGCATATTTTCATATATATTATCTCGCATAATATTAACGAAATGTACATAATGTAAGAAATGTTAGTCTTGTCCTTCAGAATCATGTAACTTAAATTAGAATTATAGGAAAATATATGTATGTTAAAAATTATCTTGATTTTTCATTACCTTGTCATTATTATATTAAATTTTGGTTGTTATGCTATTTTCACTCGCTTTCTGCTCTTGTCTATTGATTACTAGGGTGACGCTTATTTTGCCCTTATCGGATTTTCTATGGTCCCAAGGTCTAAAATTGTTCCCCGTTATATAAAAACTAAATGCTGAAATTGGTTTTAAGTTTTTAATTTTGTGTCAAAGCAGCAATATCTAAAAAAATAAATAAAAAATCAAATTAAAATTTTGAGACAACCCAAATTTTCGAAATTTTATTTATATTTACTTGCAAATAAAATATTTTTACCCAAGTTTACACAAACTTAAAGTCAAAAATACAGTTTTGAACATTTTGCTTTTAAATGACAGAGAACAACTGGGAGCTTAGAGATTCGAAAAATTGCCAAATAAGTTCCACCCTATTGTATGTGTACTATGGGTGCGTGTTCGTGGTTCTGTTCTTGTATTTATTTACTTATGTTTTCGCGTTTATAATGTTTGTTATACAAACTATTATGCAAACAATGCATAATAATGCATAAATCGTCTACCAAATAAAATTACAAAATCCACAATATATACAATAGAGTAAGAAAAACAAAACAGGGAAACCAAAGATGTACACAAAATGCATAAAACAACAGAAACACAACAGCACTGGCAGCGAGCGGCAGCAGCAAATACACAAAAAACATCAGCAACAGTAATAGCAGCAATATTATACATGTGATTATGAGAACAAGCAACAGTAGCAGTGAATATACAACTCAGAGAAACATTAGCAATGCACAATGGGTTGAAATATTAAATGAATTCCAGTATAAGCTTTGTTTTTGTAGATCTTCTCAAGGACCATTTACATTCAAAATTTCAGCTCATTCGGGTCATAAATGGAATTTTGGCGATTTTATTAATTTATTATTTTATTGTCGATAATAGCGCTTCCATTTTTTTTAATTTAGCTTTGGCAATAGCCCAATATTTTTCAATTGGCCGAAGTTGGGGACAATTTTGTGGGTTCATATGTTTTGGTATTACATCGACTTTGTTGCTTCGATACCAATGCATGAAATTTTACTGAAGAATGGTGTTGTCTAATAAAGGGTAGCAAGCGTTTTTGAAGACATCTTTTGACCAAAATATCCGAAGTCATAGTTGTAGATGTTACAAACGGAGCACTCTTAAGACCGCAACTGCAAATAACTTGCCACAACATTACCTTCTTACCAAATTTACCCATTTTTCAAATATGCACCCATAAATATTTAAAAATACTCCTGCACATTGTGCATCGCCGTAAAAAAAAAATACTTATAAAAAAGCTACGTAAATACAACAACAATGTGTGCTCAAAAAATAAACATAAAGTTAAAGTAAAATACAAAATTAAGAAATAAATATTGTTGTTCTTGCTACTGCAGAATTGTGGCGGTACTAGGAGCCACTGCTATTGTAGCCATTTTTATTTTACAAGTTGAAGATGTTGTTTGTGACAGGAAATCAGTAAATACAGTTGGAGCAAAAGATTTCTCTTTGGATGAGAGTATGTATATATGTGTTTGAAGGATATAGTAAACATAAATATGTTACACTCCGGTTATTCGCATAAAACTGAGATTTCTTATCATGCACACAAATGCAGTTTTCGTTGCAGTAAATTGTATGTGTATATGTGTTTGGCTTTTTTTTGCATATGCATATTAATTTATATTTTAACCCTTGTGTGATTGACACAAACTGAAATAATATATACAGGTGTGTTAATATGAGCTTAGTTTTAAGATTTTTCAATTCATTAATTTAGAAAATTGCGATGTTTGAAAAGGTCCCTTTTCCATTTTCAAACTGAAATTACTACTTGATGGTCCACGGGAAGTATACCTGACCACGAAACGTAGGTCAGGTATACTTCCAAGGGAATTTTATCTAGAATCGTTTAAAGTTCAAGGCGATCCGACCAATATTTTAGTTTCCATTTCTCATCACAATTTATTATAATTTTACTAAGTTCATTATTAAATAAAATTCAAAAAATTACATTAGAAGAAAAAAGTAGCAATAATTCCCTTTTTGCTTAGGATTCTTATTATTATTATAAAAAAGTAATATTATTTCCTCCCTTGTAGTTTCTCATTCAATCAAGACCATAATTCGAATTTCCAGGCCAACTACACAATGCTACATCAAAAATATGAAGACCATAATACCAATAATTTTCTATCGATCACTTGGTTTAATACTTTTTTTATTAGCAAATTTAGTGAAAGATAAAAATTGTTAATTTAGTGAAAAAGATATGTGTTTTACATTTCAAATAAAAACGTTAAATTTTACTTTCCATGTTGATCGTGAATCTAAAGTAGATTTCCAAAGCACATAAGTAGATAAAAATCGTTTAAAAAATAAATGAGTTATACTAATTTCTGTGACAACGCACAGTGTGAAAGGAAAAAAAGATGTAAATAAATCTGTAATTTCTAAACGTTTAGTCCGGTTTGAATGAAATTTCACATGCGAAAGCGGAAGTGTTGTCGAGTTTAAGTTTTGCATTTGAACCTCATTGTCCCACCGAGCGAGCGGCTAGGGGGTCCCCAAATTAGAAAACCTTCGTTTATTCTCCGATTTCAAAAATATTATATACTACGCTAAACCAAAAATAAGCAACGTTTCTCATATGGCAATTCAGGATAAATTCTATCCTTATACGTTCAAATTTCAAAAAATAAGTTCCAAAATCCATTTTAAATTTTTGTTAGCAGATACGGGATACATAAAAGTACTGAAACTCGGCGTTCAGCCTGTCAACTTTTTTGCATAAATTTAGTCTAAGTTGGAATTTTGGTACTAGCTTTATTAGTTCCGGAGATATAGAGATAGCGGTTTTACCCATTTTACCCCCTTAAAATTCGAGTTTGAAAAAATCTCTTCTTAGAAGATCTACACATAAAATTTCAAGACACACAAATTTTAAAAAGTTTAAAATTGGGACAAATTTGTGTATGGGAAAATTCGAAAAACGGGATCACGAAAGGACCTAATACAAAACAATGCAGGTGTCTAAAACCATCTTCACAAAATTGCGTTTCTAATTTCCCGAATTTCTTTTTAAGTTTTACCTTTTCAATGAAATCTATATAACTGTTAAATATAATTAAAAAATATTCATAAATAAAAATTTTATTTAAATTTGAAAAATTTGTATCTTTGCAAAAACTCAATAGAAAAAAGTTTTGTCATATTTTTCATGACTACTGTACATTAGGGTGGCCCTTAATAAACGAAAGTTGGATTTTGGCCATTCTCACAATTTTAGGTAAATCGGTTGGGGTTAAGACATGCCGCCAGCCTTCTGAAGTTTTGAGATGCATCTACAAGGGGAAAAAATGCATTTTTTGCAGTTTTTGTAAAAAATTTGCCATTAAAAAATTACTTTTGCAATTTAATTTAAAAGAATAGAAATGTGTACGTAATTGTCGTTCTAATGAGACATAAAAACCCGAAATTGGTCGAAAAATGTTAAAGTTATTAAAAATTCGCCAGGCCAATTAAAGTGTCTCAGGCAACTAGAACCAGAAATGTAGGAACAAAATTAACATATTTTGATAAATATTAAAATAAAAGCTAATTTTTACTTAAAATATGTACATTAGGGATATAACTATTGACAATATTTGCAAATATGTAAATTGGCATAACATAGTCGTATAGAGTATTAAAAAATATTAAAAACCACGGTATTATTTTTTCGCGCTTGTTAAAAAAGTTCACGCACCAAATGCAATAAAGTATTTCATTAAATTTTTTTTCAATTATTTTGAAAAACAATATATTTTATTTTAATAATAACTGCGGACTACTTCAAAAGATAATTTTTAAATAAGGGAAGTATCCCTCACACTTGCAAAAAAAAAAATTATTTATATAATTTTTCAGAGAAAAAAATTTTGGTTTATTTTAGAAATTGATGTTGGTGCGTGATGTTTTTGATTCCAAATGACCTAAAAAAATGATTTTCATTACTTATACAACATTGGTCATCACGTGGTGGTATGCCAAAAATATCGCCAAAATTAGTTATATGCCTAATGTACATATTTACTTGTGTATGAGTTTTTATCTTCGTAGGATACCGTTAACCTATTCGCAGATCTGGCCAAAAAAATAAACATTTTTAAACGGCAGTTTCAAAAGCACATTTTCAAATTTTTAAAAATTTTGTTAAACAAATTTCAGAATTTTTTGATCATCTCATTGGGATTTATTGAGAACATAATAGGGAATAAAATTATGAAAATATCTCTTATAGTTTTTCCGTACCTGCGATTAAATTTTGTAATTTTCGAGAAAAACCAATTATATGGCCATTTTTGCGAATGTGCTCTATTTCATTACTGTTATGCATTTTTAGTAAAACCTATTCAGAATATTATAGCCCAAATAATTCTAAATAGACTCTAAAAATTTTATTAAAAGTGGAAAACTTTAAACCTTAAGTCGTGAAGGTCAAAGGTAAAATTTTTGTAGATGCATCTCAAAACTTCAGAAGGCTTGCGGCACGTCTTAGCCCCAACCGATTTACCTAAAATTTTTTCAGGATGATTTTTTTACTAATGTTCACCAAACTGCGGGGTGAGAATGGCCAAAATCCAACTTTCGTTTAAGGGCCACCCTACTGTACATATATTTCTTGAAAAAAGTGAAAATTTAAACATTTTGAGTTGACTCTCTTTAGAGGAACCAGTCTACCGTTAAGCTGTAAAAAATATATTTTAATATCATAAAAAAAAATTTGAAGCAAACATTTTATTAAACAAGTAAGATAGCTATATTTGGCTACGCCGAAGTATGCTAAAGAATACTTTAAGATAAAGATTGAAATTTTTTTATGCTGAAACAAATTTTATTAGTAAAAAAAAGTATGGTTGAAGAAAATTCTACTAAAAAAAATGGTGGTGAAAGAAAACTCGGGTTAACAAATATTTTTCCGGATTTTGAGACATGGTAGGTCCGAACTAAAACAACATTATGTACATCGATGGAAAGGTTTTTGAAATATCTATCATTCGATATCCATACTGTCTAATAATAATAACTTACTAATGCAGATATAGATCAAAAAGACGTCAAAACTCGAAATAGTACCTCAAGTTCAATTCGTGCTGGTTTATAAACCTATTGTTCAATCAAAATCGAGGTGAAAGCAGAAAGATGTTACTTTAAAACGGAACTCAAACAGCTACAAAGTTTTATGTTGCAGCAAAATTAGCGGCATCATTTCCAAAATACATATAAATATACAAAAATGGATAAATTTGGTAAAAAAAAACAAAGACCTTTAATTCCGAATATTTATATAAAAAAATCCCTGCAGAGACGTTTACTGCCTCTTAGCTCCCTGTCATATTACAAAACTTCAATGGATTGGTATCGAATAAATCTGGTCGAAATAATGGAAAAATATATGTATGTACTCCCTAATTGGCCCCAGCTTCGGCATACTGAACAATATTGGGCTATTGTCAAAGGAAAGTTAAAGCGCAGTGATGGTGCAAGGGTTAAGTGTTATTTACTTTTTTGAAAATTTTATATTGTATAATAATTTAGTTTTTCACAAAAATAACATACTATGTGTGCAGAAAAGTTATACTTGATGACATGATGAAAAAATATTTTAATACTAGAAGTCATTATTATGAGTTAATTGCTTTTGTAACTAATTATCAATTACAGGAATAGAGGTTTTCTGTATTATGAGGATCGATTTATGATTAAATCTACAACGACAATGAACAAAAGAAGAAACATTTATTTAATTTTGAAAGCACTTCCTAGATGACCTCTTATTCAACTGCGAATAAACATATTTCATGCGCTTGTACTTGTATAATTGTGGAAGGATCCAGAAACGTTGTTGTATTTGTCATTTTTAAGTTTTTCATTGTATTCACTTGTAATGACAGTACCACTACAAGTTGTAGTTGCTTTTTTTTATTTATTTAAATGACAAACTCTTTCGCTCTATTTAAACTGTGTAGAAATGTATGTGTAAGTTATATGACTGACTTTAGTTACGTATGTAGGGATGTATATTTGTGTAAAAATACGCAAGTAAGTGAGGTGGTAAATAAATAATATTGTTGCAGCCAGTAAGTTCAACACACAACAACAACAACAACAGCAACAAACAACAGAAATTCATTTTAATAGCAAAGTAATAAAATACAAGCAATGTTGCAACGGCAGCACAGCAAAAACGGAATACAATTTTAACAGCGTAATAAAATTTAACACAAAAGACCACAATTGCATTAATAGCACAATATCTACTTTACGACCACACTGCCAGTAGTTATGATTACTTAAACATATATGTTCAATAGACCTGACCCCTAAAAACTGGATCTGATTTGGATGGATTTTAATTTAAGCTGCAAAATTTAGGACAATCGGATAACGAGATTCCGTGACGGAAATTGTGTAAACAATGGTACTTTTTCCGCTAACAAATTATAAAACATAAGTGTTGAATGAAAACTAACCAAGTTATACGCATTGTAGCAGATCCTATACAAAGCAAAACCAGCTAGTTTACGCATATTTTACCCGCAATTCTGTATAGGTAATAATTGTTTACACAACTTTTACATCCAAAAAATTACGTAAACAAAGGGGTTATTGTGAATATAAAAAAAGTAAGAAAGCTATATTCGGCTGTGCCGAATCTTATGGTCCAACTTACTATGGTCTTATATAAGTCGTTACAAAGGTCTTTGAAATATCTATCATTACACATCCATATTGTCAATAGTAATCCAGATATATGTAAAAAATCGAGGTTGTCCTGGTTTTTTCCTCATATCTCAGCCATTTGTGGACCGATTTTGCTCATTTTAAATAGGAAACTTCTCGAAAGCATGTCTGACAGAATTATTGAAGATTTGGATCCCGAAGATATCTGGGGTCTTCAGAAAATTGATTTCAACAGACAGACAGACAGACAGACGGACATGGTTTTATCGACTCCGCTATCTATAAGGATCCTGAATATATATACTTTATGGGGTCGGAAAATTATATTGTGGAAATTACAAACGGAATGACAAACTTATATATACCCTTCTCACGAAGGTGAAGGGTATAAAAACAAATCTATTTTTAAGGACATATCTAATGTACATAGTAAATATCAATGTATGTAAATATCAATGTGTGTATTTGAAATGCATATAAAATGTACTTTAGCATGTATTCATAACACAAAGTTATTAGTTATTAAATTATTTTTAAAGTAATTGTATTACATTGTTTTTATGGCAATTTTATAATTCAATATTACAAAGTATTGTTTGCATTTTCATTTTTAATGCAAATGAAACACATGCATTAGTGCCAATTAAAACAAAATATAAGTTTTATTGAAGGAGTGTAAAAAAATGTAAATGCAATTTTCGATAAACAAATAGAGAAAAATAGTTAAAAATTATATGGCAAGCAAACTTAACAACTAAAAATTTTCTTCATAAGGAAATTTTGTTAATTCCGTAAAAAGATTCACATATTTTGAAATTTAAGTTATATTTTGTATACCCTACCTCACCATAGTGGCGTTAGACCAACAGCCACTTTAAAATATACCGAACGATATAGAATCAACTTCTGTCCCCACGTCAGTCTGGCTGACTGTCCATGTAAACTTTTGCGCAAAGTCACATGAATTTGTATCGCCCCAAGGATGAAGGATGAATTTCACCTAGCCTATATAAAAGTGTCCTTGCAAAATATATGGGGATGCTTTTCTTGGTATTGCGTTGGTCCAATTTATTGGATTAAAGAAAATATGGATAAGCACTTGTATGTAAATATTTTGGAGAATGTTATAAAGCCATATGCAGAATGAAATATGCTCCTAAAATGGCTCTTCCAGCAAGATAATGACCCAAAGCACACATCAGGTCTTGCCAAAAAATGGTTTTTATATAACAAAATTCATGTTATGGAATGGCCGTCTCAATAACCAGACCTAAATCCTACACAGAAAAAAGGTTCAACATAAATATTATGATTTGATTTCATAGATTTCAATTCATAACATTTATTAATACGTTCTTAAATAGTATGATTTTTTCATATTTTATGTTTTCAAACAAAATTTAGAAAGCTTGGAAAATATAATTTCAATTTCATTTTTATTTTTATATTGTTCAAAAATGTTTGAAAATTTTCTTGGAATTTTTTTTTTTTTTTTTAATTTTTTCAGCTTCAAAATGAGAAAATATGCGCGAAATTGACACATTTTTTTAACAAGATGCTATGCTTCAATATTTATGAATGTTTTATCATGTTTAATGATGTTTTTAAAATTTCAGATATTGTTGATTCCTCTTAAAATATTGGCCAATATATGGCTATTATGCAAACATTTTTGAACTAATTCATTACACAATACAATTATAATGCAATTTATTATAATATATTACGAAATTTATATAAAAAAAGCAAAAAATTTCGTCATGTACAAATTAATAATATTTATGAACATGTTCTTATTCTGAATGAAAAAAGTTTGGGAAAAAAAAGTCAAGTTCGATTAATAATATTTATTACAAAATTCATTTCAATTATGAATTTCTTTTTTCTGTGTATGGAAAATAGTAAAAGACAAACTCGGACCTGAAAAATTGAAAAACAAGGAAGAACTTTGGCAGAAAATTCTGGAAATATGGTATGCAATTTCCCGATCTACATGCGAAAGTTGGTTAAATTCAATCCCCAAAATATTTGATGCTGTTATTAGAAATAATTGATATGCAACAAAATATTAAGAAAACAACGAATTCTTATGATGATTTTTTATTTTTAATCATTTTAAGACTGATTGATTCTATTTGAATGTCGCATATTTTATTTAGTCTTTTAGATTTGACATCGTTTTTAACATAAGAATGTATTATTTTTTTATTTTATTTTTTTCTATTTATTGTTTACGTTATGAGCATTAATATATAATGAACAAATTTTAAATTTTGAAATCAAATTTTGTAGTTTTACCGCTCTAATCGAATTCATATGTAGTGATTCTATTGTATTGTCCGTCACTGTAGGTGGCATTTCATGTCAAGTGAACCCAGCTTTTGAAATCGATGTCTCCGAATTTGCACCAAGATTAGTTATATTGGATAGTAATTCAGACACAATTTTTCAACAAGATCGGTCGAGAACTCTCTGATTTAGAGGGGATAAAAATTTGACATTTTGGCCAAGCAGGTGTTTTTTTCTTATCTATGTAACTTATTACCTATTGTTCTTTCAAAATGTGTCCCAAATAGTTTAGATAGCTCTTTCATCAATCTTTCGAAAAAAATAAAATAATATTTATTTTACAAAATCAAAAACTTTTTTACTTTTTCCAAAATAAATAAAGCTTAGATATTTTCCTTGAAGACCTATTTGGTCACTTAGTGGGATGCTAGTTCGATATCTATGAAAATAAATGTTTTGTAACTCAAAATATACAATTTTTCACTGTTTTTGCAAATTCAAAAACTTTGTTGACTTTGTTTTTCAAAATGGACCCTTTTTTAAATTTTTTTTTAGCTCCAACAAAAGCTTAGATATTTTCCTTGAAGAGCATTTTGGTCGCTATATATTTTGTAACTCATGATCTAACTTTTTTTCAAAATGTCCATTCCTTTAAGATATTTATGAAATATTAAATATTTTGTAACTCAAGATATACAATTTTTGATTTTTTTTTGCAAACTCGAAATTCATCCCAACCGGAAGACATCGATTTCAAAAGTAAACTTGACATGAAATACCCCATAGGTATCGTTTCATAATTGACCATAGCTCCCATGTAGGGCCTATTTAGAAATCTACATTATCTAAATAATACTTAACAGAAATAAGTTTCATATATTAGGTGTATGACTTAAAAATGCGTCATTTTTTAAAATTTTTAGCTTTTATTTTGAAACATTTTACCTTCTCCCATCTTTTTGACAACATATGTATTCCGAACCAAAAGAACAGCTCATTTTTGAGGCCAAGAACGAATCAATCCAATATCGGATACTCTGTTCCAAAGTGAAGCGTATTCCGGAGAGATCGTTCTGCATCAATCGATTCAAATAGTAGTCGGAAGGGGCACGATCTGGACTATAAAACAAAATCAGTTGATAATATATAAAAATACTGTGTATATTCTTGATAACAAGCATATTTAATTCCAAAAACAATATTTTCTGTTAAAACCAAACACGAAACCGATCGTTGCCATTAAGGAATATTAAGGTTTCATGTATGACTGCATATTCTGGACATTTTTCGATCAATACTCACTTCAACCGATCAGTTGCGTTCGGTACAGGTTTCCTGTGATGGTCTGGTCAGATTTCAGCAGCTGATAATAGATAGGACCCTTTGGTCTCACCAAATTATCTTAGAGAATTATCTTAGCGCAATGTATATTTGGCTTTGGCTTCGATTCGGCTGGTTTTATGGGCTTCAAATAGGATCTCTTACGCTTTGGGTTATCGTACTGGATCCATTTTTCATCGCAAGCGTTCAAGCATCATTTCGGACATGCAAAATCGTATTTCAAGGTCTATCGGCTTCAATTCGTATGGTTCCCAAAAAAACTTTGTTTGCACTATAATGTTCAATAACTAAGTGAGAATAAATGACATATAAGTTATATATTGTACATCCCTTATTTTTAAGTCATACACCCAATAAAAGGAAATCACGTGACCTAATTTCATGTCGATCGGTCAATAATTGGTCATAACTTCCATAAAAAATTGTACCGAAATAAATTGTTGATTCGAAATATTTCGGAATTACCCAATATATAATTTCAAAACTTTAGAGCAATCTGTACTTACAACTCAGACCTCCAAAAGCAATATTCGTAAAATTCTCTATTCATATTCCAAGTCATCGGAATAATTAGTATTGTAGAAGTTAAGAAAGAGACATTAATCTCTTTAATAACTTTGAATTCAATGGAAATATTTGAGTCCTTGAACAGGATTTCCAAGAATATTATATATTTCCTAGTTGTCCCGGCAAACGTTGTTCTGCCATAGCACACACAAAGTTTGATGACTCCCACTATAATTGTACTCCACATATGCAATAATAAATTTTTACTTTGTATGGGAGGTGCCATGCCCATTGTTCCTATATAGGTCAATTGTGAATCTAAACCATCCAGGGACCCACTCAAACACACACAACAACTTTCATCGAAATCGGCCCAGCCGTTAAGGAGGAGTTTAGTACAGAAGAATTATATATATAAAGATTTTGTAAATATACACAAATGTACCAACCGAAGTTCTTGCCAATGGAATGTTTCGTTTATACGGATAGATAGCTTTTCCTTGGTTATCTATCCACATCTTCCTGTTATGCTTCTTAGGGAGATATTGCACGACCCCGTAACCATGTATTTCAATGGAACCTAAAGCTAGAAAGAATTTATTTTAAACTCGAAGCTGGCTAAAGACATATCTGGTAATGCGGCACCTAGAACTTTTCCTGTCAGGTTCATTGGTGAAGTTCCTTTGATGAGCACATAGTGGCTGTGGTTTTAAACCCAATGCGGTTAGAAGATTGTTGGTTAAATGGCTGACGTTTGTGCCAGTTTTTAGCTCCTGTTGCCGATACAACATAGCCCTTAGTTAATACCGATTACAACCTGTTCAGTGCTCGATTACTGAAATCGGTCATTAATTGTGTTTTCCTTGCAAGTCAGACAATAGCACTAGTAATCGCATTGTCTCTACCCAGTGGTAAGAGCATCGAGTGACTTTAGGCCGTAAAGCCAGGTAATGTGGCCTGTTTTATGAACATGTGACTAAAGTGTGTATTTTTCTTTAGGATTACTTCAAGTACTAGTTTTTCCTCAGTTATTATGGGTGTCATAGTCCAAGTCGTTGACTCAGTCTATTTATTTATTATCATATACATACATTTTTCAGCATCGTCAATAATTGATACATGGAAATTTTGTCAGATTTGAGTCATTTTCAACAATCGTAATACGAATTTAATAAAACAACGCGTTTTAATTACGATACACTCATATGTAATGTTGTTGATTTCACGCTGCTATTCTATAGTTGGTCAACTACACACTGAAATTTATTTGCTGTTAAGTAGCGTTGATTACTGTTATTAAGTTAATTATGAATTAATAACATTTCTCTTCTTTTCTTTCTAGGTATGTACCACCTTTTGATATAATAAATATTTATAAATTTATTAAAATGTTTGGTAAGTTGAAAAAAAAATTGAAAACATATCTATCGGAATTTTATCGGTGACTTACGTAGGTACTAGGGTTGTCAATTATTCAAATTTTATTTTAATCGAATAAAAGTTTCTTACATTTTTTTATTATTCGACTGTTCGATTAATTTTAAAAATACCTCGATTATTCGAATAATTTAATAAAATAGATATATATTAAACCTAAAATACAAAATTAATTATATGTAGATGTAAATAATAATGTATTAGAGCATTTTAGTTATATAAAGTATATTTATATGGGGCATTTCATGTCAAGTGAACCAACTTTTGAAATCGATGTCTTCTGATCGGGATGAAATTTGCACCAAGGTTAGCTCTATTGGATAGTAACTCACAATTTTTCAACAACATCGGTCGAGAACTCTCTGAGTTATAGGGGGTAAAATTTTGACAAGTTGGTCAAACAGGGGTTTTTTCTTATCCATGTAACTTATTACCTATTGTTCTTAGCAAAATGTGTCCCAAATAGTATAGATAGCTATTTCTTCGATCTTTCGAAAAAAAATATTTAAAAAAAAAAAAAAATTTTTTCTCTTTTTTTTTTTTTTTTTTTTTTCTTAAAATAAAGTTTAGATATTTTCCTTGAACACCTACTTGGTCGCTTAGTGGGATGCGAGTGGGATATCTATCAAAATAAATATTTTGTAACTCAAAACATAAAATTTTTGACTTTTTTTGCAAAATCAAAAACTTTGTTGACTTTTTTTTTTCAAAATGGACCCTTCTTTAATCTTTTTTTTTAGGTCAAACAAAAGCTTAGATATTATCCTTGAATACCCTTTTGGTCGCTTAGTGGGATGCGAGTGGGATATCTATCAAAATAAATATTTTTTAACTCAAGACTTACAATTTTTGACTTTTTTTTTGCAAATACGATTTTTTTCCAAATGGGCCCTTTTTTTAAAATTTTTTTTGTAGTCAAAAGAAAGCTTAGGTCCATTCCTTTAAGATATTTTTAGTCCCTTAGTGGGATGCGAGTGGGATATCTATCAAAATAAATATTTTGTAACGCAAGACATACAATTTTTTAATTTTTTTTTGCAAAATCAAAATTTTTTTCCAATATGGGCCCTTTTTTAATTTTTTTTTTTGCTCAAAAGAAAGCCTAGGTCCATTCCTTTAAGATATTTTTAGTCCCTTAGTGGGATGCGAGTGGGATATCTATCAAAATAAATATTTTGTAACAATTTTTTAATTTTTTTTCCAATATGGGACTTTTTTTTAAAATTTTTTTTTTGCTCAAAAGAAAGCTTAGGTCTTTTCCTTTAAGACCTATTTTGTCACTTAGGAAGATGTGAGTAGGATATCTATTAAAATAAAAATGTTGTAACTCAAGACATTCAATTATTGACTTTTTTTTTGCAAATTCGAATTTTTTTTCAAAATGGGCCCTTTTTTAAAAATTTTTTTTTAGTCAAAAGAAAGCTTAGTTCCATTCCTTTAAGATATTTTAGGTCCCTTAGTGGGATACGAGTGGGATATCTATCAAAATAAATATTTTGTAACTCAAGATATACAATTTTTGATTTTTTGGCAAAATCAAAAACTTTTTTGACTTTTTTTTAAAATGGGCCCTTTTTGTAATTTTTTTTTTTGCTATAAAGAAAGCTTAGGCCTATTCCTTTAAGATGGTTTTGATCGCTTAGTGGGATGCGAGTGGGATATATATCAAAACAAATGTTTTGTAACTCAAGACATACAATTTTTGTGTTAAAACATTTATTTTGATAGATATCCCACTCGCATCCCACTAAGGGACTAAAAATATCTTAAAGGAATGGACCTAGGCTTTCTTTTGAGCAAAAAAAAAAATTAAAAAAGGGCCCATATTGGAAAAAAATTTTGATTTTGCAAAAAAAAATTAAAAAATTGTATGTCTTGCGTTACAAAATATTTATTTTGATAGATATCCCACTCGCATCCCACTAAGGGACTAAAAATATCTTAAAGGAATGGACCTAAGCTTTCTTTTGACTACAAAAAAAATTTTAAAAAAGGGCCCATTTGGAAAAAAAATCGTATTTGCAAAAAAAAAAGTCAAAAATTGTAAGTCTTGAGTTAAAAAATATTTATTTTGATAGATATCCCACTCGCATCCCACTAAGCGACAAAAAGGGTATTCAAGGATAATATCTAAGCTTTTGTTTGACCTAAAAAAAAAGATTAAAGAAGGGTCCATTTTGAAAAAAAAAAGTCAACAAAGTTTTTGATTTTGCAAAAAAAGTCAAAAATTTTATGTTTTGAGTTACAAAATATTTATTTTGATAGATATCCCACTCGCATCCCACTAAGCGACCAAGTAGGTGTTCAAGGAAAATATCTAAACTTTATTTTAAGAAAAAAAAAAAAAAAAAAAAAAAGAGAAAAAATTTAAAAAAAAAAGTCAAAAAAGTTTTTGATTTCGGAAAAAAAATATTAAAAATTTTTTATTTTTTTTTTTAAATATTTTTTTTCGAAAGATCGAAGAAATAGCTATCTATACTATTTGGGACACATTTTGCTAAGAACAATAGGTAATAAGTTACATGGATAAGAAAAAACCCCTGTTTGACCAAATTGTCAAAATTTTACCCCCTATAACTCAGAGAGTTCTCGACCGATGTTGTTGAAAAATTGTGTCTGAGTTACTATCCAATAGAGCTAACCTTGGTGCAAATTTCATCCCGATCGGAAGACATCGATTTCAAAAGTTGGTTCACTTGACATGAAATTCCCCATATATATTATGAAATAATTGTTCACATTTATCTCCTAGGAAAGACTCAAGTATAAATACCTAGTAATATCACTAATAAAGGAACAAGTTAAATTCGAGTAAGTAGAAGCCCACTACCCTATAGGGTTCCTATAAAAATTATGCTTCAATTTTCTACTAAAATTTAATATTCCATGATAATAATAATACAGTCGACCTCTAACAGCGGGTGACCTAATCATTGAGCCAATATATACTTTTTTTAAACACTGCTAACAGTCCCATTTAATGTTACTTTCTAAACCGTGCTAAAACTTAACTCACAAAGAATTGGCCAACGTGAACATTTTATAAAACTTTTCATTTTTTAACAAATTCATTAAAATCCACTTAAGATTTTTATTTTCAATTTTCTCTACGGTTGCTGTTGATATTTTCGTTTGTTGTTTTAACTAAAATGTGTTATTTAGGGAAAATAGCAGCAGCAACAACAAAAACTGTAAAGTAAACTAAAATAGGGAATAAGTGGAAAGAAATTTTGTTCATTTGAACCTTTCTAAATAACAAAACTTTTTAATTAAGTCAACAACAAACTTTTATACTTCCCTTAGTGTTAGAAGTAACAACAACAGCAACAGTAAAACAAAATTAAAAACAACAACAGCAACAGAATACTTACAGTGAACATAATCTCTCACCAACATCATCGTTATCATCTTAAACTTGTTCATCATTATCTTTAACATTATCTACAACAACAGAATTTACATAATCATCATAGGTTGTGTGCGTGTGTGTATATGTATGTATTAATATCCCAGCATAGAAATTATTTAAGCAGAATTTGGCCGGATTTAAACAGTCAGAAACGTATTAAATGAAGAATATTGTGTTTAATTTGTCATTTTCATGTTGCACTTTTTTGCATTTTTTGAGAAATATAGTTTTTCGTAGGCAGGCTTCGCTTGCAAAATAACGAACTTGAGGAAGTTTGGTTGGATGAGCAAAAGAAAGAGGAGACGAATGCTGCTGTTTACAATTTTATTGTTGGTAAAATTGAATGCGGCAATTTTTTCAATGTGAAGAATAAAGTGCGAATTTTTTGTAAGAATATCTCAGTTAGATGGAAGACTTCCCGCCATATTGGATCCGCCATTTTGAATCTGAAAATCTTTAGCTCAGATTCAAAATCAGCAATCTTGAATACCACCGTATTCCAAATTTCATGTAAATTGGAAGATATTTTAAAATTTACGCCGCCATATTGGATCCTCCATTTTGAATCTGAAAAGTTTTGTCCCAGATTAGAAATCAGCATACTTGAATTCCTTGTATACCGGATTTCATGTAAATCAGAAGACATTTTAAAATTAATGCCGCCATATTGGAACCGCCATTTTGAATTTGAAATCTGCAACCTTTAAAACCCCCGTATACGGATTTTCATATTTGTTCAGTGATTCCTTATAGTTTTGGCCACAAAAATGATTGAAATTACCTATAGTGCAATGTTTCTAATTTTTCTAAGTAGATTGGTATTGAAAATCAGCAAAATGGAATTAGTTGGACCAGGGTTATGAACCCAAATGTGAGACAGCCTCCAAAAATTTTGATAATTTTCACATGTTTTTTGTTATTTTGGGTTATGTGATTGCGGAGAATACCATGCTATTTTTGGCCTATAATTGGTCATAGCTCCCATATAACGAGCTCATCCTAAAAACTCAAGAACCTCAATAAATATTTTAAATATCTCGATGTCGAACTAAAATGCTGCACAGTGGGGCAGAATCGAAATTTTTTGGAAATAAATATTGCATTTCTAAACGGCTCAAAGTAGGGTACCTTCGACATGTAAAATTTTTAAACACTTGCATTTAAAGCATTTAAAAATTAAAATTTTAAAATTTGTCTATACCTCGGCCCGCTCTTTCAAAAATATAGGGCCTAATTTTGGACCGAATGGACTCGAATTTTTTTTGTTAGTTAGAAAACTAAATTAGTAATAATATACAAAAGATTTGAGGTCAATATCTATTATGGATCCAAAAATAAACGATTTTCAATTTAAATATTAAAAAAATAGTAGATTTTTGCTGTTTTTTGGGCGTAAAGGTGACTTAACTCTTTTTTTATTAAAAAAACTTTCTTTAAGAACATTTAACAATTTTATGTTTTCCTGTAAGGTCATTCCAAATATGTTATATGTAGTTTGACAGAATTTCGCACGAAATTTTGAACAGAGTACTTAGCTTATCACTCTAATAAATTCTGTACAGTTCGGACCATAACTGATTCAAGTTGCCATAGAATTCCAAAATTACATATTGATGGTGATAATACAAGATTCGGCACAAGCGAATATAATACTCTTACTTGGTTTTTGCTACTATTAACAAAATTTTATATTTTAGAAATCGCTTTCAGTGCCTGACATTTTTTTAATCAAATTGACTTAAATTTTTTGAGGATAATTTTTTAACTTTTAAAATTTTCTTGATTATTCGAATGAATAACGATTAAAACATTTTATTCGAATATTTAATAAATATATTTAAAACCAGAAAAATGCTAATAATTGCTTAACCTAATGTGTTTAACAAAAAAACCTTTAACAGGGTACCCGGGTACCACATACAGAACCTATGCATTATGAAATGCAAAAAAAATTTTTAAGTTTAGCCTAACGTCAATTCAATAAATGTTGATTGCCATTCCCATATACAGAGTAGAGTTCTATAGCTGAAACAAAAAGTCGACTTTTCGACTTTTTTCGTTTTTTAAAAAGTCGACTTTTCGAACATTCGACTTTTTAGTTAAATCGACTTTTTTCGACTTTTCGACTATTTTCGACTTTCCGACTATTTTCAACTTTTTAACAATTTCTTTTAAAAAATACAGAGTTTCTACATTTATTGATGAGCCTTTTGTAATGTTTAGCAATAAAAATGAAATTTATCAAGAAGAATGTTGGAAGAATTTTGTGTAGAAAAAAGCTTTATTTTATAAATATTTATTTATTATTTATATTAGCATACACTACAAAAAATGCAAGTGTACGAAATTGCAATAGTTTTAGTATAATGTTGCAATTAAATATTTTCTTAACAATCTAAAAAGTCGACTTTTATCGACTATTCGACTTTTTTCGACTTTTATCGACTATTTTCGACTTTTATCGACTTTTGAGATAACATAATCGATTGTTCGACTTTTTTCCGACCAAAAAGTCGATTTCGACTTTTTTCAACAAAAAGTCGATTTCGACTTTTTTCAACAAAAAGTCGATTGTTCGAATAATCGAACATATAATTGGAAAAACATTCTTACTCTATTGTAGATAATTTTAACTTTTCCTTAAAAGTTTTTAGCCACAACGTTTTTGATATTAACTTAAGTATTGTAATGTTATAATCCTAATGCAAATCCTATTATTTGTTAGCTATTTGTCAGCATTATATATATAATTATATCAACTTCTTGAACACTTCTTTAGTTTTATTTTTGCTGGGATGGTTGCATTTTGCCTTAAAACAGCAGTGTTTTAAATTACAGTGTTAAAAATACTTAAGATTTTTTTTCTTTTATTCAACTCAAAAGTGTGAATCATTATCCACAAACTAGGGTTTCTGGCAAATTCATTTAATAGAGTTGCCATTACCTAGTTGTATATTTCCAACAGCGCCATTTTAATTATAACTAGGATCGCTTGGTGGTCAAAATTACCACTAATAACAAAATTGAGTATACGCAAAAATATTTTTCACGTTTGTGTACAAATACACGTGTATTTAGATGTGCATAAACATATTGCTGTTGTTTTTCAAGCAAATTTAAAACGCTTTTTAACATTTTTGTGTACAAATACACGTGTATTAGATGTGCTGTTGTTTTTCAAGCAAATTTAAAACGCTTTTTAACATTTTAATGGAAAGAAAGAAGAGAAAATAATCTTTAGAAATAATCTTAGAGAAAATAATCTTTTAAACCATATAGGTTTCATCAATATTGGTGGACAATAACATACTTAAAAGTGTACCACAAAAAAACGTGTGGCCTATTTATATATAAGATTCTCAAGACAACAGATTCAAGAGGATATTAAATGTTTCATTTAGTTATTCGAGATATTAGATGCGAATGCGCTCTTTTGATCGAGCTTATTCCAGAACCTGCTCTGTTTGGGAACCACTAAGATGAACCAGTTCTATATTTTTAATTTAACTTCATCTCAGCAATACAGTAACCTATTTTACTAATAAATATTCATAAATTTGTGTACTATTTGGCATTTCTGCTTTAAATTTATTTATTTCTTGGGATTTGAAATAAGTTGTCTTGTTTTCGAACTTTCGTCGTATGTATTTGCTTTCTTGGTAGACTTAAAATACAAGTAACTAAGTATATATCCGCGCTTAAATTCCACAAATAACTTGTAACTCTTTCGTTTTGTTTGTAGTCTGACTGTGTTGTGTGTCGGTAAATGCAAAAGCAGACAATTTAAAAGTTGTTAAACACATAAGAACATTTTGTTTTTAATAAGATTTTCGTAGAGAACTTTTAACAAGCTAAATGTTGTTGTGTAAGTGGTTTTAGAATTAATTTTAGTAAACCCAAATAATAATAATAAACATTTGAAATTTCATTAAAATTATAAGCATACATTTAAATAGTTATAAAGAACTTTTTTCAAAATCTCTGGGAAAGTAATTTCTGCTTATTATTGGATTAAAAAGTTGGTGGCCTAAAATATAAAATTATCATACCCTATACCACCTCATAGGGGGTAAGGCGTTTGTGTTGATGGTTGTAAAACCAAAGAAAATATTGGTGTAACGCTTACATTAAAGAATTACCAATTTATTGATGCTCATTAGGGTGGCTCTTATATTGGACTTTTTTTCGATTTACTGTGCTGCCAAGGTCTAAAATTATTATCTGTCAGCTAAAAACAAAGTTCAGACATTTTGAACAAAATCGGATAACGTGCAACATCTATCACACAAAAATAAATCAAATTAACAATTTTTTTATTTAATAAAACAATTTGTGACATCGATAACCAATTATAATTTAATACCAAAGAATATCAGGATGTGAAACGCAGTGAAAAAAAATCTAATGACGTTTTCTTTTCTAGCATAAATTATGCCTTTACTCTTCGAAAAAAGTGTAACTTGTAAGTGTTAATGTTGCCCTAAATCCCCGAAAATATGCTACATTTTTCATCCTCAATTTTATCAAAAGATTAGAAAGGCAATGCTTATTCTAAGAATCTCAAAAAGAATATCAGACCCTTCATTTTATATTTTCAAATTTGTTTTAAACAAAAATTTAAAAAAAATAAATTGTTTTTAATAAATGCTAAATGAGCATTAATAATATAAATAAGAACTGTGCATGATCGATTTAAAGTTGGCGGATTTCGATTTCAAATTATTACTTCAAAAAACATATCGCTGCCTACATACAGCCTCAAAAGTATGTAAATCCCAGTGAATTATTTGATTTTTTTAATCGCTCTATATTTTTAGGTAATCAAAATTAGTTTTTTTTCAAAATTGTTTTTGAAAATTAAAAAAAAAATTAAACATTTTTTCAAATATTTTTTTTTTGATTTTTTTTACAAATTATACTTTAAAATAAAAAATAAATTTTTGTTTTTTTTCCAATTTTTTTTTTAAATTAATTAGCAAAAAATTTTTTTTTTTGAAAAATTCGGGTTAAAAAATATTTTTCCAGATTTTGACCTATTGTTGGTTCAAATTACTATATCCTTATATCGTTGCAATGGATTTTGAAATATCTATCCATATATATCCATATTGTCTATATTAATTACTTAGTAATCCAGATCCAGATATGTAGATCAGAAATAGGCCAAAAATTGAGGATGTTCCGGTTATTTCCTATATCTCAGCCATTTGTGGGCCGATTTTCTTGATTTTAAATAGACCGATCCGGAAGAATTCTCGATATATTGATGTATCAATCATGTTTGGGGTTAAGTAAAGTTGATTTCAACATACAGACGGACATGGATATATCGACTTCGCTATCTACGATCCATAATATATATACTTTGTGGGGTCGAAAATGAAAAATGTAGAAATTACAAACTTATATATACCCTTACCACTCATGGTGAAGGGTATAAAAAGTAGTTCAATTTTAAACTTTCACAAACATGAAAATTTTTTATTATATGTCAAAGGCAATAGAAAATGTTCAAATTATTCATTTACTGTAAAATAAAGCCTTTTTGTTGCTTAAATTTAAATACTCCATTCTTGTAATTTTCATATATGCGATGAATATCTCTGATATTTAAGATTAAGTACTTTAAAATGTATACAAATATTGCTTATAGGCCTTTTTTTAATTTTTGAAAACCTTTGGGCCATTGTTTTACCCACTTTTCATGAGTCATTATTTAAATTTCAGACATATGTGTGTATATTTAGTTGTTTTCTTAAGTGTAAATTATAAATTTATATTTTAAAATTGTGCGTTTGTTTTTTGTTTTTTATATGACAATAATTTTTCCAAAGGTAATTTGTAAGCAACACATTATTTTTATCAGCCTCATTAAAAGTCATTTGATATGCAAGGCATATATTATGCCCACAATAATGAGAAAATGGCGAACAGTTTTACACCCCTACCCTTACCAACGCGCCATACCTATGATGATGATGATGACATTATCATATCTAGACTACTTACTAAACACTCTGGTTTCTTTTGACTTGTCAGGACTTTAAGTTACAGCCTAATAAAACATCAACCTTTGCCACCACCGCACTCATATAAAACATTATACATATTTTTTTTATTTAAAATAGAAAAATTATCAAGAATATGGCTGCATGATATTTTTATTATTACCATTTTCCTTTTTTATTATTATTTTTTTTTTAATTTTTTGCCAACGTAGCATATGTAAATTTTGTTTGTGTCACCAACACCATTTGAAGCTATGAGAGTCCTTAATACACACACATACAGTTCTTCTAGTGGTAACAGTTTTCTCTCGCTCATTTTCATCATTGTCGGCATCGACCTCGTAGTCGTCACCATCAACATCATTGTCAGACTCATCTTTTTAACAACCGCCAAAAAACGAAAAACGTTGAATAAAAAAAAAATTAGAAGGAAATTACAAGAACAATTTTATATGAAACCTTTTTTCCTATAATAATAATATTTAAACGTGTGTGTGTCAACTTTACACATACACACACTTAAATATTTACATTAGGGTGGCACTTATTTTGTAATTTATGGATTTTAGATGATCTCAAGAGTGAATTGTACTCTGTAGTCCAAAACTATATGATATTTAAGCAATATCGGATAACGACTATATAGTATGAGACAAAGTAGCAACATGAAAAATTAATATTAAAAAAAAAATAAAAATTTCGATTTTAAATTTTCTAACATTCTTAACCTATTATAATATAAAATTTCATACCACACTAAAATCCGAAATTTCAAATTTTCAAAATTTTTTTAGACGAAATTTCAAGAAATTGTATTTTTTCGATTCTAATAAAAAATTTGGATTTGGAAAATTTCATACCAATCTCAAATCTAAAATTTTACATTTTCAAAATTTTTTTGGACGAAATTTCAAAAAAAAAATTTTTTTTGGATTCTAATAAAAAGTTTGAATTTCCTCACTTATAGGGGGGTCAGACGGCATGTATTGCATGTGTATTGGGACATGTATTCGATACATATGGAATTTTATGTGTATGTCAAAATTCACATTATACATACGATTCATAATTTCCACGTTCAAACGTACATATGTAATGGCATGTGACATAACATCTATTAGTTTATATGTTTGTTGTTTTTAACAATATATTTAAAACATTTTTAAATCACAATAAATATATTTAAAGCAATGAAACTTATTTTGTTATGATTTTTCTTTACTCATTTTTGTTTTGTTTTTTATTTTGCACTCACACAGTGTTGTATTTCAAAATACAACACATGTGTAAAAATGTCCCAATACATGGCACAAAACACAAGAAATACATGCCGTCTGACCCCCCCTTTTAGTATTTATTAGAATCGAAAAGAAATGTTTTAAATTTCGTATAATAAATGTTGAAAATGTAAAAATTCATATTCAAATTTTATGTTATTTTTTTGGTTTCAAATTTTATTTTATATGCATAGCACAATGGTTTAGAAGCGTTTTTTTTTAATATTTCAGCATCTATTGGAGATATTGTTACGAAATTTCATATGGTTGAGTTGTTTTATATTTGATCAGCTTTCGAGCGATAATGGGGGCCAGTGCGTGATCTCGCAAAGTTGGTAATCTCTTTGCGAGGCCACGCAAAATGCCAAATATCCACTTATGATCCCAATGAGCTGAAATTGAAAATATAAATAGTCCTTGAGAAGATCTACAAAAATTCTCTAACAAGTTTAGGTTATCTTCATTGGTTCAAGATATATTTAGGTTTATTAATTTTTTTTTTTAATTTTGCTCGATCTTTTTATGAATTTTTGGATATGGAGGGTCCAATTTTATCGTTAAAATATCAGCTATATTGGTGATAAAATTCTAAATAAAATAAAAATAACTTGCTAACAGTTATCTCGTTAAACGCATCCAAATTTGGAATATGTAATTTTTATGTGTTTTACCGAAAATGCCCATATATTTTTTCTTTCGTAGAAAAAATTTTCTTCTAGACTATATGCAATTTTTATATGATCCTGCAAGAGAACTTAATGCAAAAGCGTGTGAAGTAAAAATTGGCTCACTTAAGCTGGCTCACTTGGCTCACCCCCCGCAGACCTATCCAAAATGGCACAATTCAAAAAAAAATCGGTTTGAGTAAAAAATTCTAAAAAGGCAAAGCAGCGATACTCGAAAAAGTTAAATATTTGTATAACCCTATATGTTTGTAAAATATTCGCAAAGTTTTTTTTACTATCACACGGTAAATGACGTCACAGTAAACACTTTTCTAAAAAACTCAGTTTTTGTAACACATTTTCCCCGTTATAGGAATTTCGGTATTTGAAAATAAAAAATTTTAATTCCATTGATTTAAGGTCATTTGAGTTAATATTAGTTCCAAATTTTGTTATAATATCTTTAACCGTTAAAATTTTACATTAATTCAAATTTTATATTTTTCTTCGTGGAAAATCACCATATTATAATTTTTTTTTAGTAAGAATTGTGCTAAAAAAATGACGTCCCAAATATTCATAAAACTTCCTAATTTTAGTAAAATATTAAGCTTCAGATCCTAATGTTTGCAACAATATCAAATACTTATATTCAACGGCTTTATTTACTTCTCAAAAGTTCCACAAACCTTGCCCCTTTTGAAAAATTTGTAGGTATGGAAATCCCTAAAAAGTTTTCAATAAATAATTATTGGAAATTTTGCGGTAAATTGATACCTATAGCGAAAAAGGTCTAGATATTGATGAAGCTGTTATTGAGTATTAAAATAATAAGAAATTTTTTCTTCCGTGGCTAACTCGGAAACTCGCCTTTATTGTACAATATGTACCCGCTACGCAAGTAAGTATCGAAAGGTTGTTTTTAGCATTATGATTGATTAATGATTTTAATAATTATTGGATATTGTCTGGTAAATTCAGTAAAGTCTAATATAAGCTCCACCCTAATGTACATATGAAGGTATAGACCCAGCAATATAATGATAGTTAAACCTTATGGCTGAAAGTGAAAATAAAAGCACGGAGACTGAAAAAGCGTACAAAACTTGCAAACATGAAAACCGGAAGTTGGTAACTTAACCTGTGGTATAATGTGTTATTGTTGTATATACTTACATATGTGTATATGTATCTCTATGCTAATAAACATATACACTTACTACATTTATGTACGTTTCATATGCCGGGAAAATGAAGGCAAAAAAATGAATAAAATAAATAAGTAATGGCGGCAAATTATTATGTGTCTTATATGAGTCATTTGTGAGCCTGCTGCCAGAGCTAATGTTTGCATTTAATTTTATGACTTTGCTTTTTTGCTAACTTCTTTTGCGTTTTATTTTCTGTTTTCGCTTCGTTTGTGTTCTTGTCTACTCAATCTTTTGGCCCACCTTTTTTCGTTTCATATTTTTTAAGTATTTAATTCATCTGGAATATTTAAGTGTCTGGCCGAAGAATGCTCTAAAATTTTTCAATATATTCGGTTGCATTATTTGAGTTTAATTTTTGGTTTATTGTTCTTAGAATTTTATGAATCTTAGAATCATATACTATATGGGCGTTTCCTTCGATTAGTCAACCAAGATCGAAAAATAAAATGTTTAAAATCATTGTGTTTTATTGAAGATATTTCGATCAAATTTGGAACTAGAGATGCCAAACGGGGAATCCCGTTCCCGAAAATCCCGGGGTTTTCGGGTTTTCTTAAATCCCGAAGCCCGGGATTTTTTAATTTTAAATCCTGGGATTTTCTAAATCCCGTTTTTCATAAATAAAAAGGGGAAAATGTGATTTTTGTGTGCCTTTTTCATGCATTTTGATATTCTACATGCCCAAATATCACAAAGTGATGTTCAGCAAAGTTGTTAAGCTCAACTCCCGCTACAAAATAGTTAATAAAGGAAAGTGGTATTTTTGGTTTACCTAGAGTGGGGCTCTGGAAAATAAATGCTTCACCTTTTTTGTAAGTTATCTAACAAAACTCAATTTAAATCCTCTTCAAACGAAATTGATTTTATATCAGATGAGGAGCTCGAACAAAATGAAAATATTTCCATTGCTCAAAGGCTAAAAGATATTATTAATAAATGTAAAAAACCCAAATAACAATAACGAAACCAAATTATAATGTAGATTTGCCACTTGCAAAAGAAATAAATCACTTTATTCTGAAGAAACAAGAGGAAAATACTTGCAGATTTGTTATAAGTATTTGCAAACGGATTTTCCAATGTGAAAGATTTAATGTGAAAGATGTTTTTCGACAGCAGCATATGTCGGAAACAAAATTCGTTTCAGAATGGCAGACGAAACCATAGATTCAATAATATGTCTAATAAATATTAATTGCTAAATAAAAAATTTAATTTCAATTGTAAAGACATAATTATGTACGTTTCTTTCTTATAATTTTCGGGATTTTAGATTTCCCGAAAATCTTTACAGTCCTCAGACTGCGTACTTTACAGTACAGATTCTTATCAGTCCCGATTAGCATCTCTATGTGGTACATATTATTTTTTCAGCCCTAGGACCAAGCCTGTTGAATCCGGCTGAAATCGGTCCATTATTTCACCTAGCCCCCATACAAATGTCCTCCCAAAATTGGACGTTATCGGTCGTAAATAGAGATATTTTATTGTGTAAATACCGGATAGAGACCTACATTTTAAAATAATTTATTTTTTAATTATTTTCCTTATTTTTTGGACATCAAAAGCGTACGAACGTACGTTCGTGACCCCAGAAAATGCCCATATATATTTTGATGTGTTACAAATGAAATGATTTCCATACCTGTGATTTAATCACCGTGATTGAAAAATTACTAGTAACAACTGTTACTGAATATAGCAAGTAACAGGTGCCAGTCGTTCTTTAAGTCGTAAATCCAGTTAAATTAGAATGACATTATTCAAAAATTATGGGATCACTCATTTCTTTCTTATGACAAGAAAAAATAGCAATTTTCCGATTTCTCCCTTTAACACATCCGAAGCTTAAATTTCTAAAGTACTCCATTTTGTTTAAAGCTTATGTGATTATCTAAATCTGCTTTAATTTGACCAATAATATTTGCTAATGTTTTAAAAAAGTACCAAAACTATTTTAAATTCGCACTAGAGTTTCCAAAAATACATTGGTAGTTAATTTTGGTGTGACAAGAGGAACCAATGTTCCAAATTTCTACAATAGTTTTGAATAAATGCATTTCCTTATATTTTGTAACTTTTATCCAAGTGATAACACTGTGCACGAATTTTATACTTCTTTTTTCTGTCAAGCAGGACATCCGGCGGTTTAACCTAATTCGAGTTCGCTGAATCCGCACCATCAATAGCTAACCTAGACCGTTTTTTAGGTTAGCTCTTGTTTTCAAGATATACCGCTATTTCGAAAATGGAGGAGGTTGCACGCAATTACCTATACCCTGTTAAATAATATATATACAGTGACGGACATTACAATAGAATCACTACCAATATTTCGTTTAAAACCAGGAGCAATCATAAGGATTGGTGTGGGCCAGAAAATATAAAAAAGTGGCAAAATGTGTTGTGGACGGACGAAACGGCCATTAATTTAATTGGTAGTGATGATAAGACATGGGTTAGACGTCCAAAAAATGGCAAAAACCTAAAACGTTTAAACATGGTTGGGGAAATATTATTATATGGGGATGCTTTTCTTGGTATTTCGTTGGTCCAATTTATTGGATTAAAGAAAATATTGATAAGCACTTGTATGTAAATATTTTGGAGAATGTTATAAAGCCACATGCAGAATGGAATATGCCCTTAAAATGGCTCTTCCAAAATAATGACCCAAAGCACACGTCAGGTCTTGCCAAAAAATGGTTTTTATATAACAAAATTCATGTTATGGAATGGCCGTCTCAATAGCCAGAAATATGGTATGCAATTTCCCGATCTACATGCGAAAGTTTGTTAAATCCCCAAAAGATTTGATGCTGTTATTAGAAATAATTGATATGCAACAAAATATTAAGAAAACAACGAAATCTTGTGATGATTTTTTTATTTTTAATCATTTTAAGACTGATTGATTCTATTTGAATGTCGCATATTTTATTTAGTCTTTTAGATTTGACATCGTTTTTAACATAAGAATGTGTTATTTTTTTATTTTTTTATTTTGTTTTTTTCTATTTATTGCTTACGTTATGCACAGAAAAAAGTTTCAACTTAAATATTATGATTTGATTTCATTGATTTCAATTCATAACATTTATAAATAATTTCTTACATATTAAGATTTTGTTCGTATTTTATGTTTTCAAATTATCTAGAAGGCTTGAAAAATATAATTTCAATTTCATTTATATTTTTATGTTGTTGAAAAATGTTTGAAATTTTCCTTGGAAAACTTTTTATTTATTTTTATGATTTTCAGCTACAAAATGAGCCAATATGCGCGAAAATGATTAAATTTTTTAAGGGGATGATATGCTTAATGTTTATTTATATTTTATTATGTTTAATGATACACATTTTTCAGATATTGTTGATTCATCTTAAAATATTAGCCAATATATGGCTATTTTGCAATTAGTTTTGAATTAATTCATTAGATAATGCAATTATAATGCAATTTATTATAAAATATTATTAAATTTATGCAAAAAAAAGCAAAAATTTCCGTCATGAACAATTTTATAATATTTATGAACATGTTCTTATTCTGAATGAAAAAAGTTTGGGAAAAAAAAGTCAAGTTCGATTAATAATATTTATTACAAAATTCATTCCAATTATGAATTTCTTTTTTCTGTGTGAGCATTAATATATAATGAACAAATTTTAAATTTTAAATCAAATTTTGTAGTTTTACCGCTTTAATCGAATTCATATGTAGTGATTCTATTGTATTGTCCGTCACTGTATATCTATATATCTTATCTTTTCTAATCAAAAATCAAATTTAAGGATTCAAAATCAATAACAAACAGACAATTTGCAGAATCTTGCCGTTTTGTAATATATGTATTTTTGTGTACTGCATTGCCGACTATTCCAGTACTAAACATTGGAGAACACTGCCGGATGTAGCTAATTACTGCGAGTTATGTATTTTGTTAAAATATTAGGGGATATTTGTTTTATTTTTTGTGAATAAAATCAAAAGCTGTGAACAGATTTTAATCATTTACGGCTTGTTTCATTTAAAAAAAGAGATTTTTTAAATTATTTACAAAAACAGAAATAATGCTGAATAATTAAGAATAGATTGGAGCATACAAATCAAGTCATAATTATTTTGAACTAGCAAATCGATTAAAGAAAATTTGACTTCAAAAAGACTCTGGTCCTCGATATTTAAATTATTATTCTTTTTTTAATATTTCCTATATATTTCAGAGAAATATAAATATATTATACGTTTTTAATAGAGTTTCTATTATAAGTAAATATTGTAGATATTTTTCCGGCAAAAAACATTTTTCAAATTTTTAATTTTAAATATAGTATATAGAATTTAACTCAGTAAACTTTTAAATTTTCTGTAAATATACGAAAAGAAATTTCAAAATTTTAAAATTCAGAAATTCAAAATTTTACTTTAATTTGAAATTGCCAATATCTCGTCTCTATAAAAAATAATATGTACGTACATCCAGGCATTAACTATTAGATTCCATATTGAATCAAAAACAGAAAATTGAATAAGTTTTAGATTTTGGCACCCGGAACTGATGTAGAAATAAATCTCT
Organism: Calliphora vicina; assembly: GCF_958450345.1. NCBI lineage: Eukaryota > Metazoa > Arthropoda > Insecta > Diptera > Calliphoridae > Calliphora > Calliphora vicina. The sequence goes on along the minus strand of NC_088784.1, from coordinate 38,202,484 downwards.
TTTTTTGATTACTAAATTTAAAAAAATTTTGTCCTTGGTTAAATAAATTATGATTCATCTTTGGGAATATGTGCCTGAGTTTATTTGTCAATATGAGGAAAACATGTTCATTTACATAATACGAATTCAGTAGACTATTTGCTCATGTTCATTAAGTTAAATTTGTGTAAATTTGAAAACAACACCATTTTTTTGTCTTAACACTTTATTGAATTTGTTTCCTGAAGAAAATCCAATTGATATACATTTTATACAACTCAATGATGACCATTAGGTATATTATTAGCCTGCTGTTTGCGTCGCACATCATCCTTAAACCACTCACCCACTTGGCTATTTAAAATGCACAAAAATGAGCGATAGCACCACAAGTCCTTATTGCGATTCTGATTGTCCTGATTGCATTTAGAGATAACTGGTATAACCACCTCATCATTGGCACGTCCACGATATTGCTGGGAGATTTTCTCCACATTAAAGCCATTAGTATTATCCCAAATACCTAATTCGTTGGATACACAGTGTATGTATTTGTGTACAATTTCCTCATTGGGATATTGAAACGATTGAAATCTGGCCTTGTAGGCTTGTGGCACATGTTCCTGTTGAAAACATTTTTCGGATTTTTCGGGAAATTCATCGGATGTTTTACTTTGGCCGTCTATTAACATCTTTAATTAAATTGAAAATATTTTTTTGTTAAACAAGTACAAATAAATTAATTTTTTAAATTCCCACCACTAGATTTAAACTGAGAATTAATAGAGTTGTTATTGCGGCCTTCATTGTTATATTTATGGCTTTTGTTTTGAATTCAGCTTTTAAAATTTAAATTTATTTTGCCGGCTGCCGTTTCGTAGTGTTCATTTATATGACTTGATTACAACTATTTTGAACTTGAGGTTTTCAAGTGCAAAAACACATTTTGTTGTTTGTGATCTTTTAACTGTCTGTCTGTCGTAATTATCAATAAAATTATAAAATTGTTGCTTTAGCTGTAGCGTTATCTAGTCAAATGCTGTGAATGTTTAATTAAAAACTAAACCTCCCCTTAATTGTTTTATTTATAGATTTATAGTACATAAGGTAGTCTTATACAATTTCAAAGGAAATTATTGTAATTAATAGATAGAGTTCAATTTTGTATTAAAAGATTTATTTAGCATCAAGGTTATACCGTTTTGCAAGAAAGTACAGTTTAGTAATTAAGGCTTATATGTAATTCCTTATCTTGGGGAGAATTGTAAAAAAATTTTAGTGCCATCACTTAATTAATAAATCGACACCAGTCACTTAGTCGCCTCGTCTATGGGAATTCTGTTTTAATTTTAGTTGGGGGTTATCACAAGTCATTTGCATTCTACTTATAAGCCAGAGATAACAATATCAAGGTACACATATTCTCATTGTTAAAATATTTGAGGAAATAAGTATAGTATTTCATCTTACATGACTCTTATAATGATGGACTTCATTAATCTTCTCGAAATTAATAGTGTTTAAGCTACAATGATATAAAACTACAACATTGACAATTTCAGTCAAGTCGAATAATTTAATTTTCGTGGCTTATGTTCCAAGCCTCATGTAAAGATAAGTGATGGAATGAATTTAATTTCATGTTTTTAATGCAAGACTATTATCTCTGTTCAAGATACATACATCATGTTTTTATATGAATTTATGTCTAATAGGGCCCATACACAACACCATCATTATTGAACAATGAAGTGATTGCGCAATTATGCTTGAAGCACACATTACTCCAGCATGCTGGTACAAAATTAATTTTTTACCAAAAATTGTGTGGAAAAGTTTGTAATGAATAATGATAAACAAAAACGAAAAATGATCAAAAAAAACGTGTTTGCATGAAGAAATGGTTAGAAAACAAAGGAGAACTAGGACACACTAAACTTCTAAAAGAAGATGGTACATTTTTCTTCTCTGGAACATTCCTGATCTTCCAAAAATGGAGTTAATCGTAATACCACAACGAAGACTCCAAAACGTCATTTGTTCCTGCAGTATTCGAAAAACGTTGATTTTTTACCATTCTTGCTCTTGGCCCACCTCTTTCAATTGTTCTACCATTTTATTGTAGCATTGGTTTTTTAATTCATAGGCAAAGCATTGTTTTATAAACTTCGTAAAATTCTCCCCTAAATATTTTTTTTTTTTATTTTTTGATGTTTATGTCTTGACGATTTAAATTTTATGATCTAATTTTACAACACACGATTCAATCATGCTGGTTCAATCAAAAAAATATCAAACTATTTTTGATAAAGCACCAGCAGCTGGTACAATCACACCACAAGCTCATACACGATCAATCAGCTGGCACAATCACTTGATTGCACAATCGTGATGGTGTTGTGTATGGGCCCTATAACTGGAAACACGCCAGCAAAAACTTGGCAAATAATCAATAACTTGTAGTAGTCGTATAATGACTGGATTACTATATGTTATATAACAGCTTACTTTAAAGATATTTGAATTACCACATTCTGTTTTCACCATAAATGGACAATTTGCAGTACCAGTAAAATTTCAGTAAAAATAGATTTTTACTGATTACTGAAAACCTTTTTATCGGGCTGTGATAGAAAGGAAATATTGGTGCCTTTTTGAAGATTTTTTATGAGATTTTTAAGGATTCAAAAAACATCACTTGTATTAATTTTTGATGCAGAATCGACTGGTGAACTTAGATTTGCAATATATTTAACCGTTTTTGTTCTACAGAAAAATATGCTCAAATTTAAGGGTTAATTTAAATTTTGGCACTGTTATTGTAAATCTAAGACCATAAGGTATATTGATCGCAACCTTCATTAAAATCGGCACAAAAATATATAATATTTATCTATCATTCATTAAGAAATTCCAAATATTGTAAAATTTTACCTTTGACCTTCACGATTTAAGGGTTAACGTAGTCCAGATTTAGTAAAGCTTTCAGAGTATATTTAGAAATATCTCGCCTATAATATTCTATATATGTTTTACTTAAAATTTATAACAGTAATGAATTTGGTATCATTCGCCAAAATATGGCCAACAAATTCGTTTTTCCCGAAAATCGCAAATTTTAAGTCGCAGGTACGGAAAATCTGTAGGAGGTATGGATATCTTTTTGCATATTTTTATTCCCTATTATATTCTTAATAAATCCTTGTGTGATGATCAAACAATTCTGAAATTTGTTTAATCAATTTTTTAAAAATGGAGTTTTGAAACTGCCGTTAAAAAAATTTATTTTTTGGTCATACATGAGAATAGGTTAACGGTATCCTACGAAGCCAAAAACTCATATTAAAGCAAATATGGATATATTTTAAGTAAAAATGTGCTTTTATTTTAATATTTCTCAAATATTTTTTAACCAATTTTGGTCTTTTATATCTCATTACAACGACAATTACGAACATATTTCGATTCTTTTATATTCAATTGCAAAAGTAATTATTTAATGGCAAAATTTTTACAAATACTGAAAAAATAGCATTTTCCCTTTTATTTTAACCCTCGTGCGGCACCCCAATTTTTAACCGAGCGAGCTCAAACGTTTGTTTTAGACTAACCTAACACAAAACTGCCCTTCGTCTTTGAAAAATAGCTCCCACATATTTCCCACTTCGAAAATCATTTAACGAGTATTGATTTCCTAAAAATGTTGGTATTCAAATAAAATAGTAATGGCTCCCATATACAGAGAACCTCAAAGGTGAGTAAACACCACAAATTATATGATTTTATTTAAGATAATGGAAATCCTAAAGACTATCCATCGATTACAATTTAAAATTTTCGGTTTGTTGGAGATTGGGCTAAATACTAATTTCGGTTCTGAAAAAAAATTTTAAGTCGGTCTACAATGATTTTTTGGATTTTAAAAATATCTACAAATTTTCTGGTTTTTACTGACTTTTGAGGCTCTCTGTATTTATATTTTAAAAGAGAACTGTTTATAATCATATTCTCGGTGTAGGGTATCATATGGTCGGGCTTTACCGACTATACTTTCTTACTTGTTTTTTTTTCTAAGTTTATTTATTTAGAAGATTTAACCAGCTACAAATTTGAATTTCGGTTTTTTATTAAGAGAAACATTTCAAATTTTGTTTTTAGAGGATACTAGTTTTTTCCCATGTTGTCCCCCTAAACGTTCGAATTATCAAAAATAGCTTCTTCGTGGATAAAAAAGGGTTACATTTTCATTTTTATTTTTCCATTTTCGATACTTCAAGTGGTAAAGTTACATGTAAATTTAACTATCGCTGAATTGCCTTTCAAATATTTTGTAGCTGAATTTAGGGTCCTGCAGCAGCAAGTAAATCTAGTTAACGCCATCGCGGAGTTGGCGTTGTCTGTACTGAAATGTTTTTCTAAATACATATTATTTAATTTTTTTTAGCTTTTTATTATTTCATTTTCTATATTTTATTATTTTTATTTGTTTTCCATTAAATACAACCACTTCATGTTATCACTATTATGGATGGGATGTTGGTTTTGTTGCTGTTGTCATTTTTGTTATTTATTTTCAATCACAACCATGTGTCATTATTAATGTTTGTGTAAGTGGGCTTGTATGCCGGCAATACAACATGAAAACGAATGTGTGTGTTGGTTTGATATTTAGTTATTTCATGATTTTTTTCCCTCAATATTTATTTTGCAAATACATACTTCGATCGACATAAAATGACAACTACTCGTACGTACAAATATTTTCATATATTTATATGTAATGGCAGAATAAATAAATAAATAAACAAACATAGATGTACATATACATATGTACATTAGGGTGGCCCTAAAATTAATGGTTGAAAGTAAATTTCATTTAAAACCAGTTGCATTTATCCATAAGCTAGGTACTCTGTTCAAAATTTCGTGCGAAATGCTGTCAAACTATATATAAAATATTTGGAATAAAATATATGCGAAATAATTTCGCAAAAGTTGTACTCTGTTTTTATTGTGGAAAACATGTGAAATACATCTGGCAACCTTATTTTTCCACACGAAATAACATACGCAGCACTTCTTTCGCTCGAAATTAAAAGCAACAGCTAGATGTCAAACAGCATATAAAATTTTTCGCATGAAAAAACCATGATTTTTAGTAAATATGAACAGAGTACTAGGCTACAGAATCTGTAGAATCTATAGTAAGATGTTTAAATATACGAATTTTCTGATATGTATATTTGATACCAAATAAATCAAAAAATTCCATGCCAATCTCAAATTAAGAGTAATTTTAAAAAAAAAATTAGAGAATTGTTTTCGATTCTAATAAATTTTAAATGAGGAAAATTAAAATTTCGGAATCTGTACCTATTATGGGTTAGCTTGGATTTCGTAGAAATTTATGGCCAAATTTTGTATCTTCAAACGTATTTTCGTTTGCGTTTCCGTTTCCGTTTGGAACGAAAAAATAAAAATTTGGTATTTTATAAAACGAAACGATATTTGCGTTTCAAGTCAATTTTTTGATGTGGTACCAAGTTTGAAAACATAGTTTTTATGTCAACTTTCTGCCAAACAAATTAAATTATTTTTATTTATTTTCAAACAAATAACATTTTTTGAAAAAATTTTTAAATTTTTGATTGTTTTTTACATTTATTTGGAAAACAAATTTTTGTTGTTATATTTTTTATGAATAAAAAGGAAAAACACATTCTCAAAAAAATGTTTTTTCTTTGAAAATTTATGAAAAATGTATTGAAACGTAAAGAAATTCTCAACGTTTAATTTTGATGTTTCAAGCGCTTTTGAACGTTTTGTTCTGTTTTATAAAATTCAATTTTATATACAGAAACGAAAAATACGTTTTGAAAAATATGAAAATTCAAAAATGACAAATTTATTCGAAAAAAACGCTTCGTTACGTATTACAAAATTAGGGCATTAGTTTTTTGTTAAAAATTTTTTACTTTGATTTAATATGGTTTAAATATGTATATTATTTTTGTAATATTCACGATACAATAGAATACAAAAATTTATATTAAAAAAAAATTTTAATTTTGTAATATCTTTTAGTTATTTGCTGTATTGGACAGATATTAAAGGGTTAACAGTGCCCTAGAAATTTAAAATTACATGTACGTTAGCAGCACAAAGAAAGAATACGTTATTAAATATGAGAATATTTTTAAATATTTTCAAATAAAAATATGAAAATCGGTATAGCGTTTATTTGTTTCTTTTTCAGAAACTATTCCAAACTAGGCCCTCTCTCTAGCTTTTGACACATCCATTTTTTTATTTTTTTCATACATTTTTTTCATACATTTATGTTTACATTCTTATTTTTCTTTTCTATATTTTACTATTTTATTGAAGAATAATGATAATTGGCTTGTGCTACTTAAAGAATCAATCCAATACAATAACATATACGAGCAACTTCTTAAGTAAATTACGAAATGTGTTTTTAATAAATAATATTAATATAATATCAAATATAAAAATATATATTTTAAAGCTCTATCTAGAATAAAAACATTTGGGGAAATTTAGCCCGAACTTCCTTCCTGATCCTATACAAATTGGGGCTCATGGATTGAGACATAAAAAAAATATTATGCCAGAAATTACTAAAGAATGATGAGGCAAATCAGTAGTTTAAGGTTGTCAAAGATTCTCTACGAAAATCTAGAAAACAATTGCTTGAAAACAATACTGGTTTTCAGTTAAATGGTAAAGATGTACAAATATTTATAAAATTTGTAAACAGAGTTATTTATTTTCAAATAAAAGTAAACACATATAAATATATTGCAATAACAACATGGATTGAGTCATACTAACTATTACAAAATTGTATTTGAATTCAATGTTCCACAGGTAAACAACATCATCTACAATTAGAAGTCTTCAGAAATAGAAAGGTTGAGAAACATGATGCAACTTTAAACCAGCCGTTAAAACCGTTACGGCTGGTTTAAAGTTGCATCATGTTTCTCAACCTTTCTATTTCTGAAGACTTCTAATTGTAGATGATGTTGTTTACCTGTGGAACATACAACATTAAATAAATGGCTTGAGTTGATCATTGTAGAAAAATAACTTTTATGAAGCTACTGGAAGGAAGATGGCGCTGTGTATGTGTAGTGGCAGAGGTTGGAGTCAGGGTTTAGTTTTATGATAGACGCTGTTAGAAGTAACATCAATTGTTTTACCAGTGTATACTTGTACATTAGAAAGTGTGTAATATAAATGTGTACATTAAAAGAAAGTAACTATTTAAATCGTTTTGTAAATTTGAATAAAAAAAGAGTTGTTACAATTTTAAACTGATTTTATTTGCAATCAAAATAATTAGGTTTATTTAAAGGAAATAAACCACCGTTTTTAAAAGGTGCCAAAGTCTAAATTTAATCCTATAATAACCAACATTAAATTATGAGTTCAATATTTTATTTTTTTTCAATTTTTAAGTGTATTTTGTGTGCGCACCAGAGATCGAAAATAACTCGTCCATATACCAAAAAACCCAAATTGTGATTTATATTTTTGTGACCTAAAATGTTCTCGAATAAATCACTCTCTCAGTGATATATCACAAAAAATTATTTTTAAATGGCTGCGAATGAGAATTTACCATTGAAATGAAAGTGAAACCGTTATTTTCGGTCTCTGGTGCGCACACAACACTTATATTTTCAGTTGTCTTATATTATTATTAGTTTTCGAAATTTCGCATAAAAAAAAATTTTTAAATATAAAATTTGGGATTTGAGATATGCATGAAATTTTATTATTTTTAATTGAAATTTTTTTCAAGATTTAATTGTTTTGAAAATATTGCTACTTTGACCCAAAACTTCAAATAAAACGTTATCTGATTATGCTAAAATTTTAAGGATTTGGACCCATTAAGGAGGGCTACCCTTATATACTTATATATATGCCTGTATGGGTATATTTGTAATATAAATATATTTCATTTATTTATTCAGATATAGGAAAAGTTAGAAAATTCTGAAAATTTAAGGACTGACATTTTCATAAATTTGCATACATATGCAGTCAAATTGGTGTTAGTTATACACAACTTCAATACTATAATTGGAAAATTAAAGAATTTGCAAAAATTATATACCACTATAATACTCTGAAAACAAAAACACAAAATCAGTAATTCTGCGTTTCTAGAAAATACTATTCCCTTAATTGCCACCACAACACATGAAAAACAAGATCAGGAGAGACTAAAGTGACACCACTTCGAGTAGTAGGCTTAGTGTAACAATAATGTAACTACTTTGGAATCAATTCGGAGGGCGATTAGTATTCATTATAATTTCTTTGTTGTAACGTTATTGGTATACCATAGCTAACAGTTATGTGATATTGCATAATATATTTTCCAATATCTGAGTTCATTTTCAAGAAATTATAAAATCAAAACCATTTGTCGGTTTTTAAATTCCCTAGTTATGAACACAAATATGTGTTATAATCCCACGATAAATCTTAAATGCCTTTACAAAAATATGTAGCCATTCATTTCACATTGAATAGAAAATAAAATAAAACTCATAAACGTTTTCATTTACTATAAGTAAATAATGGCAAAAATATTTATTAATATTTTATTTATTAAATGTTTTTCCGCACTAATATTGATACTGCAACAAAAACTGATTAATTTTCTGTTTTCTTATTTTCTTGTTTTTCTGTCAATGTTTATTTTTTATTAAAATCACTTTTAGTTAGTGGCTTTTTTTTTGAAATACTATTAAACAACAGTAACAACAAAAAATAATAAATATTTTACAATATACAGCATTAAGTTTTTTACCCAGCAAACGGGCAGGTTTGGATTTAAATTGAAAATGTTTTGAAATCAAATCTAAACAATTAACTTCTGTGAATAATAAAAGGAATGTTTAACAAAAAAACTATGTTTTTTTTAAATTTAGTTGAAGATTAGCATAAAAGTTACAAATAAACTTTGATATCGAATGAAGAAGATTTTAAGTCGCAAATATTTAACTTTGCATTTATTGGGTAGTTTAGAGCTTGAATTTAATAATGCAGGGCTATTAAATGTATGATAAGGCAAATTGTAAATAACAATAAATAATTTGTTGGGCCCAGTTTTGTTTAAATGATTTTTTTCACAAATGTACAGTATTACCGATCCTAACAAAATAACAGTTGTGACAAAAAGGTGATCACTTATTTATATATATATTAATAGAGTTCAATATTATTACACTCTTGTACGTTATAGCTATTGTAATGCAGTTTATTTGTTCATTATTTCCTTTGAAATAACAGCGAAACCTATGTCAATTTCATTTCTGCAAAAGTTTTGTCAAAAAAAGCTTTTTTGTATTGAACAGTTCATTGAACCTGGCATTTGAAGTATTAAATTAAAAGTATTTTCATGATCATTCACAGTAACAATAACATTTAATCGAAAACAAAACTAAAATTTAAATATTAAAATCAAATTTTCAGTTAAATAGTTGTAAATAAAGAGAAAACAAATCGGAATGACTGGTAAGATATTTGAAAATATATCGGTTGGTTTTATATCACACTCTTTCTAACTAAAAACAAATGTAAAATGAGGTCTTACACTCATACTGAAGAATGGAGGTAAAAAGTGTAAGGAAAAACCAAGAAAAATATACAAGGTAGCGCAAAAGTAATCCTCCTATCAGAAAATGCTATAAATTTTGCGATTGGCCCCTAATGTCAGTTCTATTTTGACATTTGTGTAGTAAACACATGCGAAATACACGTAAATAAACAATGTTACGCTACACTGCTCCAAAACGCGGAATATTGCTGACTATTTATTTGACCAATAATCGGTCGGTTTTTTGAATGGTGAGCGCTACAGAGCAATGATCAACGAGTTCTTTTTGCCGCAACTTGATGAATATGGATTGGAAAACATGTGGTTCCAACAGGATGGTGCAACGGCACACACTGCACGTGCCACAACCGATATGCTGAAGGATGCATTTCCCGGGCGCCTAATCTCCCGTTTTGGCGATTTGCACTTGCCAGCAAGATCGCCTGATTTGACCGCTCCAGACTTCTTTTTGAAGTCGCGGGTTTATGTCAACAAGCCTCAGACTCCTGCAGCTCTTAAAGACAATATCCGTCAAGAATGTGAGGACCTATCGCCGGAAGTTTTGACCAAAGTGATGGAAAATGCCATAAAAAGGGCTCAAATGACAATCAACTGCGGCGGCAGCCATTTACATAACATCATATTCTCGACTTGATGTAAAAAAAACTAAAAGACCAAATAAAAATAATCCACAAGAAGAATCAAAGTTTTTCATTTTTTTTTAATTACAGCCAAAAAACATCGGAAGTTTACTTTTGCGCCACCTTATATAAACAGATGGTGACCGACCGAGAAAGGGCTTCTAGAAATATGGGTAAATGCTTTTGTCACCGAGATCATAATAATGTCTTTCAGGCTGAAATCTTGTCGATTACGTAGGATATTACGAAAATCCTAAGAAATCAAATCTCCATATCATTATTGGAAATAAGATGGCGAACACGCTATCCAAGATAGAATCATGACTGAATACTGTTACCCAGGAAATACAAAACCCTTCCCAAAGTTTAAGGATGCAAAAACTATAAAAACTCTACAGTCGGAAGAAAGACTGTTATCTGATAGGAAAATCCAAATTTAAAGAGATCAAAGCTGATTCAAAACTTAAATAGGCCAACATTCAGAAGTCGAGCTAATTGGATACAATAGAGAATTTCATTAGTTATTGGACTCCAATGAGAACAACAACTCATTAGGAACATAATTTTATGATTTTATTTAGGAATTCAAATTATAAATCGTTAAGAAACTGTATTGTGTGGACTAGGTTCTTAACCTAATCGACTATATAATATATAAATGGCGAAAAAAAACTTAATACACAGCATATCAAAATACCCGAAATGATTTGAACTCACATAATGCCCATCTACTCAACTCATCCTACTTTTTACTAGTTTTACGATGAATAAAATCACTAGAAAGATTCGGGAGCTCCTGAAGTCGGTTACGAATAACTACATAAAATCTTAAATAATTCACAGCGACATGAAAAAGAATTAGTTTATTCGTTATTCAGCTAAATTTGCAAAATTTAGAACATAAGTAAATTCGGATGTACTTACAATCACTACATCTACAATCAAATTAAGACACGTATATTACACTCTGCTACAAAATGACACTTTTTGTCAGAACTTGAAAAGCGACCTAATGGGGGTTGTAGGCCTAGATGAGGACATACTAAAACCGTTTTCAAAGATTTTGAAACACCCTCACAATTTTGAGATATTTTGAAAAAACTGTTTTAGTACTTCTTTAGTACCTCTAACTCACACATTTTTAGACCGATTTCCAAATTTTAAACAATTATGGATAAACAAAGAATTAGACTTTCATAAAATGTATGCACAAAATGTATATCAAAAAAAAATTGCGTAGGTTTTTATAAAAAGTTTGGCTTTATTTTTTATTTTTTCGTAATTTTTCATATTCAATAATAGTTAATTTCTATGAAAACCTATTCTTTTTTGCACAGTGTTTTAAAGACAACTTTATATGGGAAAAAAGTTCGGAAAAATTTACCTTGTAAATTCAATATTTTCCAAATATTTTATTTCTACAGTTTTTTGTTTATTTTTATTTATATGCGCGGGGGGAGAAAATACTAAAAATGGTGTTAATTAAAAGTTGAATAACTTTTAGAATTTTCATCCGATTTGAATAATTAAAACCATGTTTTGTTAAGAACTAAATTTTCTATATATGTTGGTATAAATTTTTATAAACTTTCATATCAAAATAAGCAATGAAAAGCGACTAAAATCAAAAAAGTTGATAAATTTTATTTTTCTTTTAGATATTCTTAACAAAAACAATACTTATAACTTAAAAGTGTATCAAAAAATGCACGTAATTTTAAACCGTAATCAGTTTTCTTTCCAAACTCGTTAAAAAATTTAAAGTCGGACAAAAAAAACGGGTTTTTCAGAATAACTTCTGAATTTGAGGGTGTTTTAAATGAAATTTTAAGAGGCAATTTGTAGTGTATTCAGCAAGACCTATAACCAACGCTTGTCCGTTTTCCAAGTTTTTTTTCCATCGTAGCACCGTATTATTAATGAGCAGATATTTGATTAGATTCGGGCGGTACTTCGGATTCTTGCAGAATAGCAACGCTAAAGGTAATATCATCCAACCCTTTTACTATAGGTTTTTAACGACACGTTATACTATTTTTGGCTGTTCCTTGCAGATTGAAATGTTATAAATTGAAATTAAACAAAATTAATTCCAGCTGAGTAAATTGATACCAAAATTTTATGAGTATTCACAATTTTGAAACTCTACAGAGAAATTGAACCAAATAATGAGAGTGTGCATTTGGAATTCGGCTCTTTTCAAGAAAAAACATGGTTCAGCTTTGTTACTGCAATTATACTGTATTCTTTGTAACAATTGTTTAATTCACAACTGACGTTGTACAGTCGTATGAGATGTAAGTCGTCTGAATGTACAAATGTTGTTGATAATTTCTATATAAATGTTTTGTACAACACCTACAACATTTTTACATATGTTTTTGGAATGTTGTATGAAAATTTAAGTGTTACCAAAAGTTCATATTTATACATAAACAAAAAAATTTAAATATTTTAGTTCAAAATAACAGCCACACGGTAACACTGAAATCAGTAAATTTATTTAATTTATGAAAAACGATAATTTGTTTTAAATATTTGTCAATTGTTTGCATTTTTTACACAATGCACACATTAGTTCGCTTTCATTATTAATTTTACATATTAATAGATTTTGGAATGTTTTTTTTATCATCTTCGTTTGGAATTGTCAACGCTCGGCATGGTAATCTTACGACTTGCCGAAATTTGTGTTCACAACCACAATAGTTGTAACATACAACGTACAACCTACAACTAGATTGTGAATTGGACTAATATATTATTGTCGTACACAATTAATTGTTATTTTAATTTAGTTTCAAAAATTTTTTAGTTACTAGAGAACTAAAAAAAATAAAGAATGATAAATAGGCAAACTCCTTCGCTCTACAGTTTTATTTCCTAAAGCGAATAAAAATAAAATTCAGTGAACTTATAAATAATATTTCAATTGAGAATTTAGCACATTAAAACGAACTTTGGATCAAAATATGATTTTATTAGATCATAAATACGATTATGTTGGACTATAATATGATATCATGGAAAATAAATTATTGAAATTTCAAAAGAAAAATGTTTTTGCTCATTTACTTAGTGTAGGGTATTATATGGTGGGGTCTGACCAAACTATACATTCTTACTTGTTTTTGTATCAACTTTGTCATATAATGTAAGTAATGCACTTTAACCGGCGCTGAAAAACTCTTCTGCATGTTGCTGTCGTTTGCATGAAATAATAAAATTTAAATTGTATTTTAACCTTTTAACTAAATAAATGCATCAGTGGTGTCTGTTGCTGACGCTATCGCTGTGATTGTAGTCTAGTTAAAAAGCATTGATGTCTCACTTGTCGGCACTGCACAGGCTGGTTTATTTAATGTAGAAGAAATGAATTCCAAAATTTTAATGATTAATTTTCTCCTAACTTTAATGTTCTGGCCCCTTTATCATAGGTCATTCAGAGAGTTCCAGAGGAATAGGAAAAACATATATAGAAAATCTACATTTTGTAAAAGCTGTTATTATTCATAGGTTTTATGAAAACCCACGGCAAATAAAGGCACTAGTGTATTCAGTTTTTTAACTCAATCGCTGGAAATTTGTCTGTTACCAACCTTTTATTACTCCAGAGAATTTTTAGCCTGCCTCTATTAAATGGCAAATTCTGTGCGTGTATTTATTTATGCCAGTGTGTAGGAGTTTGTATATTTATTTTCATCCTTTTTTTATATTTTATTTACCGGCTTTAATGAAATAAACTTTGCAATCGAGAATGTCATGTACAATGGGCCGCATACTTGTTTTAGACTCAATTAAAGGCGTGTGTTTTATGTGAATACATGCGTTGTATTAAAGACTTTGATGCTTTTAGTAGAATTTTATTTCTATTTACATAATTAAATTGTTTGGAATAGTAAAAGATTTAAAATGAATGGGGTTTTTGTTAGCAAAGACTAGTTGTAAAATAGTATATTGTATTAAATGGTGATGTTACTTGAAAATAAACTAAACAGAAAATAAATAACTTGGTGTGGTAATGCAATTAGTTGCAAAGGAATTTCGTTTATTTTAAAGCTTCATTGAGGATTAAAGAGAGCGGAGATTTATTGTCAGATTTCAAATTTTCGAACCTTTAAAATCTAGAACTAATAAAAAGTGAATGTTGGTTTAGTGAAAATACATACATACAGTCAGAGTCAAAATTTAGTATACAACAAGCATTTTCATCTATTCAGCTAAATATTTTAATCAGAGAAAGAAATATATAAGTTCGAATAAACTTAAAATTAAATTTAGAGTTTAATCTTTTATTAGTTTAAAAAACTTTGAAAATTTAAATTGATTTCATGGAAAATTTATGGGAAAAAGAAAAAAGTACCTATAAACAATAGTCAAAAATAAGTATTACAGTTGATGGATAACGCTCTATTTTATATTACCAAAATCCGAAAATAAAAATTTAATATTTGTTTGGTCCTCTAATCAGCATAATTACTGCCTCTAATCGCCTTTTCATGGAGTTTACAAGATGTTCAGTTATATCTTTAGTAATTTCCCTTCCCCTCTACCGTTAAAGAAAAATAAAATGCTTCGTTTTCTAATATTCCGTTCTAAAATTTCCTACAGGTGCTCAATTGGGAATCTTTACAATAGTCAGATTTTTGATTTTCGTTCTGTAGGCGGAGGGACATGGCATCAAAACAAAAACAATTATTTTGTCCAAAAAAAACCGGCGTTGGCAAAAACACCACCAAATCACGGAAGAACAGGAAAGATATGTAGCTGAAACAGCTGTCTAGAGATTCAGAAACGGAAAGAGAACGTGAATCGATTTAAAGTTGCCGACATTATATTACAATAAGTATGATGACTACAGGAATCAGAAGGATGTACTGATTGGCGCTCATGAACAAACTTTGCTTACATTGCAGCGTTTTGAAATCTCCTAAAGAATCTCCGAGAATGTGCTGTTCGAACGGTAAAGTTGTTCTGCCACCAAATATTGAGCCTCTTCTAAGTTAAATTTCCGGCGCCACTCCGAATTCCAAGCACTTCCTTCAAAATACCCGAAAGTACAAATCATGCTTTCAAATGCCCACCTTTAAATTTCAATGCCAAATGCACCACTGACTTGGATCATTGTTCCCGCTTCTCAATGATGATGCGAAGTTCCTTCTTATTTATTTCACTGTAAATGAAGCTACAAAAGCTGAACGCTATGAAGGACATGAGTGCGCATTTACTGCAAGACTCTTCTGCCCAAACATTCTCAAAACAATTGTTGGACATCGAAAATAGAAAATTTCCAATTGATCCCGCCACAAATGAGATTTCGTTTCTGCCGAACTTTTGCCAAATGCAAATGAATATTCAAGTTGTTGTCGACAAGGTATTTCCAAGTCTTACCACTAACTACAAAAATTCGGATTAGCTGTACGAACGTGAAATTTTGGCACCAAAAAAATTATGATTTCAACAAACTCAATGAGCAAATTCAATTGAAACTGCCTGGCGAAACAACGAAATACAAATCGTTTGACACAGTAAGGAATGAAGAAGAAGCCCTCAATTATGCTACAGAATTTTGTAATTCATTGAAACCAGCCGGAGTGCCACCACATTTATTAACATTGAAGGTTGAATCTCCAATAATACTTCTCCGCAACTTAAACGCGCCGATCGAGATGCAGTATAGATGTTGTCTAAGGGCCAGCAACGCGGAACGGATTCAGCAAAAAAGCAAAATATGCACAAACAAATCGATGGCAAAATTCATCAAATTGACTGAAACGGATAAATACTATCACGTATTTTTATACGATGCATAGCAAAAAATATTATATTGCATATTTTTGGTTGCCCTGATCATTATAAGTCATACCAATTAAGTAATAAAATTATTTTAACAGATATCTACGTTTTTAGATAAACTGTCCCCCTATGTCGCCCTATCTAAGGGTCATATACTTTGAATTCGTTTAAAAGACGCACATAATCCTCCTTTTGAAACATTATTACTCTAAATTGTTAAAGTATTTTGCAGGTATATGAGGGATTTCATGTCAAGTGAACATAATTTTGGAATCGATGTCTTCCGATCGGGATAAAATTTGCACCACGGCACGGTTGTCAATTCCGGCCAAAAATACATAACTTCTTTATTTCTGCATAAAAATGTTTGAAATTTGGTGTTTGTATTAAAATTAACATAA